>NW_024070213.1:36269555-36788076 GCF_014754425.2 Oryx dammah | reverse complement strand
CACACACACACACACACACACACACACACACACACACACACACACATCTCAGAGCTTTAATTTTAAGATTGCAGAATTAGCATACTTCATTTTCCTCCTTCATGAAAAGTTTTCTTGTTCTTGCTTTGTGTTTTACATAAACCACCAATACAATGTCTGAATCAGTGATCTTTAGAAAACAGAGCCCAAGGCAAAGCTTACTAGCACATTATTGAGGGATATAATTCCTAAGTCACAGGAGTAAGCAAGGCAGGGAATGGGCAAGTAAATACAAAATGGTGCATTGCCAAACTTCACAGCTTCACAAGAAAGCACAACCCATTGCATCACCACGTAGGACATATCCAGAGAAGCCTGAGGGCACTATTGTTCCTGGGAAGAGCACCTCTCTCTCCTCTATGTCTCTCACTAGGCCCAAGTCAGCCACAAGAGCATTCATGTGTTAATGTTCCCTCTCCCACCCCCACCCACATTTCTAGGCTCTGTTACCCAGCATTGGTGGAACAGCAGCTGACAGTGAGATCCTTCAGTGCGGCACTCCGTCTCTTCCAAATCAGGAGGAATAAGAACTACTGTGGCTCAACATCAGCAGAGACAATAGTGACTGAGTCAAAACCAGTCTTCATCTGAGGGCAGGCTTAGACAGATGGCAGTGTTAGGAGATAAGGTGGCAGTGACGGCCACAGGGGCTCCTGCTGAGTAATGGATGAAGTCCAGGAGGTAGGTAGAGATGAACAACTCTAAGGAGATACATAAATTGGTACAATAGGGAAAAGTTTAAAAGCATAAAAATAAGTTAGAATTTGGAAACCAAATAGATTAATTGTATCTCACTTAACAGACTAAAGATAGCCAGACCCTTAGTGGAAAGTATGGGAAGCTGATTAACCAAACCCCTGGGACAAACTGATACCCTGAGACACCTAGGAAGACCATCCTTCCCAGAGTGATTATCCTGGCCACCCCATCACCTTCCTTGCTGTCATGAAGGGAGAAACTGTCTGAGAAATAGTTTTATTTACAACACAGCTGGTTCTTTAAAAGTTCAAGAACTAATATTGCCCATTCCTCTTGGAATTGGATTGAAAGTTAATGATGGGAAAGCTGGAGCAGCAAGGAGAATTGAGTGAAAATTCTTTCTTTGAAAAGTAATTAAATTCTTAAATTCCCTCTTACATTCTAAGCTGCTAGGTGAATGTCCCATCCTTAAAAGAAGTCTTGAGATTTAATCTCTGAAGAGGGTAAAATAAAGGGCTTCTTAGTTGGGGAGAACAGTTGAACAATGGGCAACTATACTTAAAATGCTACACACTCAATTGTGTCTGACTCTGCAACCTCATGGACTTTAGCCTACCAGGTTCCTCCATCCATGGGATTTACCAGGCAAGGATATAGGAGTAGGTTGCCATTTCCTTCTCCAGGGAACTTCCCAACCCAGGGACTGAGACCAAATCCCTTGTGTCTCCTGCATTGGCAAGTGGATTCTTTATCATTCTGCCACCTGGGGACTACATTGTATATAGTATATATATTTATATACTATAAGTATATTGAATGCAAAATACTGACACTGCTGGACCCTCAGTTCAGTTCAGCTCAGTTCAGTTGCTCAGTCGTGTCCGACTCTTGGCGACCCCATGAATTGCAGCACACCAGGCCTCCCTGTCCATCATCACCTCCCGGAGTTCACTCAAACTCACATCCATCGAGTTGGTGATGCCATCCAGCTATCTCATCCTCTGTCGTCCCCTTCTCCTCCTGCCCCCAATCCCTCCCAGCATCAGTGTCTTTTCCAATGAGTCAACTCTTCTCATGAGGTGGCCAAAGTACTGGAGTTTCAGCTTTAGCATCATTCCTTCCAAAAAACACCCAGGATGGATCTCCTTTAAAATAGACTGGTTGGATCTCCTTGCAGTCCAAGGGACTCTCAAGAGTCTTCTCCAACACCACAGTTCAAAAGCATCAATTCTTCTGCACTCAGCTTTCTTCACAGTCCAAATCTCACATCCATTCATGACCACAGGAAAAACCATAGCCTTGACTAGACGGACCTTTGTTGGCAAAGTAATGTCTCTGCTTTTGAATATGCTATCTAGGTTGGTCATAACTTTCCTTCCAAAGAATAAGCGTCTTTTAGTTTCATGGCTGCAGTCACCATCTGCAGTGATTTTGGAGCCCCAGAAAATAAAGTCTGACACTGTTTTCACTGTTTCCCCATCTATTTCCCAAGAAGTGATGGGACCAGATGCCATGATCTTTGTCTTCTGAATGTCAAGCTTTAAGCCAACTTTTTCACTCTCCTCTTTCACTTTCATCAAGAGGCTTTTTAGCTCCTCTTCACTTTCTGCCATAAGGGTGGTGTCATCTGCATATCTGAGGTGATTTATATTTCTCCTGGCAATCTTGATTTTAGCTTGTGTTAATTTAATATATAGTAATATGTAAATGTATTAATATATTTTCTATCTACTTATTTTACAGAATTAATACATTCTCCTTTTAAAAGTGTTTAAATAAACCAGAATGTATCTGATAAAAATATTCTTCTCCCTGTTCCACTGATTCTCCTGCAATCTTATAACCTAGATTCCAAGTATTGTTGTTCAGTCACAAAGTCGTGTCCAACTCTCTGAGACCCCATGGACTACAGCATGCCAGGCTCCTCTGTCCTCCACTATCTCCCCAAGTTTGCTCAAATTTATGCTCATTGAGTCGGTGATGCTATCTAACCATCTCATCTTCTGCTGCCCTCTTCTCCTTTTGCCTTCAATCTTTCCCTGTATCAGGGTCTTTTCCAATGAGTCTACTCTTTGTGTCAGGTGGCCAAAGTACTAGAGCTTCAGCTTTAGCATCAGTCCTTCCAATGAATATTCAGTGTTGATTTCCTTTAGGAATGACTGGTTTGATCTCTTTGCAATTCAAGGGACTCTCAAGAGTCATCTCCAACACCACAATTCAAAAGCATCTAGATTTTAAAACAACCCCCATTTTATAGAAAATGATTTAAATATAAATATTAAAGCCATAAAGTTTTAGATAAAACCATGACTAAATAGGTCTTCAATAAAATAAGCATGTAACAAATTTCAAAAGCCATTTAAAAAGAGTGGTAAATTCGGAATTTGGCAGTAACATCTACACTGCTATGCAGAAAATAGATAAACAAGGACATACTGTGTAACATATTGAATGTCCTGTAATCACCTATAATGGAAAAGAATCCTAGAAAGAATGCTGCTGCTGCTGCTAAGTCGCTTCAGTCGTGTCCGACTCTGTGCGACCCCATAGACGGCAGCCTGCCAGGCTCCCCCATCCCTGGGATTCTCCAGGCAAGATCACTGGAGTGGGTTGCCATTTTCTTCTCCAATGTATGAAAGTGAAAAGTGAAAGTGAAGTCGCTCAGTCATCCGACTCTTAGCGACCCCATGGACTGCAGCCCACCAGGCTCCTCCATCCATGGGATTTTCCAGGTAAGAGTACTGGAGTGGGAGAAAGTATATAGATATAGATATAGATATATCTGAATCACTTTGCTATACACTCGAAGCTAACACTGCACCGTAAATTAAATATACTTCAATTTTTTAAGTTAAAAAAAGAAAAACAGAGTGATAAATTTACTGCCTAAAATTTTTTAATTTATGATATCATATTAAAAATATGGTAAATATAACCAAAAGTAAATTATTAACTGGAGGAAATGGTTGTATTCATTTATGAGAAGATTGATAATTGTATCCTTTATGTATCAACAGCCCTTCTGAACCAAAAATCAGAAGGCAAACAACCTAATAGAAAAATGGGCAAATAAATGGCCAGACTGTTCACTAGGAAATAAATGAAAGGACCAACAAACACAGAAAAAAATGCCCAACCATAATCACAATTGCAAGATAAAAATTAAAATAATTAAGTACTGTTTTTTATACAACAGATTGGCAAAGACTGAACATTTGATAATACCCCATGTTGGCAACAGATTGGAAAAACTGACATTTTCATTGCACTACTGATTAGGTATAAGTGGTACATTGTCTTGGAGGGTGGTTTGGCAATATAGATTAAAATGTTATATACATATATTCTATGATTCAGCAATCCTAATTCTAGGAATTTACCTTAAGGCAGCTATTGCACAAAAGCTTAAAAATATATGTGCAAAGATGTTCATAGAGAAACTGTAAGAACAAAAACTCAAAATGAATATTACTGGTTAAATAACATGCCTATAAAATAAAATGCTTTATACCTTAAAAAATTTTAAGTATACCTATATATATGGTTATACAAAGATGTCCAATTATACATTAACTGTATAAACAGAGAATAATGTACATAGTATTATCCATAGTGAATGAATATGCATGCTTACTTGCATGCTAAGTCGCTTCAGTCATGTCCGACTCTGTATGACCTTATGGACTGTTATCCCGCCAGCCTCCTCTGTCCATGGGATTCTCTAGGCAAGAATACTGGAGTGGGTTGCCATGCCTTCCTCCAGGGGAATCTTTCTGACCCCAGAATTAAACCACATCTCTTAGATGTGAACCTACATTGGCAGGTAGGTTCTTTACCACTAGCGCCACCTGGGTGTGTGTGTGTATATATATATGTATATGTATATATATATATATGTACACATATATACTTTTACATTCACAAAAAAATTCTGGAAGGATACATCAAAAAATGTTAAGAATAACTACTACAGAAATGTGTGGAAATCAAGAGGGGAAAGTAGTGTTTTACCTTTACCCCTCTGTGCCAGTTGTTCTTTCTACTGTTTATCTTCTGTGAACCTGTTGTTAAATCTATGAAGAAAAGAAGTGGATCTTACATTTTTTTTTTGCAGGATCTAACTTTGCAATAAAAGAACACTGAATGTCCTTTGTATTCAAAATCATCATTGTTTTCAGGTATGTTTCAGCTTTAAGATAAATAGTACTAAAAATTCATTGAATGGGTTAACTTATTTAAGGATTTTGTTGTTGTTGTTTAGCATTTATATGTTGCCACTAAGTCATCTTGACATTCACTGAGATGCAAAAACTCCACATGAGCCATTTTAGGCTAATTCATGAGCAAGGGAGTAATAAGTAATTCTTATATTCACTGTTTTTCTCACCAACATTTAATTTTCCTTGTGTAACAATCTGATACTCTGGGCTCAATGAAGTACTTGTCAAATGTAGACATACAGATACTTTGTGATTTAAAAACCAAAACAACAAAAGCATACTTGGCCTCAAATATTGATACAAGTACACCTTGCAAAAGTCTAATTGTTTCCAAACCTGGACAAGTTCAAATCTGCATAAAACCAAAATTCTGAAGTTTATAGCTAACCGTTAACTCCTTCACCTATATGCCTGATATGTAAGCATATGAAACACCTTTGTACTCATCATGAAAAATCTCTTTTTTGGTACTCCATGACAAGTTCAATCTCTAATTTTTCATTGTCCAGCCTCAGTCAAGAGCTTCTCTGAGATTATTTTCTGGAGGATTAAAGGACATTCTAAACACCATCCCTGAGTCAGTTTAATCAGTAGACATTATCTTACCTAGATAATATGGTCCCAGTTACTTCCAAAGCAAGGTAAACACAGAGATACACCACTAATTACTCCTTCAAGGAAGGTCTTAGTATTCAGCTTCTGGGAGTACCATCAGCAGAGAGCATCCAGTTATCAACATTTGAGTGACTGCCCCAGCTCCAGACTGGCTCATCATCACATTTTTACAGGAGCAGCCCACAATCCATGACTGATAGAAGAGGGAAATAAACTAATTAATGAAAACAACAATAGCAACAAAATACCATATGCTGTCTTCAGAGTCAGCATCCTTGAAAACTCAAACTGTGTCACCAGGAATCAACTCAGCATTTTCCCCTTAGTTTTCATCAGTGCCCAGTATGAAAGGGCCAAAACACTCATCATTTTTTGTAACTCACTGACAAACCATGAAAATCTTCTCAAGGAAAGGCAAGACAGACAGGGGCAAGGCAAAGGACCAGCTCTGGCAGGAGTGTTCTTGGAAATAGACCTAATACCTCTCATGGTTCAGGCAGATGGTCAACATAAGGGCCAAGAATAGAAAGATCCCTGTGAAATGATATGTCACAGTGGTGGCAAATATGGAGCAGAAATCCAAAGGCAATGTCAGCCCAACACTAGTAGGGTCCACCAAGTGTGAGAATTCTGGGACTGGGTTGCAGGCTCAGAGTAAGAGAGAGCAAAAACAAGGCAGGGCCTGGGCTGAAGACAGACTTAAATTTAAAGAGTATCTAGAGTACCAAAATAGGAACTTGAAACATGTATACTATCATGTTAGAAACGAAGTGCCAGTCTATGTTTGATACAGGATACAGGATGCTTGGGGCTGGTGCATGGGGATGATCCAGAGAGATGATATGGGGTGGGAGGTGGGAGGGGGATTCAGGATTGGGAGCTTGTATACACCCGTGGTGGATTCATGTCAACGTATGGCAAAACCAATACAGTATTGTAAAGTAAAATAAAGTAAAAATAAAATTTTAAAAATAAAAAAATAAAGAGTATCTAGGGTACCAAAATAGGAACTCAGAAAGAAAGGGCAAGGCAGAAGGGCAACCATAACACTGAGATGGGGTTCAGACATGGCAATTCAAGTACTGAACAAGGCCACCACAAAGTGGATGGGGACTCAGAAGCCCCATGCTCAGTTCTAGGTGCCACATCCTTGGTTGGAAACATAAATAACGTGATTCAATACCCATCCAACAGAGATGTTGTAAGGGGGAGAGTGCTGGGGCCGTGGTAAACACTGAAAAAATGTTTGCTTTTAAACAGTAGTAATTATCAGAGTGTGGTTTCAGATTACTCCGTGTTCCCATTCTGAAATCCCATTGCTCTGGGAAGAGGGGGCCTTTTCTCAG
Organism: Oryx dammah; assembly: GCF_014754425.2. Lineage (NCBI taxonomy): Eukaryota > Metazoa > Chordata > Mammalia > Artiodactyla > Bovidae > Oryx > Oryx dammah. Next base: position 36,781,157 of record NW_024070213.1, on the reverse strand, counting down.
TATTGGTAACAGATCAAGCCTGCAAGGAGCTCAACAGACCTGACACCAGAGCTGGCACAAGAGGAGGAAGAGGTGCAAGGCAGACGCTCACAGTTTCCCTCTTGATATAAGAGAGGCTATTTGCTCTTATTTGGTGTTGAGATACCATTGCCTTGCTGTTTCCCCCTTTGCTCAGTTGCCAGGAAACTTAAAGCCAAGCTTAATGCATGAAAGGGAGAGACTGTCCCTTCCCACCTAAATCCTTAGTCTTTCTTCTACCACTTTTTTAATTGCTTGACTTTTATTCCTTAGGAAATTCTTTTTATTGTGACTCATATAAACTCTTTTTGAAAAATAGAAATAGAAAGATAAATGGGTAAATTCAAATAAAATTTTACTTGTAAAGAAAAATGTATCTCTTTCATGGAGAAATATCCCATATTTAGGACATTGTTGCAAAAGATTTTTATAACTAACATGCTTTCCATTAACTATAGTCATAAACTGTCTTTTAAAATTCACTCTTGCTCTCTTGTTTCAGCTGCCAACATGCCATCCAGACTAAGGAAGGCTGAGAAATTTAGGGGCCATATAAGCCACATCCACAGCCACACCAGCAAACACTGGAAGCACCTAAGAAATAGGGGTAATGTTGGTAACATGCATCAGCACAGGATAATTTGGGAAAGTTGACATGAGGCATTTACACTTAAAGATGAGCCAGAGCTTCTGCCCAACTGTCAAACTTAATATTTGTGGACCTATGTCAGTGAACAGACACAGGCATGTTGTAGTTGTTTAGTCACCAAGTTGTGTCAAACTCTGTGACCCCATGGACTGCAGCCAGGCCTTCCAGTCCCTCACTATCTCCTGGAGTTCACCCAAGTTCATGTCCATTGAATCGCTGATGCCGTCCAACCATCCAATCTTTTGCAACCCTCTTCTCCTTCTGCTTTCAATCTTCCCCAGCATCAGGGTCTTTTCCAATGAGTCAGCTCTTTGCATCAGGTGGCCAAAGTATTGGAGTTTTGACTGAATGCTGAAGACATAGGCATAAGCTGCCAAGAACAAGACTGGAGCTGCTCCTATCATTGAAGTGGTATGATTAGGCTACTACAAAGTTCTGAGGAAGAGAAAGCTCCCAAAGCAAGCTTGTCATCATGAAGTCCAAATTCTTTAGCAGGGTGCAGTTTGTGTCCTGGTAGCTTGAAGCCACATTGTAGAAATTCATTAAATATTAATAAGTGATTTTCAAAATAAAAATAAAATTCATTCTTTCATTCATTTATTCATGCATGCATTTAACAAACATTGTTGACCTATCAAAATTCCACTGATTTCTCGAAGAAAGGGAAAAAAAATCTATCATAAATTTCCTCTGGAATCTCAAGGGATTCCAAATAGCCAAAACAATCTTAAAAAAGAAGAACAAAATTAGAGATCTCCTGCTTCCTGTTTTCAAAACTTACTACAAAGCCATAGCAATCAAAACAGTATGGTACTGGCATACAAATAGATATATAAACCAAAGGAAATAAAATAGAGATTCCCTAAAATAAACCCTCACATATATGGTCAAATGATTTTTGACGAGAAAGGTTACAAAGACCATTCAATTGGGAAAGATAATCTTTCCAACAAATTGTGCTAGGAAACCTGGATATGTACATGCAAAAGAATAAAACTGGACCCTGACCTGACACTTTATACCAAAAATTAAGCTAAAATATATACTCTGAAAAGTAAGTCAAAATGGATCAAAGACACATAAGACACAAAACTCTCAGAAGAAAACATAAGAGAAAAGCTTCAGGATATTGGATTTGATGATGATATCTTGGATATGACACCAAATACTCAGGCAAAAAAGAAAAATTAAATTGGAATACATCAGAATAAAAACTTCTGTGCATCAAATAACACTAACAACAGAGTGTAAAGGCAACCTATGGAATAAGAGAAAATATGTAAAAATCATGTATCTCAAAAGGGATTAATATCCAGAATATATTTTTTAAAGCCTATAACTCAAGGACACAAAGAACAAATAACCTGATTTTAAAACAAGCAAACTGGGATCTTCCTGGGGGTCCAGTGGTGGTCAAGAATCTGCCTTCCACTACAGGGGACACCTGTTCCATCACTAGTCAAGGAACTAAGATCCCACATGCTGTGGGGCAAATAAGCCCACACACCACAATAAAGACCCCTGCACACCTCATCGAAGACCCAGTACAGTCAAAAAATAAAATAAATTGAGCAAAAGACTTGAACAGACGTGACTTCAAAGAAGCTCTAGTATGTGTTAGTTGCTCAGTCGTGTCTGACTCTTTGTGACCCCATGGAAGTAGCCCACCATGGTATGATCCCACCAGTAGCCTCCTTTGTCCATGGAATACTCCAGGCAAGAATACAGGGGTGAGTTGCTATTTCCTTCTGCACAGATCTTCCTGACCCAGAGATCAAACCTGGGTCTCCTGCATTGCAGGCAGATTTTTTACCAACTGAGCCACCAGGGAGACCCTTAAATGGCCAATAAGCACATGAAAAGATGCTCAACATAAATAGTCATTAGGGAAATGCAAATTGAAACCACAGTGAGATACCACCTCATATCCATTAGGATAACTAATATCAAAATAGAAAAGGACAGTAATTGGAAAAACATAGAAAAATTTAAACATTTGTACACAGCTAGTAAAAATGTAAAATGGTTAAGCTGCTATGGAAAACAAGGTGAAAATTCCTCAAAAAATTAAAATTCCCATCTGTGTGAGTTTAGTCACTCAGTCGTGTCCGACACCCCTCAATCCCATAGACTGTAGCCCACCAGGCTCCTATGTCCATAGAATTTCCCAAGCAAGAGTATTGGAGTGGGTTGCCATTTCCTGCTCCAGGGCATCTTCCTGATTCAGGGATTGACCCCACGTTGCTTGTGTCTCCTGCATCGGCAGGAAGATTCTTTACCACTATACCACCTGGGGACTAAATTAACCTAAGCATATTGAACGAAAAATATATCACTGATTCATTCAAAAAATACTTACTGAGCAACTACTTTCAGTCAGATGCTCTTGCATGGAAATTACATTTCCTGTGAGAAAAGTAACCAAGAGCCAGATCTACCCTGTGGACCAGAGAGTTCACTCCATGCCAGGCTCTGGAAACAATAAGAGATATTCCAGATTCTAAGGCAAAAGCCATTTCTTATAGGATCCCCTAGAGGTAAGCACGAGTTTCAAAAAAATTCTTGTGGCAACGTTGACTGTCTAGATTTTAAAATTCAACAAATAAAATGGACTGCTCTTTAACTTTTCAACTTTTCTTCCCCTAAAAACAGTCCATTTACTTTAAAGTTCACCTTTCCCACAACAGACTAGTCAGCATGATAAACCAGTGTATCTTTAGCATACATGTACATTCAGTGCATCTGGGGTTCTTATTAATTTGCTGATTCAGTGGATCCACAGCAGGACCTGTTCTGCTTTCCTGACAAGCACCCAGGTGAGACAGATAATGCCAGTCCCTGGACCACACTTTGAGCATCAAGATCATGGATAACAACTGCCCATGACACGCAACCCTTCCCATCTCTGCAATCACAGCTCCACACATATCTGCTCTTCGATGCTAGTTATAATTGGTGATGCTCTACCCAACACCAAGAACAAACTTTTATAGCTTTGGCCAAAGTAAAAATGTTTCAAGAAAAAGGAAAAAAAAAGACCTTTTAAGTTTGGACAAACCTCTATTTCTAATTATAGGGCTTTCATAAAGCAAGCCTTAAGGGGAGGATTAGTTTTTAAGTTCATCAACCACTTTCACTCAAGGAAAATTAAGGGTTGCCTGAGTTTGACAGGTACTTAATTATACCATAACAGAGAAAGGGTATGATTTCCCCTAGTTCATTATAATTAAGGCCTTGCATATTCTTCAGTTTGTGAAAGGCCACGTGAGGAAGCTGAATTTTGAGTGCTGGAGGATTTTTCTCTTTTTTTAAATTTAATTAAGGAAATGAATCAAATTGGTTTTTTTGTTTGGAAACAAGCATATCAGTCCCACAAAGAGAAAAATCAATGCCCTGGTACAAAAGGGGACTGCTTTTTTTTTTTTTTTCAAATTTTGTGATTCTCTTAATGTGATATACAAATATGGAGAAGAAAGTGGCACCCCACTCCAGTACTCTTGCCTGGGGAATCCTATGGATGGAGGAGCCTGGTGGGCTGCAGTCCATGGGGTCGCAAAGAGTCAGACATGACTGGGCGACTTCACTTTCACTTTTCACTTTCATGTATTGGAGAAGGAAATGGCAACCCACTCCAGTGTTCTTGCCTGGAGAATCCCAGGGATGGGGGAGCCTGGTGGGCTGCCGTCTATGGGGTTGCACAGAGTCGGACACGATTGAAGTGACTTGGCAGCAGCAGCAGCAGCATACAAATACGAAAATAATTTATGAAATATTCTAATTATATCCAGAAATTTGATATCAGCAATTGGAAAAATAATTTTCAAGAAAACATAGAAAATATATGATATCGATCAAGCTAGTGATATTAACCATTTTCATTCTTTGATACAGGGGAAAAATTAGTCTCTGAAACTTAAGATCAGAGACAGTGATAGGGAATCTGTAAATAGTGAACGTAACCACAAAGTGCAAAATAGTCCTTATATCCAAGAATTCATTAAACACAGATAATAACTATAAAAAGGGGACTGCTTTTTAACTCTCATAATTTGTCTTAGTGAAAACTCTCCATAATTTGCTCTTTCTTGTTTACCCCAACTTATTGAAGGAGCAGAAGTTATTAAGCCTTAACAGACTGATCTACCCTTGCCAAAACCCACATTGTGTAGAACAAGGTCTTCCCAGAAAGAGATGATTCTTACCTGGAAGGTTATTTAGAAAATGTTATATAATTTCAAGAAATGTTTCAAGAAAATGTTATATAATTCTAGGGACCAAAGACTGTCTTTAAATCTATACCGTTTTAGGTGTCTTCTGATTAAAACTTTTTAAATTTTTGCATCAAGGATTGCAATGAGTGAAAAGGCATTTGCAATTTTGTTCCCACAAGCTACAAAAAGATCATTAACTATTGTACTTAGTTTTTCCATTTTGAAGGGTGAACCAGAAATTCGGAGGCTAATTCTCTATCATTAAGTTGTACCTTTTCTTCCGTTATTTCTTAACATTTTGGTCTAGCTGTCATCAGAAGTGCCTTCCAATCCGGCATAGGTTTAAACTCAGGCCTGTAGATGTAGCTGAGATCAAGGTATCAAAATTCCACAAGTGGGCATTAATCCAGTCTCGCATTTCCCCCTCAAACAAACCTAGTTCCAGAAATGCCCACAAGATATGCAGCAAATTCCTGTGTGACCACAGATCTCCTCACTAACTCTTCTTGTTAATCCTTGGAAACCCTTGGGATGGCCAGAGATAGCACAGTAGACACTCCCAGCTGGCAAATAGATGACAGAATTGTGATAGCCTCTTATTTCTTCCTGTGATTTTAATTGAAATGATACTTTTGTTGAAGTCTGCCATTTCTTCCTAACCAGACACACAAATAATTATATTGTCCAGGATATTAAAGGAAACAGGCCAATCCCAAAGGAAATCAGGCAGAGGCTAAAAGGAATCTGACCAGTATTCTAAATACAATAATGTCTGTCTCTGTTCTTGCTGTCTTTCTCTCAGGTTTCTGCAAGAATCTGTTTTCCAGGTTTATTAGAACTCAAGAAAGAAGCAGAACAGGCAGAGTATGTGACACAGTGAAAACAGAACAGAGCAAATTATCTCTGGTGGCCCATGGAGCTAATAGACTGTGGTATGTGACCCTGATTGGCCCTTAAGGAGGCCAAAATTTTCCCATGCAAATCCCCTTGGCTCTATCTGTTCTTCCACAGGCTCTCTAGCGCCAGGAGCTGGGCTGCAGCATGATGGTGTATAGAACATGGCCCTATGGGGACTTTCTAGACCCCTTCCCCATAACCTCTGATTTAGCTCCTCTCTGAAGTACCTAGATGACTTCTCTGGTAGCTCAGCTGGTAAAGAATCCACCTGCAATGCAGGACACCCTAGTTTGATTCCTGGGTCAAGAAGATCCCCTGGAGAAGGGATAGACTACCCATTCCACTATTCTTGGGCTTCCCTGGTGGCTCAGATGGTAAAGAATCCACCTGCAGTTAGGGAGACCTGGATTCGATCCCTGGGTTGGGAAGATCCCTGGAGGAGAGCATGTCAACTCACTCCAGTATTCTTGCCTGGAGAATCTGCATGGACAGCATCCATCGTGTCTCAAAGAGTTGGACACAACTGAGTGGCTAAGCACAGCACGGTAAATATCTAGATAATAGTATCTGGGGCACATATCTCGTGTTGTTTTACAGATGCTAAACCCCCCACCAAATGGAAGAAATGAAGTACTTGATGCCCATGAGCCTTCAGCCTCCAGACCTACTGGAGACTAAGGATTGATGATGCTAACCCCTATGACACCGCCCTGTTACTTCACCATCAACCAGTCAGAGAACTGTGCACAAGTTGACCAAATATCCTGGGACACTCCCTCCCTCTTTTGGCCTTTAAAAAATGCTTTCCTGAAACCCATCATGGAGTCTGTGTGTTTTGAACACTAACTGCCTGAACTCCTTGCTTGGCACCCTGTGATAAACGCTGCACTTTCCTTCAGCACAACCCGGTATCAGTAGATTGGCTTTACTGCAGGCAGTGAGCAGACTCGATTTTGGTTCAGCAACAATGGCTTCACCAAAGGACAGTCTTATAACTTACTTAGGGACACCCTAAGAGCCACTTTCTTTCTGAAGGAAACTCAGCTGCTGACAGACTCTTCTCCAGTTGGCATATAGCAGACCAGCAGCTGAGCCAGGATCCTCAGGGTGGAACTTGATCCCTCTTCTTACATGCACAGCCACTAACCACTTCTCAAAAACAGTTGCTTCTTTCATAATTTATTAAAGAAAACTGGAAAGGACAGCCCCAAGCTACATCTCCCCAACTTTCTTAACACCTATATTTCATTTACCATCTTTCTTTCCATAGGTATAGAAAATTTCAGAAATACTTTCCACTTCTCTTTTTAAAGTCCAGTTTTTTCAAATGACAACCAGAATCTAGCTGTACACATCCTTTCTCTTCCAACAACCTAGTAAAAGCTATGATTCAACAAGCATCTCCTCATCATCTACCATTTAAAATTGCTTTGCCTGGAAAATCCCATGGATGGAGGAGGCTGGTAGGCTGTAGTCCATGGGGTCGCTAAGAGTCGGACACGACTGAGCGACTTCACTTTCTCTTTTCACTTTCATGCATTGGAGAAGGAAATAGCAACCCACTCCAGTGTTCTTGCCTGGAGAATCCCAGGGACGGGGGAGCCTGGTGGACTGCCGTCTATGGGGTCGCACAGAGTCGGATACGACTGAAGTGACTTAGCAGCAGCAGCAGTTTTACATTCATGCTACTAATAAAGCAATGAACAGTTTTGTTTTTTGCAAATAATAGCCTAAAAATAGAGACCACATTCCCTAGAAGAAGAGAGGGATTTTTCCATTTAAAGGTTATTTTCTTGAGTATCTTAACTAGGCATTAGACCAAGAACTTCCAGAGCCTTGGGCCTCTCAAAGCCCCCTCCTTCCCTCCTGCTGTCCAGAGCTATGTGTCAGTCACTGCTGTCCTCCTTCTGGCTCACAAGACTTGAACCTTGGCTTCCTCCCAAACCTGTCAGCACTGCTCCCAGTAACTGCCAGAGAAACCATATGGTACCTCCACACCCTCCCCTTGAGGACAAGCCTATTATCTCCCCAACCTACCCACAGCAGCACAAAGAAGGAAGGAGAGGAAGAGTAAGCCAGGGCCCCGAGCTTGAGTTGCTCCTGCTTTTCTATTATTGAGTCACCATCTAGAAGTGGGGGAGGAGGGGAGGAGGAAAAAGAGGAAGTAAGGGGAGAAAGATAGAGAGAGAAGGGAAAGAAATCACACAGAGAGAAGAGAGAGAGAAAGAGAACAGAGAGAAGTTGTATTTGAAATTGTGGTTCAGTCTAGGTCATGCCCAACTCTTTGCAACCCCATGGAGAACAGCATGACAAGTTCCCTGTCCTTCATTATCTCCCAGACTTTGCTTAAACTCATGTCCACTGAGTTGATGATGCCATTCCAGCCATCTCATCCTCTGTCACTCCTCTTCCTGCCTTCAATCTTTCCCAGTACCGAGATCTTTTCTAATGAGTCAGGTTTTCACATCAGGTGGCCAAAGTATTGAAGTTTCAGCTTCTGCATCAATCCTTCCAATGAGTATTCAGAGTTGATTTCTTTTAGGATTGACTGCTTTGATCTCCTTGCTGTCCAAGAGTCAATAAGACTCTTGAGAGTACCACAATTTGAAAGCATCAACTCTTTGACTCTCAGCATTCTTTATGGTCCAACTCACATCCAGTACATGACTACTGAAAAAACCATAGCTTTGACTATACCAGGAATACCAGGGCTTCCCTCATAGCTCAGTTGGCAAAGAATCCACCTGCAATTCAGGAGACCCTGGTTCAATTCCTGGGTCAGGAAGATCTGCTGGAGAAGTGATAGGCTACCCACTCCAGTATTCTTGGGCTTCCCTTGTGGCTCAGCTAATAAAGAATCTGCCTGCAATACGGGAGACCTAGGTTTGATCCCTGGGTTGGGAAGATCTCCTGGAGAAAAGAATGGCTACCCACCCTAGTATTCTGGCCTAGAGAATTCCATGGACTGTATAGTTCATGGGGTTGCAAAGAGTCAGACACAACTAAGCAACTTTCACTTTGACTATACAGATCTTTGTCAGCAAAGTGATGTCTCTGCTTTTCAAAACACTCTCTAGGTTTGTCATAGCTCTTCTTCCAAGGAGCATGCATCTTTTAATTTTGTGGCTGCAGTCACTGTCCACAGTGATTTTGGAGCCCAAGAAAATAAAATCTGCCACTGTTTCTACTTTTCAATACCTATTTGCCATGAAGTGATGGGACCAGATGCCATGATCTTAGTTCTTTGAATGTTGAGTTTTAAGCCAGCTTTTTCACTTGGCAAAAAGGAATATGAATGACTGTTAACTTTTTTGTAATTCAGTTATTAGATCAATTCAGTTCCACAAGCTGATGTCAGATGTGCCCAGGAAATATGTCTTCATTCTAATAGTATCCTCAAACTAATTTATACACATAGGTGTTAAATAGCTTTTTAAGAGTCTTGCATTTTCTTTATTATCATCTTCACCTCAAAAGAGAAAGACTGCAGACAATTTGGAAGTTTTTCTGCAAGCTACTATTCAAAGGTGGTATGAAAAGGTAACTTTCTAAGTTAAAGAAAAAAATGTTACCTGGGCAATATGTTGCCAGAGTTTTAAAAGTTATTCTGATTTTCACATTCTAAAAAAAGAATTCTATACAATTTTTTAACCTTAAATATGACATTCAGCTCAGACTTAGAAATTAGCTTTTCATGGAAATCAAATTCCATCTGAAAAACTACCATGGGATATCCATCTATTTGTCTTTTACTTCAGTTACTTTAGTTTTATTAGAATGCATACTTAGTTGTGGTGCCTAGCTATCACAATTCAATTTTAGAAAGAGATATTTATACCCTGTACTAAGAGACAAAATTGAAGGGTCAAGATTTTTTTTATGAGACAATAATCAAATGAAAGTCCAGATGTCTGACCAGACTGCTGCTTTGGGATTTGACCTGGACTAATATTTCCACCCCCTACCCCTCATCATGCATCCCACTCAACACCTCATACACTGAGAAATCCCATGAAAAATGCTGTGAGGAAGGGACTTTTCTAAAATGCCAAAAGACCACAAACTGTATCTGGTTGGCCTGTCTAGTCCCCATACTCCCCTGGCTTCATGATGAAAAGATGCCAGAAACAGCATTCCTACAGGATTTTCAGTACAGAAACCACAAGAATGCTCTTTCTCATGGTATGGCAGCTGTGCAACAATATGGCGTCATCTGGAAAATTACAGTCTTGGAGACAAATATTTTTCCCCTCTCCAGTGATTTAAAATAGACAGGGTGTCACCCAAGAATTATGCGTTCCTTTCTCCAAGATGGAGAACTCTTCTTGGAAAGCTTCCCTTCGAGATAACAACCTTTGTTGTTAGAACCCCGGAAAGATAAACTCAAACAAACACCTTGGACAGCTTTCCAAGGATTTTGGAAACTGCTCAAAGCATGTCTGCTGAAAAGGAAGGCAATTTTGGGTATACTACTAAGTAAAAATTTCCTTTTTGACTTGACATGAAAGCAACGTACATTTTTAATGAACTTCTCATAGAGCTTAAATTTGCATAAGATAAGAAGTATCGACATCATTATGGCAGTTATTGCTTTTATAACATTTATTTTGGGTACACAACACCAAAAGAATAATAGTCTTTGAAATATATACACTAACATTTATAAAAGAGATGACTAATGAGAACTTCCTGTATAGCACAGGGAACTCTACTCAATGCTCTGTGATGACTTAAATGGGGAAAAAAATCCTAAAAAGGGGAATATATGTATATGTATAGCTGATTCATTTTGCTATACAGAAGAAACTAACATAACATTGTAAAGCAACTATACCCCAATTAAAAAAAAAAAAGAACTAGTAATCTAATTAGGACAGCTTATATATAGTGCATTTTTAAGGACTAAGAATGTAAGAAAAATTTCCCAAGAGTGTAGATAGTTCCAAAAAGGTGTGTCTGCCTGATTCATAGCTGTATTCCTTGTACCCACTCAGGTTGGAGTCAGGATAGAAACTCAATAAACATTTCCTGAAAGAATAAAGAGAGTGGGACAGTGGAGCAGAGGAAAGGGCAAAGAACAAAGGATGCTAGGGGACTGAGCTCAACGTGGTGGCAAATGAAGCTTCTTTATTCATTAGAAAAGTACCTTCATCACTTGCTTTCACTTGAAGAGGGATCCACACCCTCCTTACTGAAATGGGTGTCATATTTCCTTAAAATGGTAAATAAGCCTGTGGGCCTTTGGGAGCACCCACCATCCATTCAGGTTCTTGCTCTCAGGGTGTTGTCTAGGTCTGTTTCTTCCTGCACAGCATCAAGTCACCTCCTATTATTTATCTGCAATTGTTTGCAGACTATGCACAACTTGGCTTTTAATTTCTGGAGTCCTCTCTGAGTTTGATTGTGTTTACCTGGTTAGACAAAGTTCTTAATGGTCATAAATAAGGAATAAATAACCCAAAGGGGAAGCTTTCTGTTTTGTTTTTCAGAAAGAGAGATCCTTATTTCTATATGAGTGAGAATTCATGAGAAGGCACTTATCTTTAATTTTTAGCCTCTTAGTTAATAATTGCTCCCTGTATTTCTTGGAACCCTCTAATCCTAAACCCCAATGGCTGAGGATTTATTGAGCTCCCACAAACAAAAACACAGAAGCCAAACTGATGGCAACCAGTGCAATGCTAGCTTACTCACAAGTAGAGACAAGTGATTCTACAGATAAGGCATTAGAGTCCAATGCCTCTGCAATGTCACACACACACACACCCACAAACATGGAGTCCACAAAAGCCATTGGGCTTCAGAGGGCTCACTAGGCAGACATCGCCTCCTTGTCTTCAGCATCAATACCTTGTGTTGGCAGTCTCCCTGCAGGCCATCTGAACCCTCTGGAGGGATGACTAGACTGGCAGCTACGGAATGGCATCATCTCAAACTCTTCCCTTGACATCAGCTGACGGGGGAAAGGAAGTTGTTTAATGATGGAGAGCCACCCCCCCTCAAAAAAAATTAACTAACCTAAAACATCTTTTCTGGCAAAATGTGCCTCCTACAAAGCTATCAAAGGATGATAACAGGGTGTGGAGAGATGGAATCAGCAGTTAAGTGGATATCCGTCTGTCGCTTAACCTTCATCACACAGCATTAGAGACCAGCGTCTGGCCAGCTTGGCACTCATCTTCCCACATCAGCCCACTGGCAAGATGCTTCCCCAGGTCCATGGCCTCCAGCCACACCACTCTGGCCTGCGGTTACATCACGTCTTACAAACTGTAAAGGGGTTGGACAGAACTTGGATGAGACCAGGGGTCCGTTTGGACTGGATTCAGGCCTGGTTCAACAAGATTGTGCTAGCTTGTCCCTCTCCTCTTATTTCTTTACCTTTCTGGACTCTATATTTTGGGTATCCTACCCCGTACTCCCCACCCCCACTCCCAGCCCTCGGATCCAGACAAGCTTCTGTTTTCCTAAGTTCTTCTCACCCTTACCATATCCCCAAGTCTTCCTTCCTCTGTCTTTTCAATGTTTCCTCTCTTGCTGCACTTATATTTCTTTTAAAACCAACATGAACTGGCTGCAAGCAAAATAAACAGATGCAACTAAGAGAATCATAAATCACCAAGTTGGAGAGTGAGATTCTTCCCAGTACAGGAAACCATCTCTCGGTTGGTTTCAGAGGAGATAGAGGAACAGAGCTTTGGTTTTATTTAAATGTCCTCTTCCTCTAACAAGTCCTCTGGGATCAAATAGGAAGTACGCTAGACAGATTGGATATTCAGACTGAGCTCATATAAGCGGAATCAAAACCCTCTTCCTTATACGTTCCTTACTTCATAGATATGGGTACAAAATGTAAGCTTTATACTTTCTAAAGCTATGAAGAAATGCTGAACATGACCTCCAAGTGTTTGGGGTCATAGGAGTCACACACAGGGGCTCACTAATGGCATTTTTCAGCAAAAGTACATAGTGAATGTAATTTGCCTCATCAAGATGGAGCTGCCACACACACACACACGCACACACAAGCATGTGCACATACAATCAAATGCAGGGACACACCACTCCAATCCCACAACACAACACCCACCGCAGAAAGTAGCCCTCTCATCCATCCAACTGTGCAAGTCACACCCATTCACTCATCACCTTCCACTGAGTGCACCTGCTAAACAGCCATCATTTCTCAAGACCCTCTGTGTTGCCACTGCCCTTGGATATTTCAGGGGTGTTCAAACTCTTTCTCTAAAGGGCCAGATAGTAAATATTTGAGGCTTTGTGAGCCAAGCTGCCCCTGCTGCAACTACTCAACTCCACTGCTGTAGAGCAGACTCAGCCACAGAACTAGGCAAATGAACGGGCGGTGAGCCGGAGGTGGCCCGCAGGCTGTGACATCTCTCATCTAAATGGCCATAACAACGCTTCTAACTGGTCTCTCAGGCCCAGTTTCGCTCTCCTCTGACCCGTTTTCTGCCCTGCAGTCAAAGATCTTTCAAAAACATAAATATGAGTGAGTCACTGAACTGTTAAACTCTCAGCTTCCTATTCCCTTTAAGATGTAAGTGAAAGTCTTTAACATGCCCAGTGAGCACAACAGAATGAGACCCCTCTTCACCTCTTCACACCCCGTGCTCCAAGCCCACTGAAACTCTGTACTTCTTTCTGTGCCTTAAACACACATCAAGCTGCGCTTGCCTCTGGGTCCACGTGCAGGCTGTTTCCTTTCTGAGTGGAAGACTCGTTGTGTCCTTTGTCCTTTTTAAAATTTTTATTGAATATAGTTAATTTACAATATTGTGTTAGTTACAGGTGTTTAGCAAAGTGATACATTTTCTTTCTTTCATAGATTCTTTTCCATGGTAGGTTATTACAAGATATTGACAGAGTTCCCTGTGCTATATAGTAGGCTCTTGTTGGTTATCTATTTTATATACAGTAATATGTATATTTTAGTCCCAAACTCCTAATTTATCCCTCCCCCTTTCCCTTCGGTAACTATAAGTTTGTTTCCTATGTCTCTGTATCTACTTCTATTCTGTAAATGAGTTCATTTGTATTATTTTTTCAGTTCAGTTCAGTCTCTCAGTCATGTCCAACTCTGCAACCCGATGAACCGCAGCACGCCAGGCCTCCCTGTCCATCACCAACTCCCAGAGTCCACCCAAACCCATGTCCATTGAGTTGGTGATGCCATCCAACCATCTCATCCTCTGTCGTCCCCTTCTCTTTCTGCCCTCAATCTTTCCCAGCATCAGGGTCTTTTCAACTGAGTCAGCTCTTTGCATGAGGTGGCCAAAGTATTGGAGTTTCAGCTTCAACATCAGTCGTTCCAATGAACACCGAGGACTGATCTCCTTTAGAGAGCTGGTTGCAGCTTCTTGCAGTTCAAGGGACTCTCAAGAGCCTTCTCCAATGCCACAGTTCAAAAGCATCAATTCTTTGGCACTCAGCTTTCCTTATAGTCCAATTCTCACATCCATACACGACCACTGGAAAAACCATAGCCTTGACTAGACAGACCTTTGTTGACAAAGTAATGTCTCTGCTTTTGAATATACTGTCTAGGTTGGTCATAACTTTCCTTCCAAGGAGTAAGCATCTTTTCATTTCATGGTTGCAGTCACCATCTGCAGTGATTTTGGAGCCCAAAAAATAAAGTTAGCCACTGTTTCCACTGTTTCCCCATCTATTTGCCATGAAGTGATGGGACCAGATGCCATGATCTTCGTTTTCTGAATGTTGAGTTTTAAGCCAACTTTTTCACTCTCCTCTTTCACCTTCATCAAGAGGCTCTTTATTTCTTCACTTTCTGCCATAAGGGTGGTATCATCTGCCTATCTGAGGTTATTGATATTCTCCTGGCAATCTTGATTCCAGCTTGTGCTTCTTCCAGTCCAGCGTTTCTCATGATGTACTCTGCACATAAATTGAATAAGCAAGGTGACAATATACAGCCCTGACATACTCCTTTTCCTATTTGGAACCAGTCCATTGTTCCATGTCCAGTTCTAACTGTTGCTTCCTGACCTGCATACAGGTTTCTCAAGAGGCAGGTCAGGTGGTCCAGTATTCCCATCTCTTGCAGAATTTTCCACAGTTTCTTGTGATCCACACAGTCAAAGGCTTTGGCATAGTCAATAAAGCAGAAATAGATGTTTTTCTGGAACTCTCTTGCTTTTTCCATGATCCAGCGGATGTTGGCAATTTGATCTCTGGTTCCTCTGCCTTTTCTAAAACCAGCTTGAACATCTGGAAGTTCATGATTCACGTATTGCTGAAGCCTGGCTTGGAGAATTTTGAGCATTACTTTACTAGCATGTGAGATGAGTGCAATTGTGCAGTAGTTTGAGCATTCTTTTGCATTGCCTTTCTTTGGGATTGGAATGAAAACTGACCTTTTCCAGTCCTGTGGCCACTGCTGAGTTTTCCAAATTTGCTGACATGTTGAGTGCAGCACTTTCACAGCATCATCTTTCAGGATTTGAAATAGCTCAACTAGAATTCCATCACTTCCACTAGCTTTGTTCCTAGTGATGAATAGAGAATAGTGAATTCCATGGACAGAAAAGCCTGGTGGGTTACAGTCCACGGGGTTGCAAAGAGTTGGACACAACTGAATCACTAACACTGCTTTCATGCCTTGCATCTGTCCACACTAGTAGGAGAGCAGAAATTACTTATTCTGGAAGCTCGATTGTACTCAGACAAAATCACTCACATACTATGAGATGTCCTTATTGCAGTGGGATGAGCCACTTTTCAACTGTACCGTCTTTTATTTTCTTTGCTCTTTTGATCCTGCCCATTGTTTTCATTTCCCCATAATTCTTAGTCAATTGATTTTCCAATCTGCTTTTCCTAGAAACCAATTTAAGGAGTGTTCACACCAAGTGACAGTGCTTAATGACTCTCCTGAGCCACACTCCAAACCATACACACACACACACACACACACACACACACACACAAAATCCATAAACACTGCTGCCATTACCTTTTCTCCATTCAGGCTATTTCTTCTTTGCCACTTAGTCTTTGCTTTCGACTTTCATTCTAGCTTAATCTCCCTGGGATTCATCTCATTATTAACATTCAGTTCAGTTCAGTCGCTCAGTCGTGTCCAACTCTTTGAAACCCCATGAACCGCAGCACACGAGGCCTCCCTATCCATCACCAACTCCTGGAGTTTACCCAAATTCATGTCCATTGAGTCGATGTTGCCATCCATTGTTAAAATGGGCACAGATTTTTCCCTGACTTCCCAAACCCTTCAAATGGACAATTCATTTGGAAAGTCTTCTTAGATTCTGCATCTTGGATTAACCCCCTTGGCCCCATATATACACCCTGTGCATGCTTGCGTGCAGTCGTGTCTGACTCTTTGCGACCCTATGGATTATAGCCTGCCAGGCTCCTCTGTCCATGGGATTCTGCAGGCAAGAATACTGGAGTGGGTTGCCATGCCCTCCTCCAGGGGATCTTCCCGACTCAGAGACTGAACTGTGTCTCTTATGCCTCCTACATTGCAGGCAGGTTCTTTACCACTAACACAACCTGGGATGCCCTATGGTCCAGAAATATTCTGGGCTAAGTAGAATCCTCTGTAGGAACCCATCCTGAACCACAGGAACCTTGATTCCCTCTTGTCTAGGAGGAATGATCTGATCATTTGGAAAAATTAATCTTCTAAAACACCACTGAATTATTTCACTTATGTTCAAACTTATCCTCATAAACCATGTTTATCATTGAATTGCCACTGTCACCACATTCAGGATTTTAATTAGATGAAAGAGTACTTAACAATTTAAAAAAAAACGTGTGTTTAAGTGACTATAGAACAAGGAAGAGAATTCAATGCCCCTCAAACCCATCTTGTCCCAGGTCTACCTTGGAGATTAGATTTTGATCAGGGTGTCTGATTTTCTAAGAAATATTGAATGACCTTGGGAAATAACAGAAAGATTAAGTTGGGTTTTTTTCCCCTGGGAAGACTCATCCATCATTCAAATCACTTTGTGATTCAACATGTAAGTCAGTCAGTACTTGTTGGATGTTGTTGTTCTTTTTTGTTCAGTTGCTAAGTTGTGTCCAACTCTTTGCAACCCCAGGAACTGCAGCACACCAGGCTTTCCTGTCCTTCACTACCTCCCAGAGTCTGCTCACTGAATCAGTGATGCCATCCGGTCATCTTATCCCCTGTCATCCCCTTCTCCCCATGCCCTCAATCTTTCCCAGCATCAAAGTCTTTTCCAATCAGTCGGCTCTTCGTATCAGGTGGCCAAAGTATTGAAACTTCAGTTTCAGCATCAGTCCTTCCAGTGAATATTCAGGGTTGATTTCCTTTAGGATTGACTGGTTTTATCTCCTTGCCATCCATGGTACTCTCAAGAGTATTTTCTAGCATCACAATTCAAAAGCATCAACTCTTCAGCATCAACTTTGTGTGGATTATAGTCCAAGATTGCTGTATGTTAACCTCTGATGGATATTAAGACAATGAGCCAAAGTGGAATAGAAATATATTCCTCAAGGATGAAATCTATGAGTTAGGGGGAAGACAGGAGAGACCCAAAGACAGAAAACTTCAATGTGCCCTTGAATAATAAGAGCCTGCAAGAAGGGCCTGAAAGAAGGGCTTGGAAGGTAGCAGCCCAGCTCCTCTTGGGATGTTGTGGTCTAAATTGCCTTTCCTGGTTCCTCAGCCCCAACCCTTTCCATCTGTCTGAGCTGGAGGTGGTCTTGGATTCTGCCCTACAAGAGCTAGAGGGCAAATAAAATAGAGATGGTTAGTGGCACTTGAATGTTCAACACATAACCCCTTTTTAAGAAATAGAAGTTTAAAATCTGGGGCCTTCCAGCTGGGCTGAGTACAGCTGCTGTACTCTGAGTCTATGCCATCCCTTTGAAACAAAAAACAAAGCAGCAGTAATAAAAATAAAATTCGTACTTAAAAAAAAAAAAAGTTGGTCCCTTCCCACTCATGTTTATGTATAAACCAAACACCAACAAAACAAACTGGCGGTTAAGCTGGCATTTTAGTTATGAACCATTGCATTAGCCAAACAAGCTATGGGACTCCCACAAGCATCTCTTATTTTTATGGTGCTGGGTGGCAGGAAGGCCCAGGTAGATTTCCAGGTATCCTACTACTCACAGAGAGGCCAGCATCCTTCAGTGTCCCCACAGAAACTGATCCTAACAAAACACTAAAGAAGGTTTAGAATCTTCAGGAGGAGAAACTCCTTCTAGATTCAGACATTAAAATCATTGGGGAGAGAGAGAGAAATTCCCAAAGCTTGACTTTGACGGTTGGGTTGATGCTATTTCAAATGACTGCTTCCCACTTGGGGCAGTTAACCCAGTTAATTCTCAACTCCCCAGACCAGCCCTTCTTGCCAACGGGAGATACAGATGGGTCAAGACCTATTAGAAAACCCAGTTCTTTCTGAATCAGTATTTGTTTTTGCAAGCCATCGGATGAGGGGATTTCCTAACTGACTTAGGAAAATGTAGCTCAAGCTGATGAAACCATGTTCTACTTATTATTAGGCCCAGGGCATCGGAGAGAAAGTGTGACAACCTACGCTGTCCACAGCTGGCCTTTGAAAAATAGCTTCTTGAAATTAAATACAGTGGCTGCAATCGCGGGGAGAAAGTGTGACAACCTACGCTGTCCACAGCTGGCCTTTGAAAAATAGCTTCTTGAAATTAAATACAGTGGCTGCAATCGCCTAACCAGAGGTATTCTAAGAAGGCACCTGTGCCTAGACCCAGAGCAGCAAGGAAGGGCGAGGGCTTGGGGGAACTGAATCTGTGGTTTTGACTGGCATAACCAGTCCCATTGGAGTTAAGAAGTCAATGGAAAAATGATCCTTCCTCAGTTACTTTTATTTTGTTTTTGTTAAAATTTCTTTTGGAAAAATTAAACATCTGGACTTCTTTATGGAAATAGTTGTTATGGTCACCAGGAAAAAATTATATATCTTTTTCACAGAGTTTGAATAGATTTGGTCAGGGAAGGTCTGCGGGTGGTGTAGGAAGCCCAAACGCAGGATGGCCACTCCTCCAGTCTTAAACACTTTGAAAAGAAACTTTCTACAACACAGTACAGCAACTATACTCCAATAAAAAGTAATTTTTAAAAAATGAAGAGAAAAAAACTTTCTTCTGAGTACATTCAAGGACATTTGTGCCACAGTCCTGAGAGGCAGCATTTAACAGTTGTCTTGAAATGGAAGGCCTCCTCTACCCAGCAAAGAGGGAGCTCTCCTCCCATAGGCAGGGAAATTCCTCTTGGATTTGAAGTTAGTTGTTAGTGTTGCTAAATTGCTGGCATAATATTTTCTTTTCCTGGAGACAATGTTTCATTTCTGGAAGGTGGGAGAGAAGAACAATGTATTTGCCTTATTTTTCAATCAGTGTCTTTCTTTGATGGAGCATGTTTTTTTTAAGGTAGATACTCCATCTTTTCACCCCATTAGTTTTGAAAAGAAGTTGTGGGAAACTGTTAGTCGCTCAGTGGTGCCCGACTCTTTGTGACCCCATGGACTATAGCCCTCCAGGCTCCTCTGTCCATGGGATTTTCCAGGCAAGGGTACTAGAGTGGGTAACCATTTCCTTCTCCAGGGGATCTTCCCAACCTAGGGATCGAACCCAGGTCTCCTGCACTACAGGCAGATTCTTTACTGTCTGAGCCACCAGGGAAGCCCCATTAGTTTTGAAAAGAAGTTGCAGAAGGAAGTGGGTTTTTTATGCTCTATAAGTACTCTTTCTTCCTGACTGTGGGGCTTAGGGAAAAGGAGATGCTTTGAAAACCCTCCTAATTGAAAATACAATATTTTCTTGAACTCAGGCAGATGTTCTGGATTCCAATCAGATTTGAGGTCTCCCATGTTCTGCAGGCCACTTTTGGAGTCCATTTTGAGAGCTGAAATCTTCATCTTCAACCCCAAACTAAAGAGGTGTCACAGGTAAGCTCCATGGAGACAGACAGCAAACATGTTAACTCTTGTACATTCTCCTCCCTCTGCTTCCATGAGTGCCTGGCACACAGGAAATACTCAATAAAGCTTAGCCTAAAATACATGTTTGGCTCACTCTGGGTAATCAAAGGTACAGAACATTTTACCAAGAGTCTTGTCGTTGCTTTAGGTTCCCTTTAATAAAAAAAAAAAAAAAAAAAAAAAAAAAAAAAAAACTGTCTCTGCATCAGAAATGACTGGAGCTCCATGAACTGATATTTTTCCTCTTAAAAGTTACCCACCAATAAATTTGAAATCATATAGATTACCAAATGGATTAATACCTTCACCAAAAGCTCTTACTTGCTTATTATCCTGCTATTCAAGTTTATTTCTTTAGATTTTTCAGTGTGTAAATGTGTCCTATTAAAATGCAAACATTTATGGGGAAAGTAATGCCATGTTAATAATAATAATAATCACCCCTTAAGCCAAGATTGATTGAAAGATGGTTAAGAGTCAGCCACCATGGTGAGGAATGAGGCGCAGGAGAAAACAGAAACAGGAGAGGTCGGGGGGGAGGGGTCCAGGTGCCAGCACGGGGAGGAGGAAAGAGAAGGCTGCTGGAAGGGACGAGTACAGTTTCTCAAGTCCAATTTCGTATCATTTACACTTCACATAATTTACAGCTGTGTGAGAAGCCAGTCCCACTCCTACCCACGGGGAATACACAAGGAACACTTTGAACTTCTTGGTAGGAAAGGCTTCAGTAAATACAAAGTAGGTTTATCATTGCACCTGTTTCCTAGAATAAATGAGGGACTTTCTAGCCAGGTGTCTATTATCCCTTTGCGTCTTCTGGGTGAAAGAGGTTCATTTATAATCCATGTCTTTTTCTTTTTAATCCCTTCATTTTTTTAAATTGGAGAATAATTGCTTTACAGGGCTTCTCAGGTGGCGCACCAGTAAAGAATTTGCCTGCAGTGCAGGAGATGTGGGTTCAATCCCTGGGTTGGGAAGATCCCCTGGAGGAGGGCATGGCAATCCACTCCAGTATTCTTGCCTGGAGAATCCCATGGACAGAGGCGCCTGGCGGGCTATACAGTCCATAGGGTCATAAAGAGTTGAATACGACTGAAACGACTTAGCACATGCACACAATTGCTTTACAAGATTGTGTTGGCCTCTGCCATACATCAACATGAATCAGCCATGGGTATATATATGTCCCCTCCCTCCCCACTCCATACCTTCCCACTCCATACCCCCATCCCATCCCTCTAGGTTGTCTCGGCGCACTGGGTTGAGCTCCCTGTGTTTTGAGAGAACATAGCACTGGGGGAAGATGGTGGAGGATAAGATGAAAAATACGGCAGCAGATGAAGGAAAGAAGCAGCTTATATGGTTCAAATGTAATGGTTCCTGCTCAGAAGACCAGAAAGAACAGAAAGCTGTCTCCGTTTGGATTCTCCCAGAAGCAGATCCTGAGACAGGGATTTGAAGGCAAGTAGTTTATTTTGGAGGTGATCCTAAAAAGTATCTGTGGGGAATGGGAAGAGGCCAGGGAAGGGCCCAAAGTCAATAGTCAGTTCATAATCAAGTCGTTTACCACCTGTGGGCAGCTGGGGGTCAGCCCTGCTGGGTAACTCTGGGACATGGGCTGGAATATGCCGCCCAGTCTTTCTCCACAGAAGATGTGAGGAACCTGGGATGTTTGTCTTCCAACGGCCATCCTTCACGAGGCTGCTCTTGGAGACAGTAACCCTCTGCCGCTTCTGGGCCTCCTTGTTATGGACTGGGAGGCAGAGGCACGGGTGCTTGTGGGTGGGGTGCACTGGACGCACTGCACTAGTGAGTGCCGGGGACAGGTGGGGGGATGGGCATCCAGAGGCAGCTAGGATTGCCACGAAAGTCGTGATAAGGCCCTGTGGGCACTTAGATCATCACGTACAAAGTCATAACCAAAATGGATATAGGATATGTACACGGGCTCAGTTGTGTCCAACTCTTTGCAACCACATGGACTGTAGCCCGCCAGGCTCCTCTGTCCATGGGATACTGGAGTAGGTTACCATTTCCTTCTCCAGGGGATCTTCCTGACCCAGGGATCAAACTCATGTTTCCTGTGTCTGCTGCATCGGCAGGCGGATTTTTTTTTTTTTTTTAAACCACTGTGCCACCTGGGAAGCTTGTAACCAAAAAGTGGTTTTTATCAATTTAGGATTTTCAAATTCATTTAGAAGTTCATATTTTTTCTCTCTTCTTAAGATTCTCCTCTATTTACTTGGCTTCAACTAACACTACAATGTGTGTGCATGCTCAGTTGCTTCAGTCATGTCCAACTCAGTGCAATCCTATGGACTATAGCCCACCAGGTTCTTCTGTCCATGGGATTCTTCAGGTAAGAATACTGGAGTAGGTTGCCATGCCCTCCTCCAGGGGATCTTCCTGACCCAGGGATTGAACCCATGTCTCTTATGTCTCCTGCATTGGCATGCAGGTTCTTTACCATTAGCACCACCTGGGAACCCCACTCCAGTACTCTTGCCTGGAAAATCCCATGGATGGAGGAGCCTGGTGGGCTGCAGTCCATGAGGTCTCTAAGAGTTGGACATGACTGAGTGACTTCACTTTGACTTTTCACTTTCATGCATTGGAGAAGGAAATGGCAACCCACTCCAGTGTTCTTGCCTGGAGAATCCCAGGGACGGGGGAGCCTGGTGGGCTGCCATCTATGGGGTCGCACAGAGTCGGACACGACTGAAGCGACTTAGCAGCAGCAGCAGCAGCAGCAGCACCTGGGAAACACTACAGCAGTGATTCCCAAGTCTGCTTCTACAGTCTATATGGCTCTGCTGAATTCTTGTTCCAGGTTTCTAGCTGTTTAATGGGCATCTCCACCTGGAGAAGAGCGTCTCAAACTCAACATGCCTTAAATTCTCTTCTCCCAAAGACCCATTTCTCTGCTTGTCCTTCTAACTCAGTCTAAGGCACCACTCACTATCCATCTATTCAGTTAGAAACTTGTAAGTCACCTTGAATCTTCATCCTCTTGGTCCCTACAGATCAAGGCATCAAGCTCTAAACAGTTTTTAAAGTGTCTCTTAATCCACCCTACTCTCTCCAGCTCCTGTACTGCTGTGACGGTTGTGTGTCACCAGCCTTTGTCACCTGAATTATTACAACACTCTCATCACTGTCCCCGCTGTCATTTTCTCCCTTTCTCCAATCTATCAAAAGGATAAGTTTAAAAACCTCATCTGATTACATTTATCTCTCTTTAAAATCTTTCAGTGAGTTTTCTTTGCCTTCAGGACAAAGCCTAAACTTAATAATCATGCAAAGCACCTGACAATCTGATTCTAATCTGCCTCTCTGGTTTCATCTTTTTCTCTCTGCACCCCATTCAAAATATATGTTCTTAACTACACATAACATAAACCAGCTCTAGATGATTTAAGAAGCAAAATAATTTACTCAGAAAACAGAGGGGAGCTCACCGTGTCTCTGGGAAGGTTGGAGAACCCAGCTTAGAAGGCAAGCAGGAACAAAAAGAGGCCAGTCAATGAGAACCACAGCCAAAGCCATCCTCCCATGCCAGTCCAGGGAGAACAGCTGCCTCGGCTAGCAAATATTAGACAATGTAACCAGTACCAAGATGACTGTGGGCAGTAGGCCCTACTGGTTCCTCTACACTGTCTCTCCCAGCAGCTGATGTTACTGCATCGCCATGCCTCCAGAATAAATTCTCCACCAGCTTTTTCACTTGTATCACTTGGTCCAGTTTTAACATCCTGTGAGTGAGTGTGACTGATTGGCTGCCATGTGAGGTCACATTGAGTTCTGGAGGGACCACAGCAACAAGTAGGGCTCTCTCCACCTTGTAAGGAGGGACAGACCAAGCTCCCCATCAAGTTCATGAGAAAAAAAATAGATGTATAAGATAGGCAGGTGATTAAAAAAAAAAAAAAGATAGGCAGGTGCTAAAAAGTGACAACTGTTCGTGAAATAGGCCTTTCTTTCCATTTTTAAACAAAAATAATGTTTCTGCTTAACATAATTCAACCATTTCCATGTATATATTCAGGCTCTCTGCAAAGGGAGACAACCCAAAGCCACATTAGTATTGAAGCTAATATTGATACATCAGGGACTTCCCTGGTGGCCAGTGGTTAAGAATCCACCTTCCAATGCAGGGAATGTGGATTCAATCCTTCGTCAAAGAAACAAGATCTCATATGCCACAAAGCAGCTAAGCCCATGCCACAGCTAGAGAAACCCTTGTGCTGCAGCTACTGAGCCTGTGCACACTAGAGCCCATGGATCACAATTAGAGAGCCCACATGTAACAGCCACTGAGCCCAAGAGCTCTAGAGCCCACACTCCTCAACTAGAGAAGCCCCATGTGATGCCAGAGAAAGCCTGTGTGCCTCAGTGAAGACCCAGCTTAGCCAAGATTAAATATAGATAGATAGATAGATAGATAGATAGATAGATAGATAGATAGACAGACAGATGGTCCATTGAGTGTGCCATATTCAATCTGCCTAACCTTGATAGATGCATTCCTTCCTCATGGGACAAAACTAAACCAGCAAAATCAACAGATTCAAGGGTGAGAAGTTAGCCATTAGGTATAAGAATGGAAAGCACCAAACCAATTCCATCCGTGTTCTGACCTGTGTGTCTTCAAGCTATGGGGTAACCAGCTCATGACAGAGATTACTGTGTGATATGCCATGGCTAAGCCTGCAGAAGACCTGCTGGGGTCACAGTAAATCAAACATGGACAGTGGCGAATGGAGCAGCAAGGAATTCATACCTGGTAGCACGGCTGTCTCTGGAGTGCTGATGTGGCCCCTTCCTCAAGGAGCTGCTTCGTTCACCCATGCACTTGACTTTTTCATACCCTTTGAGTCCATGGCTTATTAGCTGGTACCATGGTAAGCCAAAGTGAACATTCCCTCAGAATGAGTTGCAGTTGTCACTCTAGTCATGTTTTGAACTCCAAGACTGACCCAGCTGGCTCAAGACATATACTACAGCTTGTAAGTGGTGGTGGCAGTTTAGTCACTAAGTCATGTCTGACTCTTGAAACCCAATGGACTGTAGCCTGCCAGGATTTTCCGGGCAAGAAAATTGGAATGGGTTGCCATTTCCCTTTCCAGGGGATCTTCCCAACCCAGGGATCGAAACTGCATCCCCACCTGCATCCCTGCAGGCGGTCTCCTACATTGCAGGCAATTCTTTACTGACTGAGCCACCAAACCCACCAGATATTGTGTCCAAGCTGCTCTGTGGGTGACTGGCTCCATAATAAGACAAGTGATCCCAGTCTTCCCTCTCTCACTGAAGATCACGTTTCTAGGCCTAAAGCAATGTCATGTGCTTTTGGATATGTGCTCATGGATGGGTACCAAGAAAGTGTCTAAGGCATTCAGGAAATTCAGGGATGGTACCAGAAACACAATAGGCAGTGAAAGTAAATCCGAATCCAAGGGGTGTAATTAGCGTATTGAGTTGGCCCAAAAGTTCATTCGGATTTTTCATAAGCTGGTATGGGGAGACCCGAACGAAATTTTTGGCCAACCCCATAGCAAACCAATAGATGTTGAAGGCTGCTGAGGTACTAAAGACCCCTGAGGATTAAATTGTGCCCCAGAGCCAGAGCTGTTGTACCCTGGAAACAACCAGAGGAAAGCAAGTTCTCTGTGATGTTGTCTGCTTATTGGAATCCAAAAGTAAGCACTGGACCTCTTAATAATGGTGTGACAGGTGTTAAGGATTGCATTATCCAGAAGAGAGACACCATCTGTTACAGCAACCATAATTGAAGTCACCATCTCCATAAGCTTGTGATATCTCTCTGTGGGCTCATCAAAAGTCCATCCTCAGGACTTCCCTAATGGTCCAGGGATTGGGAATCCACCTGTCAATACAGGGGAGGATGGATTTGATCCCTGGTCCAGGAAGATTCCACATGCTGCAAGGCAACTGGGTCCATGAGCCACAACTACCAAGCTCACGCTGTCGAGCTTGCCTGCCGCAACTACTGCAGCCCGCATGTCCTAGGGCCCATGCTCCTCAAGAAGAGTTGAGTTCTCTGCCATACAAATCAAGCAGCCCATTTAGCTCAGGCCCAGGACCATCTGACCATTAGGGCCTGAGGAGCACTCTGGAGACCACACCGTCTGCAGTAAGTGCTTTGACTTGGCCTCTGCCTTCTTGAGCTCCCCACGCTCTCAATGAAACCTGGGAGCTCATTCTATTTTTATTTATTTAGTTAGTTTGTTTGGGCTGCACTGGGTCTTGTTGTGGCACATGAATTTTGTGTTGCTGAGAGCAGCATTTTTCTAGTTGCAGCAGGTGGGGGCTACTCTCTAGGTGCGGTGTGTGGGCTTCTCATTGTGGCGGCTTCTCTACCTGCTGAGTAACTCTAGGCATGTGGGCTTCCGTAGCTGCTGCATACAGGCTCAGTAGTTGCAATGCACAGGCTTAGTTGCCCCATGGCACTTGGGATTCTCCTAGCCCAAGGATCAAACCCATGTCCCCTGCATTGGCAGGAGGATTCTTAATTATTGGACCACCAATGAAGTCCTAAAGCACCTTTCAAAGCAAAAAGGATACTGTATTTACTAAGGCCTTGGCAAAGAAAGCACCTTCTCAGTTCTCTTGTAAGAGATCAGTCATGTATGATAAACCCAATCCAACTTTCCCTCTCTTCCTAAATCCTAGGATTCCTTCCACTTTGTTATACCAAAGAATTTATAATATCTCCATTTTTATCCAAAATAGGACATTGACTTTTAGTCACCCAAGTAAATAGTGAATAAGAATTTACCCAGCTCTTCAAGCTGGTCAATTGAATTTTGACTCCTTGGGAATTGCATCATCTTCAAAATTTTAGGCCAGTTTAAAATTATGCTTTTTCTCCTTGATATAGCCCCTTTAGAATTCATGCCCACACATACTCTACAGATTTTTGCTAGTATAATTTTTCAATCTTACTTCATTGGTGTGTAACACTCTCCTCCCAAGTGTGAGCTTATATTTTGCCAGGTTGGGATCTAACTTTGCTCATATGTCTAAAGCAAATGAGTTGTGGGTGAGGGGTACACAAGAATGAACAGTGTCTCCTTGCATGTTAATCCCTTAAGTGAAAGAGTCACATGATCTAAAAACACAGTCTTATCAGAAAATGGAGAAGACACTTCTTTGCGTGGTACAGTTTCTATTGTCACTATAACAAATCATCAAAAATGTAGTGACTTAATACAAGACAAATGTATTATCTCATAGTTCTGTAGGACAGAAGTTGACATAGGTCTCACTGAGCTAAAATCAAGCTGTCAGCAGGGTGGAATTTTCCTCTATGTCTCTAGGGGGGGGAATTATTTTCTTGCCTTTTTCAGTTTCTAGAGGTTACCTTCATTCTTTAGTTTGTGGTCCCCTTCTCTCATGTTCAAGGTCAGCTCTGTTGCATCTCTGTTTTTGGCCTTTCTTTCACAGTCATGCCTTCCTCTGACCACTGGGGAAGGTTCTTCACTTTTAAGGGTTCCTGTGATTTGATTGGACCCACCCAGATAATCCACAATAATCCATTTCAAGGTCTTTAACCTTAATCACACCTGCAAAATCTTTTTTGCTCTGTAAAGTAACATGTTCACATGTTCCAGAGATGAGGACATGGAAATTTGGAATTATTCTATCACAATGAGCAAATGGAATTTACTTGGGGTTGAATATCCAATGCTCCCTGAATTCTCCTTTCAATTCTCTGGATCCCATTATTTCCCAAAGTACATCTTTATTATCAGATAAAAGACCTGGTAAAGTTGCAAATTCAGCTGTTGTTGTAATTTGGCAATGCCCAGATTCAATTCTGTTTAGTTTGTAGTGATCTCAGCTCTGTGGCTGAAAGAGATGATGAATTATTTTAACACAATCTTAGAAATTCCCTGAACTTTAGGCCTGGATTATTTTAATAATATAATCATAGAAATTCCCTGAAACTCCCTGAATTAAAGCCAATAATGTAGGGTCTTGAACTTCACATTCTCCTTCTTGAGGCTGTTCAAGGATGCTGTAAGTGGCCCTCTAACCCCATGGCTGTTGAATTTCTCATGCCCTTTATCTTGGTCTACGGCAGTGACTCTCCATGCACACTTCTATAAACCATCACTGAGTTATTTCCTTGTTGTATTTCATGAGCCACAGCTTACTGTCTCTTAAATATTGCTGCATTTTTCAGTGTTTTTAGTCCAACAAGACCCAAATCCCCCTCACAGTGTAATTTCCTTCACACTTGTGTGGCCTCTCTTTGCACTGTTAGCCAGGGTGCTTCATTGTAAGAAGCAGAAAGCAACTCTGATTACAGCCAAAAATAGAATGTATTTAGTGATAAGAGGTTGCTCCCAGAATTGCTGGAGGGTCTTGAGGACCAATTCAGTAACCCAGGAACTAAGTAACCCAGTAACCAAGAAAGCCAGAATCAGCCAAAATTACCAGACAGGACCAGTCTGATGATGAAGATAGTGGTACAGTAGCCACCCCAGCACTAGATACTGGATGCTGCCACTGACGCTCTTAACATCACAATGATTTAAGAATCAATGAATCTCTTCCTTCCTAGTTTCTTTGCTTCACAAGATCACGATCTCAGGTCCTGAGAAGAAGCTTCCAACTAGATAAACCTAGGCCCATCCCTGTATTCTGGTTCCTTGAAAGAATTAGACAGGCAAGGATCCTGCCCCCTTGGGATCAACAACATGATGAAGTATTTGTACTTCTTCATACTGTTCAATGGAGCTCTCATCATATTGTACTTTAATAACATAGATGTTCGTCTTCTCCACTAGACTGATACTAAAGGACAGATACCACATCTTAACTTGGTGTTCCCAGAAGCTACCACAGTACTTGGCACATAGTAGCTCTCAATAAATGAAATATTAAAAAGGTAAATTTATTGCAGGGTTTTCTTATAATCTTTTTAAAAAGAACTGACCAGGAAAATGATGAATCAAGGATGCAGTGTATGAATGGTAACAGAAAAAAGCAAATATGTTCAATGGACACTGAGGAGATGGGGAGAGGGATACGTGTGTGTGTATGTGTAGGTATTAGGTGGGTGTGCCATAAATATGGACAGAAGAAGAGACAAATAAAATAAGAGAAAGTAAGAAACTGAAACCTGCAAATGAGCACTAGGCTCAGCCAGCACACAGTGTATTAACACAGCTCCAAAAGCCCAAGTGACCTGGAAAAAATTACCTTGAACCTGAAAGAAATTATTATGTAGGTAATTCATCACAGCCCATAGCACTGATATACTTAGGGGGACTATTAATGCCCCATATCCTCAGATTATTTTCCCTAAAGCAAAAGTTTCATTATGTAACTCCTCACTCAGTAACTTTCAAAGCTCCTCATTGTCAAAGATTAAAATCTACAGTCCTTAATGCAGTATTCAAGGTGCTATGGACCCAATCTTCCCAAATAAAGAGTCAACCCTCTTGTCCAGAAATACCTTCCTTGTTCCTATCTCTATCTGTGTTCCTGTTACTTAAGCTGTTTTCTTTCCCCTTTCTAAAAAGACCTTCCTTCCTTCTTCACCTATACAAGTCTAATCATCCTTCAAGATTGCAATTAAGACTTCCTTTCTTTTTCCCCAACTCTTGCCACCCTCTCTCACTTTAGAACTGCAGTAATAAACTCTAGTACCACCCATCCCCCTAAATCGCATAGACCCTCAGCACTGTATCGTTATTCAGCTTTGAGGTTATGCATGCTACCATCACATTAAGATGAAAAAATCGAATTGCCAGATTGTGACTTCTTGGTTTTCCCACGTGTCAACAATGTTAAAAATTAGCTTAAATAAATGACAGCATTAATACCATTCTTTTCATACACATGGAAAGGAGAGAGAAAATTATTCATATGGGAAGATGATTTAAATCCATATGCAAAACTTCAGTAGGTATAGATCACACTTTAGGAGATAATGGAGTCTTCCTGCCTGGGCTGACTTTCCAGTTCTCCCAGAGGGAGTTTCCCAGAAGCCTCAGCAAACATCCCTTCACATTACCTTTGCATCTGAACCTAAGGATGGGGTCAGTATACAGATGAGATGATAAAAGAACAATATTTAGGTCCTATCTGGAAAGAGAAAGAGGCGGATGGATGTTGAGTGAGTAACTAAGAATGTCTGCAAACCCTCCCCACCCCACCAACATGATTGATTCTTTTGAACACTTAAGTTTGAGTTTCTATAGATTAGAATACAAATCCAAAATATATACATTATTTTGGGACTTCCCTGGTGGTCCAGTGGCTAACACTCTGAGCTCCCAATGCAGGGGGCCCAGGTTTGATCCCTGGTCGTGGAACTAGATCTCACATGCCATAACTAGGAGTCTTCATGCACAGCTAAAGATCTCACATGCCACAGTGAAGACAGAAGATCCTGAGGACTGCAACTAAAACCTGGACAACCAAATAAATAAATAAAAATTTTAAAAAGACATTGTTTCCATTCAAAAGTAGTCTATGTCTTAAGACATTCTTAATGTTTAATGAAAGGCTTGCAATTTTTTTAAAAAATCAGAGTTTCAAATAAAAATCTATTGCTTATCTTTTATTGAATTATAATGGACTACAGTATTGTGTTAGTTTCCAGTAGACAACATAGTAATTTAATATTTCTACACATTATGAAATGATTACCACCAGAAGTGGGAAAAAAAGTGAAAGTGTTAGTTCCTCAGTCATGTCTGACTCTTTGTGACCCCATGGACTATAGCCCACCAGCCTCTTCTGTCCTTGGGATTCTCCAGGCAAGAATACTGGAGTGGGTTGCCATTCCCTTCTCCAGGAGATCTTCCCCACCCAGGGGGTTGAACCTGGATCTTCTATATTACAGGCAGACTTTTTACAGTCGAAAGCCCTTTTCACTTTACAGTATTATGTTAGTTTCCAGTGAACAATATGGTGACTCACTATTTCTATGCATTATGAAACAATCACCACCATAAGTCTAGTTAGTTCCCTTTGTCACCACAGAGTTATCACAATATTATTATCACATATTCCCTATGCTATACACTATACCCCCATAACCAACAACCCTTGCAGTAATAAATTGTGACTCTGAGAGGCCACTGCCCAGTGATGGAGTGCTCCTTTCTTTAATGTTAGTGATACTCTTGGTCATGGAATAATGCTGATCTCGGAGGGAGAGTAGTGAGCAGTCCTGAAGAGAGATTTTAGTTCCGTGCCCAGGAGTTAAACCTGGATAACCTGGATGAAAACCGAGTCCTAGCCACTAGATCACAAGGGGTTAGAGACTAGAAGCAAAGTGGTCCTGACTCTTGCCCCTGTTTGAAAGCAAGAATGTTTCAAGGAGGTAAAAACTGAAAAACACAGGTACAAAGTTTATTATTAGAGACACAGCACAATGTATGGGAGAGCACACAGGAAAACAGTTTCTTTTTGCAACTCAGAAGCAGGGCAGAGATACACACCCAGAGAGAAAGGGTATGGCATCCTCTCTAATGAGGAGGGCAGTAAGTCAGACACTAGGCAGAGATACACACACGGAGAAGAGTGCAGGTCCCTGAGTGACCCAGTGCACAGGAGTAGCACAGTGCAGATGTGACGTAAACCACTATATGGGACAGTCCTTCCAGGTCTTTGTTTTTTGGGGCCAATTATCTTGTTTCTTTCTTCACCCCTGACTGGGCCATGGATCCTCCCCAAGATGCATGTGCAACTTTTTCCTAAGATGGATTTCACTGTAGAGGCCTATGGGTGCATGTCCACACTTATTACAGAGTGGAGTTCTCTCCCTTTTTGACTCCCAAGAAACCTTCCTGTGCATGTACTGACAGGGAAGTCTTCCTCGACCTCAGGAGCGGGCACCTTATCTCTTTGCTTTATTAGAGCCCAGCTTTTACCCCTAGCTTTGTCTTTGGAAAGTCTGGGTAAGAACAAAGCTTCAATTTTACTCCAACAATTTGGAAAACTCAGCAGTGGCCACAGGACTGGAAAAGGTCAGTTTTGATTCCAATCCCAAAGAAAGGCAATGCAAAAGAATGCTCCCGAACAAATGCACTCATCTCAAACGCTAGTAAAGTAATGCTCAAAACTCTCCAAGACAGGCTTCAGCAATACATGAACCGTGAAATTCCAGATGTTCAAACTGGTTTTAGAAAAGGCAGAGGAACCAGAGATCAAATTGCCAACATCCGCTGGATCATCCAAAAAGCAAGAGAGTTCCAGAAAAATATCTATTTCTGCTTTATTGACTATGTCAAAGCCTTTGACTGTGTGGATCACAAGAAACTGTGGAAAATTCTTCAAGAGATGGGAATACCAGACCACCTGACTTGCCTCTTGAGAAACCTATATGCAGGTCAGGAAGCAGCAGTTAGAACTGGACATGGAACAACAGACTGGTTCCAAATAGGAAAAGGAGTATGTCAAGGCTGTATATTGTCACTCTGCTTATTTAACTTATATACAGAGTACATCATGAGAAACGCTGGGCTGGAAGAAGCACAAGCTGGAATCAAGATTGCCGGGAGAAATATCAATAACCTCAGATATGCAGGTGCTGCTGCTGCTAAGTCGCTTCAGTCGTGTCCAACTCTGTACAACCCCAGAGGCGGCAGCCCACCAGGCTCCTTTGTCCCTGGGATTCTCCAGGCAAGAATACTAGAGTGGGTTGCCATTTCCTTCTCCAATGCATGAAAGTGAAAAGTGAAAGTGAAGTTGCTCAGTCATGTCCGACTCTTTGTGACCTCATGGACTGTAGCATACCAGGCTCCGATATGCAGATGATACCACTCTTATGGCAGAAAGTGAAGAAGAACTAAAAAGCCTCTTGATAAGTGAAAGAGGAGAGTGAAAAAGTTGGCTTAAAGCTCAACATTCAGAAAACGAAGATCATGGCATACAGTCCCATCACTTCATGGCAAATAGATAGGGAAACAGTGGAAACAGTGGCTGACTTTATTTTTCTGGGCTCTAAAATCACTGCAGATGGTGATCGCAACCATGAAATGAAAAGACACTTACTTTTTGGAAGGAAAGCTATGACCAACCTAGATAGCATATTCAAAAGCAGAGACATTACTTTGTCAACAAAGGTCCATCTAGTCAAGGCTATGGTTTTTCCAGTGGTCATGTGTGGATCTGAGAGTTGGACTATACAGAAAGCTGAGTGCTGAAGAACTGATGCTTTTGAACTGTGGTGCTGGAGAAGACTCTTGAGAGTCCCTTGGACTGCAAAGAGATGCAACCAGTCTATCCTAAAGGAGACCAGTCCTGGGTGTTCACTGGAAGGACTGATGTTAAAGCTGAAACTCCAATACTTTGGCTACCTGATATGAAGAGCTGACTCATTTGAAAAGACCCTCATGCTGGGAAAGATTGAGTGCAGGAGGAGAAGGGGATGACAGAGGATGAGATGGCTGGATGGCATCACCAACTCAATGGACATGGGTTTGAGTAGACTCCAGGAGTTGGTGATGGACAGGGAGACCTGGTGTGCTGTGGTTCATGGGGTTACAAAGAGTCAGACACAACTGAGCAACTGAACTGAACTAAACTAACAAATACCAGATGTCTGGCCCAGAGGCTCACAGTCTCCTACCTCAATGCTATCTAAGTAAGTTTACATTATCAAATCTATTTCTGTTTCTAAAAGTTACTGATAAAGAAATTGATACCACACTGTTGGGAGATCTGCCTAGTATTCCATGACTAATAACTACCAGGTCCAAATCCAGATCTTCTGACAATATAAGAGATAGAATGGAAAGAAATGGGATTTGGAGTCCATCAGAGCTGAGTGCAAATCCCAGTTTGGAATTTACACTGTGCAACCTTTAGAAGTGACTTACCTCTAGAACCTTGATTTTCTCTGTAAGGGGAGGGGTCCTCTACCCAGTGATGGAATGAGAATGGAAAAGTGTGTGGAAACAGTCTGGTGTTTGAGAGGCTCTGATTAAGAGACAGATATTTTTTCCCAACCTTGTATCTTTCCAAAGTCCATTTCTTTCCCAAGAGCTTCGCATCACAGAAGGATCACCTAGGGCGATGATTCAGAGAAGCCTTCAGAATCAGGAGAGACATAGCTTAGCCTGGCAGCTGTAAATGGTCAAATAGCAAGACCATACTGGCCTCGTCTCCAACAGTAACGAAATCGGAGGGAACTCTAAGTTTTGGCTTCCTAGATGGTTTAGTAGGGCCGACGAAGGACTTCAAGATGCTTCTCATAAAAGCTGTTTTCCTTGTGATTAAGTTGTGTTTGCCTGCTAACTATGTGGTAAACAAACTCTCAGCTCCCACCTCGGGTTCTAGTGCAGCCGCGTGTTAATTGGGACCTGGAGGGTAAGTGGGTTGGCAAAGCTGCCTGGGACAGGATGCCAAGGAGCCCCCTTTGGTTATCAGTTCTGTTGACATGAGCTGAGCTGTATGTGGTTGTGTGGCATGTCCAGCAGGTCTAGCAGGGGTTTTCCCAGCTATGAAAGGCCTGCTGTTTGAAATGCTTGGCCTGCAGTCAAATGAGGGCTTGGGATCAGGATTCCCACTGCCATCCGCCCATCAGCCCCACCAGCGCCGTCTCCCACTAGAGTGGGGCCCGGGCCAACCAACATGTCTGGTCTCATCCTTGGGTCAGGGCTGAGGAGAGAAGGAAAGGCAGGGAGTAGGGGTTAATCTACTCTTCTTAACACCCACTGCCACCCCAACAGACAGAAAGAGATCCTTTCCCAGTGCTGAAATCCTTTCCCTCTGTGTCACTTATCAGACTAAACTCAGACACACAGGACTAAACTCAGACACACTCAATCCCTGAGAAAATGCTGCCAGGGAATCAAACGGGTGGGCGAGGCTTGCTGGGAAATTCCTTCCAGCCAGTGGATACACGAATTGGGGCAGTTCCCAGTGTAACTTGCTACCCCTCCCCCAGGAGCAATCACTGTCAAAGACGATTTATGTTAAACATTTTGTAATTATTTTAGCCAATGGAGTGTGTATGTGTGTGTATGTGTGTGTGTGTGTTTGATCATTTGCGGTTAAGTCTGTGTTCACAGAGCCTTTGAGTTCAGTAGAGTCCAACCGCCAAACCCACACCCAAATATTTTGTAGATAACAGAAGAACCATTGCTGGTGATGCTTGTATGTACACAGACAAGCTTTGTGGCCGTACGGTGAGAACTCTGAAGTGGGACTTGGGCTGTGAGGACTATGCAGTAAGAGCTACAGCAAGTCATTCCACTGCATCTCAAGAGATGGGTTTAGAAACCTCCATGAAAACCATTCCTTCTGCTTCTTAGTAAATGAATATGATTAAGTACCTAAATGTTACTGTTCTTGAGTGAAGGTCTATAGAACAGGGTTAGCACTTACTATTAGGTTTAGGGTTGTTCTTATACTCCACGTTAAATGCTCACAAGATTGGAAGCAGTCATGCCAAGATGTTAACTGTGGCTAATTCTGAGAGGTGGGAGTATGAGTGAGTGATACTTGCTCCTTGTATTTTTCTAGAAATTTTTTTCTTGAAAATTTTTAGAAAAATTTTTTCTAGGAAATTAGAAAATTCCTTCTAGCTTAGAAATTTCTACAAACAATAAAGCTGAAATGCTTACTGGATGAATGAATGAGTGAATGAAGAAATGAACCCAGAAAGGTCTATTTGAAAGTAGGCCTAGTTCCTGTTTTCAAACTGCTTCTGTTCCTAAAGAGACATGATGGATCACAACATTCCTCAGCATCTATTCTGTATACTTTTTGTATTTGTTTTCCCTCTACTTTCTCTTTCTTTTTAGGGTATTTGAAAAATGAAAAATAAGAGGCAGTGTACACATTAGGATAGCACAGATGAAAGTCAGATGATAATCATTCAGGTTTAATGAATTGCTTCCTTTGAAGAGCTTGGAAGGTTGCAGATGGACAATAGAGGCTGCCATCTGGTCATATTGATGGGAAAGAAAGAAGACACCACATCAGATAGCACTCACCAGAAGGTTATGAGGGCAGGAACTATTCATCCCTGAATTCTCTGAGTCTAAAGAAGTGTCTGGTGCATGAAGCATGCTCAAAAAATAAACACGTTTTAAGTTATGAGTGAATCCATTTCCTTTGAAACCTAAGGAAAGGGGGAAATGGTTTTCAAATTGTAAGATTTAGAAAATATTTCTGACTATGAACACTTTGAAACATTATCAAGGGTTAGGCTGTGGGATTTCTAACTCCTAGAACTTTGTAAGAAAAAAGACTATCTGAAATATTACAGATGGGACTTCCCTGGTGGTCCAGTGATTGAGAATCTGCCTTCCAATGCAGGGGTTGTGGGCTTGATACCTGGTCAGGGAACCAAGATCCCACCTGCCACAGGGCAACAAAACCCACACACTGCAACTAGAGAGGCCCACACACGGCAGCTACTGAGCCCACATGCTCTAGAACCTGTGTCCTGCAGCAAGAGAATGCCACAACTTGAGAAAGCCCAGGTAACCACAGTGAAGACCCAGCAAAGCCAAAGTTAAAGAAATAAAAAATAATTAAAAAAAATAAAATATTAGTGTTAATGAGAGTGACAGTAAGGTTAGAAAGTTCTACATACTACCCAAAGAGACTTCTATATTCTCTTCTTGGGTCTTACTTGGTTTAAAAGTGATGCTAGGGCTTCCTGACTATCGACCAAGACTGGAGCACGCTCACTCATGCTCAGCTGTGTCTGATTCATCGCGATCCCATGGACTGCAGCTTACCAAGCACTTCTCTCCGTGGAATTTTCTAGGCAAGAATACTGGAGCAGGTTGCCATTCCTTACTCCAGGGGTCTTCCCAACCCAGGGATCGAACCCATGTCTCTTGTACCTCCTCCATTGGCAGGCAGATTCTTTACCACTGCACCACCTGGGAAGCCCAAGACTGGTACAATCACTGGCAAATTGCAAATTACTCCTCTCCTCAGCCTATGCTTTGCAAATGGCTCCAAGTTAAATCTTTATCTTAATAAGCTTGACAGAGCTATTTCAACACTAAATAAGCTAGATAGGACCATGTAAGAGTTAATGACTCTGTAGTAGCTGAAATTGGCCCACGTTAAGTAAATGTAAAACTATATAAGGCTAAGTTGTCGGGAATCTGATTTTAAGTTTTAAAAGAAAGGCACCTGGACCCATGGTCTCCTAGTTCATGGGGCACACAAAGACATTCTGCAGGGACCCTCTTAACTTAAATGCTCTTGCCTAAGCAGTTCAAATTTGGGGGGCCTTATACAATGGACATGAAGCCTGCTGTTGTATCTTTAATAAGTCCCCAGGACCTCACTTTGAAGTGATGACTCACAAAGAATATTTTGTCAGGCCAACTAGGCCATAAAAATATTAAACATGGTTTTAGGTAGTAAACGTTTTTATTATCCTTCTCACTTCCTGTCATGAAGCATTGCATTAAATTGTACTTTAAACGGATTAATGACCAGCTTGCTATGTTTCACAAGAAATTCATTCTTATAAATATTCTAGAAGGATTGATATTAACACTAGGGTTAGTAAAAAATAAAATAAAAAACTGGAGGTGCTCAAAAAATATTCATTGAACTGAGTCGGGGCATTTTAAACATACAAACACAGAACTGCTGGGGTGAAATTTCATTTGAATTTGGTTTTAATCCAGAAGTTTTCAGGCTTCATCCTATTATCATGGAATTGTTGAGGCTACCTTCAGAAAAGAACAAATACTCTGTTTAGGTATTTGTTAGTTCCTAGGGCAAGGTAATTTTTTCCAGCTGGTTATAACCCATAGGCATATCTCCTCTCTTTTGGGCCATTAGCTGACAAGATTGACCAAACTCTCTTTCAATGTCATTGTCTTTTTAAGTCCAGCAAGACAAAAAAATCACTTTTTGAAATATATGTTTATTTATTTGGCTACACCAGGTCTTAGTTGCCGCACATGGGGTCTTCAGTCTTTGCTATGGCATGTGGGATCCGTAGCTGCAGCACGCAAACTCTCAGTCGTGGCATGTGGGATCTACTTCTCCAATCAGGGATTGAACCCAGGGCCCGTGCACTGGAGAGCAGAATCTTAGCCACTGGACCACCAGAGAAGTCCCCCCAAAATCACTTCTTATCTTTGTTATAACTGTGAGGCTTAAAATTTGCTGAGTCATCTCCCCAGTGATCAACTTACTTTTGGGCTTTGCTAAATTCAGTCTGCTGCTTCCAGGCCACATTAACTTTAGCCATCTCTGTCTTGTAAGGCCCCACTTGCACGTTTACTGAAACAACAAACAGAAGTTATCTGAGTGTTTGTCTCATCCCTTCCTTAGACTCAATACTTGTCTCTCACTCTCCCTTGCATGTTCAGCTTCTTTTTCTGGAAAATCAGGATGAATCCATGGATGACTTGCACTAAGATAAATGATGTTTTACATCCATTTGCTAACAGCCAAGTCTTGAAACTAAACTAGCTAAACTAGCCAATATGTATCACAATTCTCAGGCTCTAACTTTGTTAGCATTTCAATATTATGTGATATATATATTCATATCACAACTTCTGGTTAGCTGAAATATGTTCATCCGATTGGCAAAGTTTAGAAAAAAGACCTGTTACCGATATGTTCCTCATTAAATTCATATTGTATTATTATACTTCTCTGAAGAAAAGATATTTAATAGTACTTCCAGAAGAGGGCAATGTTCCTGAGGCTAACTTTGCTATTAAATTTTCCAAACTCCAAAAATTCACACTAACTCCAGATTATTTATTCAAAAGCACTCTCATCCTGAAGTCTGAGAACTGATGACTTTAGGAAAACATTGGATTTGTACAGATTCCCCTTATAAATATTACTGTAATTTTCCTTTTCTCAAGAAATCTGAAACTATTCTATCTGTTTGACATAACTCTTCTCTGGGGCCTAAAGTTTCTGGGAAATGTCTTTGGGCTATGCCAGAGTCTTGGTTTAATTATGCTGACAATTCACAAACTTTTGAGACTGGCTTGCCCCTTGAGACTGAAATATTGATGTTATTTTAGATGGGTGCTTGGCTACAAAGATTACCATTTGATCTGTAAAGACAAGAACATAGGAGAACATACTTGATTGTTCTTTCTTTCTCAAATGCTTGAGCGAAGCTGACTCGTGAAACTATGGGTCATAAATCACTCTGTTGACTGCCCTGCAAATCTGAGATGTATGACCCTATGTCCTCATAGGAACCTAAAGTAAAGAAATAAACTTTCTCCCCACTGAAAACTGCATGATTACATCAGGGACTCTTCCTAGAGAGAAACTGTTTGGACTTGAATGAAAAAAACAAATAAATCACTCACTTCCTAGAAAGATTCCTGAATTCCACGCCAAAGAATTCTAACCCAAAACATCCTATAGAAAGCATTTCAAGAGCGTCCTCCTGAAGAGAATTCAAGTGGATTCTAGGTGGCAAGTGCACTCTCTCCTAAGTGGACAGCTTGTACCAGCCAGACACAATGTAATAAAAAGTGGCCTGCCAGTACTACTGGCACATCCCAAGGAGAATTTTGCCTGAAAGATCTCAGAAAAGCAGAGCCAGCTTCCATTAACCTCTCCAACCCTATAAAATTATCGCCTGGGTGGACATCTATTTATTTATTTGCTTTGTTTTGCCTGCCAACATCCCTTCCCCTTTCTTTTGGCTAAGAATTCTTAAAAAGTGGGCATGTGATCCCAGTTTGGACAATCATATTTTTCTTCTTGGAATTTGACTCTTGAGTGAAGTGATGAAAGAACAGGAATGGTGAGGTGCAATCCTCTCAAAACAGCCCAGTGGAGAGACTGCCCTTTACTTCCTGTTAACTTACATGCTTAGTACTTCCCGGGCTCTATCCTGGCCACGACCTAGCCACTCAGCCTGTCCTTGGATTTTGTGAGTTTAAGTTAACCAGACGTGGACTCTGTTGTTTGCTACCAAAGAGCCCTAAGCCAAAACATCTCCTGAATATAAAGGAACTCTATGAATCCCTATGGATTTTTAAGACCACTGGACCATTATACCACAGACTGCTACCCAGAAGATAAAAAGAAAGCTTTCTTAAAAAATCCACAAAAGACATCCAGTTTTAAGTTGGAAGAGCAAAGATAGGTCCAATCCCCTCTCAAAAATCTTCTCAAGATAATAAAAATAGGAAACAAACCATTTAATATATTTTTGATGAAAATCAAATCATCTACAGCCCTGAATCAAATGACAAAGGTTAACAGTAGAACTGTGAATTACTCAGTTGAGAGGAGGAAAGCTAAATTCAGTGTCTGAAATGTTAAGGGGTGGTGGAAGGACTTGAAGAGAGATACACTTTGAGAAGCAAACCCTGGAAAACTCCAGAATTCACGGTGCCTGTTAGAGACGAGGCCAAGGCACCAAAAAGAGAAGACCTGTCTGCAAGTCTGTAGGAGAATTCCAGGGCTCTGAGTACCACTCCTACCCTACACTGCATCCCTACACTGTCATTCCCTCCCTACACTGTCACTCCCACCATACACTGTTACTCCCTCCCTACACTGTGACTGCCTCCCTACACTGTGACTGCCTCCCTACACTGTGACTGCCTCCCTACACTGTGACTGCCTCCCTACACTGTGACTCCCTCCCTACACTGTCACTCCCTCCCTACACTGTTGCTGCCTCCCTACACTGTGACTGCCTCCCTACACTGTGACTCCCTCCCTACACTGTCACTCCCTCTCCACCCCCACCACATCAGACAAAGGTTTCCGCTCCTGCAATGATTCCTCTGGAGAAATTGAGGCAGGGAGAAGCACAGAGAAAGGCAAGGGTGATGCTCCACACTGTAAAGGAAGCACAGAGAAAGGCAAAGGTGATGCTCCACACTGTAAACAAACAATGCTTTGGATCTTTCCCTTCCCCAAAGGCGGAGGTGGGAGGAATGGAAGTAAGAAACTACCCAACAGTGTTGACTGGGCAGCCCAGTGTATTAGTAAACTTGTTGTGAAGCTGTTGGAAGGTATGGGGAGGCTTCATCACACTTTCTTAGAAATCTGTTAGTTGCTCAGTCGTGTCCAATTCTTTGCAACCCCATGGTCTGTAGCCCACCAGGCTCCTCTGTCCATAGAATTCTCCAGGCAAGAATACTGGGGTGGGTTGCCATTTCCTTCTCCAGGGGATCTTCCCAACCCGGGCACTGAACCTGGGTTTCTTGCTTTGCAGGCAGATTCTTAACCAACTGAGCCACCACGGGTTCCATCAGAGAACTAAACAGATGAAAAAATGAAGTCACTATGTGCTGTGCTAAGTTGCTTCAGTCATGTCTGACTGTTTGCAACCCTATGACCTGTAGCCCACCAGGCTCCTCTGTCCATGGAATTCTCCAGGCCAGAATACTGGAGTGAGTTGCCATGCCCTCCTTCAGAGGATCTTTCCAACCCAGGGTTTGAACCTGTGTTTCTTACGTCTACTTGCATTGGTATGTGGCTTCTTTACCACTCACACCAACTGGGAAGACCTGAAGTCACTATAGTAACATTACCTCCAGGTAGATGAAAAAAATAGTACAGAAAGGAAAATATACAATAGCATACTACTTGGTAGTGAACAACTATTAACATAGTCATAACAATGAAAAGATTCAATATTATATTTGAGAAGAAATTGAAGACAGTACTGGAAGAAGTCAATAAATATAACATAACAATTTGATAAATCAAAATATTAGGAAGTAAACACCAAAAAATACATACAAAAAAACATCAAAATTGCTACTTCTGGGAATCAGGACAGAAATAGAGATGAAAAACAGGTCATTACTGTTTTGTCACAAGCCATTCAACATTATTTGGGTTTTAAACTATTTGTAGGTGATACTTTGATAAACAATTTAACTTTTTAATCCACTAGAACTAGTTGGAAGATTAATAGCATCATTAACACTAATGAATTTTTACAACGCTGCAACTGTAATTGTTAAACTATACCAATAACTATATAAATGTGGCCGTCAGTATCAGAGACATAGCCCACATCTCTCAGTTTTCATGTCTGTAATATGGTGATTGTAAAAAATCTTTGAAAATATTGTACTAACATGTATCTTTTTAAACTTTGAATTAAATTGAGTAGTGATTTGGCGTGAAATACTTTACAAGTCCAAAGCCCTTTAAAAACTAAAATTAGCATATTTCTGAGTAGAAACTATTGATGATTGCAATACAGCACGTGCAAGCATGCTAAGTCACTTCAGTTGTATCTGACTCTGCAACCCCATGGACTGTAGCTGGCCAGGCTCCTCTGTCCGTGGGATTCTCCGGGCAAGAATTCTGGAGTGAGTTGCTATGCCCTTCTTCAGCTGCAATATAGTACAAAATGACAATGCCATATTTCTATGTATTTCACCTAACACAAAGTATTTTGAATTTTTAAATTTATTTCGTATGAAATGTCAGTGCAACTAAGATTGTCATACATTCCAATACAACATTTACAAACTAAAATCATCTCCAGGAAAAATTTATTTATATAAATGTAAATATTAAATACACATTGTCATTCTAAAATAAAGTATTTGCAAATAATTTTAATAAAAATGAATATTTAAAACATCAAGTTGCTGACATGAAAGGGAAAATATGTAAGGAATGGAAAAAGGTTAATAAGAAATATTACTTAATATTTTTAAA
The DNA here is from genome assembly GCF_014754425.2 of Oryx dammah. Lineage (NCBI taxonomy): Eukaryota > Metazoa > Chordata > Mammalia > Artiodactyla > Bovidae > Oryx > Oryx dammah. The sequence goes on along the minus strand of NW_024070213.1, from coordinate 36,738,723 downwards.
TGCTGCCTTAAAAATAAAGCAGTGTGTCATTTGTAAATAACGCATAAATTTTTCATGAGAAATTTTCCAGCTGTTGACAAAAGCTTTTTTTGACTCTGACAGTCTGAAGACTACTGAGGAGATACTTAAGAGCCAGCTTCAAATATTTCCCTTTGATTCTTGTATTGTCAAATAATATCATCTCTTTGTTAACAATTTTAAGGAGGCTTTTTGTGAACTTTTTATTTCAAAAGCTCTGTTTTATTGATAGAACCCTGTAGTTTTTGTTTCAAAGAAAGCATTTATGACTTGTTTCATCTTCTTTACCATATTTAGAGTTCAATACTATTGTGTTCATATTCTTCTGGTTTGAAAAAATTTGAACAAAATTAAGAAATATTCTTGCAATATGTATGTGCTTAGTAGCTTAGTCATGTCAAACTCTATGCGACCCCATGGACTGTAGCCTGCCAGGCTCCTCTGTCTATGGAATTTTCCAGGCAAGAATACTGGAACAGGTTGCCATTTCCTCCTCCAGGGGATCTTTCTGACCCAGAGATCAAACCCTCATCTCTTGCATCTCCTGCACTAGCAGGCAGATTCTTTACCACTGTGCCACCTGGGAAGCCCAACTTTTGCATTAGAAGCTTGGCATAGTTGTTTTTTTGTATCTTACACATTGTAGATCTGTCTAGACTTGTAGCCTGCACATCACATTGTCTTTTCATTCCAGTTGAAAATTTGAGTTATTGCTCTTAATTTTGAGACATAATTGACTCAGGTGTCAGACATTTAAAATAATAACAGTACTATACCAAGTAAAATGTGATGATTTGGCAGTTAAAAATAGAATAGTATGCCAGACTATCCCTAGTAGGAGGAAAATGCAAATTGTATATACACTGATTTTCCGTTTGTAAAAAAAATGTTGAACTATTTACCTTCATCAATAAAACAGTACTTTTTTCAACTGCCAAGTTATATCAGTTTGTATCAGATATAAATATTCAATGCAATTAGAAATTCTCTGAATAAATATACATTTTGGGGAAAGGAATGTATGGTTACTATCTGATCAAAATTACTTAGGGAAAGCAGTAATTCAGCAATTCAAAATTTTTGTAACCACGAAGAAGTGCAGAGATGTGGTTTTACTAGCAATCACTCTGTATTAATTTGCCATCGTATCACTAAAAATTTTCATCCAAGAGGGTCTGAGGCCTATTTCTTGAAAATCGTCAAGTATATGATGAGGTTACAGAGCAAAAAGAGATGGTTTCTAGTCTCTCCCCTCAGTCTCCCTACCCTCTCTGTTTCTCAGTTTTCTTTATGCTAAACAGTCAAGAACTTGTCAACCTATTCTCTACCTGTATGTCATACTGAAGATTAACATCTGTGAAGCTCTTTGAGTGGGCTGGCAGGAGAATGATCTGAGTGGACGATTCTCTGGTGGATCATACGGGTCCCTGTAGAAGTCTGCTTTCAGACAGCGTATGTTCAGCAAATGACACAAAAATCAAAGTCCACCATTAGACATTCACTTCTGGAGTTAAGCACCATCCTCTGTGCGCAATACTACTTCCTCTGAAGCCCGTGGAGAAAAAGGCACCTCCAGTTACCATCGTGTTAGTATGGACTTTTGTTTCAGATAATAGCAAAACAAACTGGAGCACAACACTGCTGTCAATGTGAGAAAAACTGTGTAGACAGCAGGGATCAAGAGACCAACGATCGTCTCTCCTGCCTCTCAGGTTTTGTTCTGGGCCCAACTTTATCTCTAACTTTCTTAGCTCAGTGCTTCTCTCTGCATTAATTCTCAGTTCTGGATTGCTCTCCAGTCTGTATTTGGAAGGATCCACTAGCCACTCCTAACACTGAACCTACCAAACCCTGAGGTTAATGAGATTGCTTTACAAATCACAACAGGAAAGCAAAACCACCCAGAAACTGACAAGGCTGAGTAGGAAAGGAAAGGACTACAGAATGAATGAATGTGCAGAGCAGTGAATTAACAGTTTGACTACACGCTTGAAACTGGGGAAGTTAAAAATACTTTTCCTGGATGTGCCCAAGCTTCCAGTCTGTCTCAGTGCTTTCTGTTTTAAATATTTAGGCTTTGGCACACAATAGTTGTACTCCTCCTTGAAGAGCTATGGAAATTGGGCAATGTTTCCTTTTAACCCTCTCCAATTTAAACATGCGGTCCAACCAAATAAGTTACACCACAGCAGAGTTCACATCTATGCACCGGCCTTAAAGACAGAAAGGAGCCTCATGAAGTGGTCATAATTTGCATTAGGTCAAAAGGGTGGCAAAAAATCATTAAGTATGATTAATTTTGTAAAGGTAATTTTGTACAGTAGACAAATCTGTGAGGAACAGCATCTCTATCTGTGATGTACCTACATCCCTCTGGGGATCATCTGGGTGGTTGTTCATTATACACACATAGTCATATAACTTGAACTTGAAATGGTCAAATGGAGAAGGGAATGGCAACCCACTCCAGTATTCTTGTCTAGAGAATCCCATGGACAGAGGAGCCTGGCAGGCCCCATACAGTCTATGGGGTCACAAAGAGTCAGACACAACTGAGCGACTGACACTTTCACTTTCACACTTTGAAATGCTCAACAACTCAGTGAGATAAATCTGGCCTCTACTAAAATCATTCTCTTTTATTATTTCCAGTTCTAGAGATGATCACCAGAACATTTTACTAAAATCTTCATAAGGGAATATGTGAATAAGAGGGTTGGGAAAGAGACCATGACAAAGTGAAGCGTCAGGAAAGGCATTTAATCCAGGGGCTTGGTCAGGAAACATTCAGAAGAACTGCAGACTCCCTGATGGTACGGGGTACACTTATCTAAAGCTGGGCAAATTCAGAGTCAAAGAATTATCCTTATTTCAGTTCTCTGGGAGAGAAAAAAAAAGAAAGAAATCCAAACACAAACTACTAGGCAAGTGTTGAGCTATCCTATAGGAAGTTCAATGCTATCACCATCTGCCAAGGGAGTCTATCTAGACCCTGAAGGGTGCGTGGGGACACGGAATTACCCAGATTCCCTTTCAGGATGAGACATCAGAGTGGCAGGAGGAAGACCTAGAATCCCATATACCAAATGTGGTGTGTGTATCCTAACCTAAAGTATATATCAGCCTCTCAGCACCAGATCCAGCTACATGCATAATTCAGACAACTCAGCCCCATTTCATGATGGAAAATCAGTTTCCATGAAATCTGATTTTCACTTGTCTTTTTTTCCTCTTTTCTTTTATTTCTTTCTTTTTAAAAAATTATTGTACATTAGGCTTATTACCTGAAGAATAATCAAAACAAAATAAAAACTGGGTGGTCATGAGATATTTAAACTCCTTGCTCCTAGTTCTCAATTGGCGTCTTTTTTAGAGCGCTCAAGCCTGTGCCTCAAATGTTGTATTTCATCAACATCGCTCCTTCCAGACCCGAGCTCTGAATTTACACACCGGGCAGAAGTGTTTCTTCGCCTGGGGATTCTCAGGATGCCAGGCTCGGCCAAATGGGAGCAGCTTTCCTTCTAGACCACAGTCTTGCGGCCCACCTTGGAGGCTGAAATAAAGCTACTGTACTCAGCCTCCCAACCTCACCCAGTGCCCACTAATAACCTCTGCTTTATAGCCGTCGTTCCTGCAACCTGCTCTCTCCTGGCTCTCTCATCCTCTCAGAGAGGATGTGCCCTACTATGCGGCAGGTCTGGTGGAAAGTTGACAGTCTTCAAGCCAAGGAGAGCAAAACCAGCCAACACTGGATAAATGACTTGAAGTGCTTTCTCAAGGGACCCTTTCCAGGTAAGGGAGCCCTTCTTAACCAGATTTGGCCTGTGCTGGCAGACAGCCTTGTTCAGGAGCACATTAAAAAAATCAAAATACAGACACCGTTTGGAAAGCATAGAAAGCTTGACTCTAACATCTTATGTATTAAAACATTGTTACATAAAAATGACTGCAAAGCTCCAAATTCATACTTTCCTACCTTGTGAGACCAGTTGCCACTAGGAATAAACCTGGGAAAGTGTGGGGCCCACTGCGGAGCCTCAAGAGGCCTGGGGAGAAGGCTGGAGCCACATTCCAATCCCTGGGGACAAGATCAATGCCCTGGCCCTTGAGGGTGGCCTTCATCTCACCACATGAGTCTGGGGGCGAACACCCAGCCTGAGCCACAGTGGAATCGATAGCCTCTTCCGAGGCCCCCTTTCATCTGCTTCATAAAGCCCCAGACAAATTGGCACAGCTCACAGTTTTTAATGAAGCGCCGGCTCCAGGCTGGAGCCAAAGGGGCATTACCGACTCAGAATGAGGTTCTTTCATACTCTTGGAGATGGTGGTACAGAAGGCCAGACTTCTGGAATAACTTTCTGCTATGGAACTCAGTGCTGGTCATGTAATTCATTTCGTTTTTCCTCATCAAGTTGTAGTAGCATCCCAAATGGGTCATTTCTACCTTTGTTTTGAAGCATACCTGAAGTAGGGCCTTGAGAAGTTGAGGTGACCAGCCATACACGGGCTAGAATGCAACCTCTTGAGTACCGACCGTATGAGGACGCTTATGTAAAGCTTCTGGAAGAGGAAATGGAAACCCACTCCAGTATTCTTGCCTAAAGAATCCCATGGACAGTGGAGCCCGGCAGGCTACAGTCTATGGGATCACAAAAAAGTCAGACACAAGTGAGCACCCAGGCATTGAAAGCTTACAGTATGCCAGGTACTGCTAAGCTTTACGTGCATTGCCTCATTCGATCACGACAACATTCCTATGGGAAACCCACTGTCTCCCATTTCTTGCGGTTGGGAACCCCAAGTACATAGATTTGGAGCATGTAGTTAGTCCCATTCTGTCCCTCCTTCGTGAACATAATGCCTTCAACATCGTTCCAACATGAATGAGTATGGCGTGACGTGCACGGTTGGACACTTGGAAAATAAGGTATTTTGAAGTCAATCGGCCCTTGTTTAAATCTTGATTCTAATACTTCCCACGTTCCTCACTTATAAAACGGGACCATCTAGGGACTCAAGGTCTCTGCACTGGACAGTACAAAACAATAGAATACAGTTAAAACAGGGCCACCTAGAACTGTATAATTTGAAGTTCCTGTCAAGACTTCAGCAATTCCAAATTATTTATAAATTTTTCTTGCCTTTCTGTCCTCCAGAGAGAGTGTGGTATTGTGTGTGAGGGGTGAGGAAGGGTGATACACTTTGATTATTCTTAAATTTGAGTCACAGTTCATCCACATACTGGCTGTGTGACCTTGAGCTAGTCATAACCATGAGTTTTCATATCCCAGTCTGGAATTAGGAATAATCTGTTCATCTGAAATGATTCTTGTAAAGATTTTATTACCTAGAAGTAGAGTATTTGTAGCAAAAACCCAAAATGTAAGAACAGCTTTGGAACCAAGCAATGAGTAGAAAGTGTAAAAGCTGTAAGGATTTTGAGGAGAGTATTAGTGAAATTTTAAAGTGCCTTGAATACCTTATTTATATAATTTTGGACTTTGAGGAAATTGATAGTGAGGATTTAAAGGAAATTGAGGAAAATCACATTGGAAACTAGATGAAAGGATACCCTTGTTATGAAGTGGCAGAGAGTTTAACAACGCCATCACCTGGAGCTATAGGAGAAAGTAGAAAATGCATCCAATGGACTCGGTCATCCAGCTGATGATATTTCTAGCCAGACTATTAAAGTGGTACTTGGTTTCTTCTCAGCTTATAGAAAGTAAGACGGTCATATGAAAGACTGTTAAAATGAGCATGCTAGGAAACCATTAAAACCCACGATAAACAATGGTTTTGAACATTCTCAGCCCTTCCAGATGACAAACAATGATAAATTTTTTTAATTTAAATTTATTTATTTTAATTGGAGGCTAATTACTTTACAATATTGTATTGGTTTTGCTATGATAAATTTTAAAAAGGGCTTTCAAGCAAAGATCAAATAGAGGCTGCTTCCAGGAAAACAGTGTCCCTCAGAGTACTATTCATTCAGATTAAGGCCCTATAAAGATTTTAAGAGTTTGATTCACATCTAAACAACAGGACTTTAAAGATGATTAGGGACACTGTTCCTCAGTAGAATCTTAGGCCTTCAGGGAGGCCTTTCTCAAAGAGATTTATGGGGCTTTACCTAATGGAGTAAACCCCAAGAGGATTCATAGAAAGCCCATAACATTTGTAAAGAATTATTTCAGTTTTGATTGAAAGTTACAGAGAAAAGGATAAAATGAAAATAGACCATAGAGTTTGGGGGCCCCCAAACTCTACTGACAAGAAGCAGCTCAAGACAAATACTCAGCTGTGAACACATGCTGCGCTCATTGTGTCCGACTCTTTGCGACCCTGTGGAGTGAAGCCTGCCAGATTTCTTTGTTCATGGAAGTTCCCAGGCAAGAATACTGGAATGGGTTGCCATGTCCTACTCCAGGGGATCTTCCCCACCCAGGGATTGAACCCACGTCTTTTGTGTCTCCTGCACGGCAGGCAGATTCTTTATCACTAACATCACCTGGAAAGTCCATTAGCAAACACATGCGAATCTTCATGAAAGAAGAAGGAGGACTCGGAGCACAGAAGCAAGAGTCCACAGCCAAGACTGGTGCAGAGTAACTCCTGGTCAGGAGTATGACTTAGTCCTAATCAAGGAACTTCTACATTTGACCAGTTGGAATTCCAAACAGCTAACGATTCCTGTGTGCCTCTCACTTTCCCCATTTTTGAGCAGAAGTCTCTAGGATGATTATCTCATGCCTGTCTAAACATTGCCTGTTGAGTGTCAGTGTTTTTTGTATTTTATTTTTTGTTTTTTTGTCAACAGGTCTACACACAGAGAGGAGCCATACTCTAGGAAACTACACCTGGCAAGTGTCATCTGCACCTAGACCTGATTTAGAGGACAGTATTCTGCCTTTGAAATGATGGTCTAAGGGGATGAGATTTGGGGTCCCTTGAGAAAGGGATGACTGTATTTCGCAGGTGGAAGGGAGATGAATCATTAGGACCCAGAGAATAAACTGCAGTAGCCAGCTTCCACGATGGCACCCTATCTTTCACACTCCCATGTACAGTCCCCTTCTACATTGCACCAAAATTGGCCTGTGTAATAGATTGTGGTGGCTCAGATGGTAAAGAATCTGCCTGCAATGTGGGAGAACTGGGAGACCTGGGTTGGGAAGATCCCCTGGAAGAGGGCAAAGCAACCCACTGCAGTGTACTTGCCTGGAGATTCCCCATGGACAGAGGAGCCTGGCGGGCTACAGTCCACAGGGTTGCAGAGTCAGACACGACTGAGCGACTAAGCACAGCACAGCACAGAAATGGTGTTAGATTGCTTCTGAAATCAGGTTATAAAGGACACTGTGGCCTCTGTCTTGTTCTCTCTCTCTTGGATACCTCACTCTGGGGAAAGCCAACTACCCTGTTGTGAGCAGCTCTGTGGAGATGCCCATATGGTAAAAAACTGAAGCCTCCAGGCAACAGCCATGTGAATGAGCTTGGGAGTCCCAGACAAGTTCTCAAAGACAGCTGCAGCCCCAGACAACATCATGATGGAAACCACGTGAGAAATTCTGAGTTAAAATTACTCAGCTAAGTTGCTCCTGGATTCCTGAACCTCAGAGGGTATGTGAATAATAAACATCTAAACCATTTTGGAGTCATTGTTACCCAGCAATAGATAATGAATCACTTTCACTTTCATAGAAAGTGAACACAGAAAAATTTCTGTATTAAATGTGATTAAAGCCAACAAAGGTGGAAACCTAAAATATCCATCAACAAATAGATAAAGATGTGGTGCATATGTACAATGGAATACTACTCAGCCATAAACAAAGAAGGAAATAATGCCATTCACAGCAACGTGGATGGACCTGGAGATTATCATACTAAGTGAAGTCATAGAAAGACAAATAGTATATGCTATTGCTTATATGTGAAACCTAAAATATGAAAAAAATGAACTCATCTACAAAATAGAAACAGACTCCTAGGCATAGAGGACAGACTTGTGGTTGTGCAGGGGGAGGACAAGTGGAGGAGGGATGGACTAGGAGTTTGGGATTAGCAGACGGAAACTATTGTATATAGAATGTGCATAGAAATAACACTGTATAGCACAAGGAACTATACTCTGTGATAAACCATAATGGAAAAGACTATGAAAAAGGATTATGTGTGTGTGTGTGTGTGAGGCTTCCCTTGTAGCTCAGTTGGCAAAGAATCTGCCTGCAATGTAGGAATTGAACCTGAGTCAGGAAGATCTCCTGGGGAAGGAAATGGCAACCCACTCCAGAATTCTTGCCTGGAGAACCCCGTGGATAGAGGAGCCTGGCGGGCTACAAGAGTCGGACACGACTTAGCAGCTAACCCACCATATATATGGGTGTGCTCGGTCTCTCTGTCGTGTCCTACTCTTTGCAGCCCCATGGACTGCAGCCCACCATGGAATTTTTCAGGCAGGAAGACTAGAGTGTGCCGTTTCCTCCTCCAAGGAATCTTCCCAACCCAGGGGTTGAACTGGCATCTCTTGCATCTCTTGCATTGGCAGGTGGATTCTTTACCATTAACACCACCTGGAAAGCCCCCCAAAAGAAAAAATATGTTCTGTTACCCAGCATGCGTGTTTGCATGCTAAATCATGTCCCGACTGTTTGCAACCCTATGGGCTGCAGCCTGCCAGGCTTCTCTGGCCATGGGATTCTCCAGGCAAGAGTTCTGGAGTGGGTTGCCATGCCCACTTCCAGGGTATTTTCCCAACCCAGGGATCAAACCCTTATCTCTTAGGTCTCCTGCTTTGGCAGGCAGGTTCTTTACCACTAGCACCACCTGGGAAGCCATATATATATATATATATAATCAAATCACCTTGTTATACAGCAGAAATTAAGACAATATTGTACATCAACTATATTTCCATAAAATAATTTTTTAATTATTCCATAAAGTACAATGTCTGTGTGGTTAAAAAGTCTAATTACGTAAAGATGCATGTTGCTAAAAGACATGGAATATAATAAGACGCACTTGCTGGATATATGTCACTACATATGGAAAGAACATGAACATACCGAAATGCTTTCTAGAGTCAAAGTGTCATCTCTGGAGATAGGACAGACCTGTAACCCATGAGTCTTCAGGTCGGTAAAAATCCTTTGCTCTTACCGATGTGCTAAGAATGTCTTCTGAATAAACTCCTATTGATAGATATTTGGTGTCAGAACAGCTCGATTATTGGGGAAAATGCTAGTGTTTATCATTCTGCATGCCCTCAATATGGGGGGATGAAAGGGGCTGGATTTTAATCCACTAAAAGGGCTCCAGAAGACATAGGCGTGGGTGAAAGCAGGGGCTGGGTATTCTAATTCCCACAGCAAAAACTCTGGATCCCCACCCACCCTCAGGAAAGGGTTTTCAAAGCCAGTGTGACAGACAGCCCGGGTGGAGCCTGGGAGAGGAGAGACAGGGGGCTGGAAGAGCCTAAAAAGATTCAGCCCCAGTAACCAAAGTTTCCATCCTATTGAGGATAACTGAGGCATCTCCCTAGCGCCTAACTGTGACAAAACAAGCTGGAACTGACTGTCACTAAATAAAGCAACAGGAAAGGGAGGACATTCTTGACAGCCGTCCCCAGTTTCAGCGGCATGTTTTGACTACAGAGTAGCACTCGTCACCGAGAACTGACAGCAGCTAATCTTCTACATGTCAAAACACACCTCCTCAGGCTCTCTTATTTCAGAAACCTCCATCTCTGCCTCCTTCTGACCACATGAGGCCCTGGGATCTTCGGACCAAATTTGTTTTTGATCCTCTCCATGGAGCCGTTCAGATGTCTTTCTCTTTCATTACCCTCTCTCTCTCTTTCTTTTTCATGTGAGTTGAGTGCCAGTGAGAGAAGCCAGATGGAAACTGAAGCTCTCTGTTTATGACTGAACAGGTACACCACAAACAGCAGTGTAAATGTTCCAGCCCGCTGCCTCCCACACACCCAGACTGCCCCAAGCCCCACCTGGAAGGACCAGTTTCAAGCAGAGAGATGATGGTTCCATTTCTATGCTTATTGAGCCTGGTAATATTTGCTTAAGAACAACATTTGAATAGAGACTCCTTAGAAAACTCACATTTCCATATTTACTGGGGGATTTTTGTTTATTACCAATGAGGTTCAGAAACCATATTCTGTATACTTGCTAAGTGAAAATGAGCAGCCTACAAAAAAGCAGGCCAGGAAACACAATATTAGTAATCATTTGTGAGCATTTATTATACATCCGGACCTGTACCGGGCACATCAGGTCCATGAAGATGAATGGACATGAGATGAATTCATCGTGCCCATTTCACAGATGAGAGACTGAGGTGTAAAAAAAGTGGAGGAACCGATCCCACTGAAGGATCCTACTGCCTCTGGGGAGGAAGGTAGAGGTGAGGTGGAAGGAATCTTGTACTCTTTTCTACTCTTGGAAATTATCTACCACTTTTATTATTTGATGCATTTTAAGTGACAATACTTGGGTTGGGAAGATCCCCTGAAGGAGGAAGTGGTAACCCAGCTCCAGTATTCTTGCCTGGGAAACCCCATGGAAAGTGGAGCCTGGTAGGCTATAGTCCATAGGGTCGCAAAGAGTCAGACACGACTGAGTATGCCCGGTGTGGGGGGAGGTAAAAAAAGAAACAACATTTGCTTAAACTCACAGAGCTGGTAGGCTACTCAGGAAATCCAGAGCCAGTCTATCAGGCCCCCTGGCACACAGGCTCTTCGTCACTCTGCTTTGATCCTACTGTTGGACAAAGGTTCTAAAGACACCAACTAGGGACTTCCCCAGTGGTACAGTGGTTAGTAATCTGCCTTATAATGTAGGGACACAGGTTCGATCCCTGGTTGGAGAATTAATGCTGTGAGGCGACTACGGGAGACCGCACATCGCTTCAAAGACCCAGCAGAGCCAAAAATAAAAAAATAAAGACACAAACCAATGTGTGCATGGTATCTGGTTTCTGGGAGAGGGCAGTAGAATAGAGTGACTACTTCAGCTATTGTCCTAGTGGAACATTTTTGAGAATGAAGGGAGGTACTAGTTGGACCGGGTTTGTCCTCGGTGCACTAGTACTCATAGGGGCATATGCCCTAATTGGGGTGACAGCCTTCATTAAGCTCTACACATACAAATGTTCTATCCTGAGCCAGGAGTATGTTTATAAGAAGATGCCTCTGTTGTGCATCACTTTTTTAAACAAAGACACTCCTAGTTCTGACTCCTGTGGATATACATTTTTTTCCTTGGAATCACAAGTCAAAGCTTGCATAATTCAAATTATTCACCACCGCAGTCCCAGAGTGCTGACAGCCATCGGTGTGACAATCATTATGACTGCAATGCTAATATTTAATCAAAGGGCCTGGAACCATCTCTGAAAGAGAGCCGTTCCCAGCAACAGGGCAGCAACCCCATGATCATGGCTTCCACGTACAGGTGGCCAACCCAGAGGTTCTGGAAAGCCTCCCCAGAGGTCACCCGGCAAGTTAGTCAACCCCTGCTCCACCTCAGGCCAACTTCCGCCGCGCCTCTGAGCTGGAAGACAGTTTCCAGTTCTCTGCGGCTATTCATAACTTTCTCCAAAAAATAAAAGCCAACTTTGGAAGAACATATGTGTTACCTTGGCCACATCATGCTCCAATACACAAACTCCCTACCCATCTAGCCAAGACTATCAGTAAATAATGTCGTTTGACTCAAAACATGGCATGAACATTTCTCAGTAGGGGCAGCCTCGTCTGGACCAGTTCAGATGACTAAGGAACCTCAGGAAGTGGAACCATGAATCAGAAAGCTACCTCCTTTCCTCTGACTCAATGCTGAGCTCATGAGCCCAGGTGGTGATGGGGGTTCTGTGTTCCTGGAGGTGCTGAATTCCTCGCAAACATCTGAAAACCAAGGAAAAACATAATGACCTCTCAAGTACTCTCTAAACTAGGCTCTGAGATCACACTGTACATGAGTTATTTAATATCATAATAGGGTATGGTCCAAAGTACATCCCATTTTAAAGATGGAAAAGCTAAGGCTCCAAGATCTTGCCAATGCCCCCCAACCAAGTTTGTGCCTTATCAGTGCACTTTCTATTATTTTACACTGCCTCACAATAATAAGCAATAAGCAAGAATTTAAATGGTAGAAAACATTCTGTAAGCCTCTTACTAATAATTTTGACCGTGATCTTTTTTACTTCCAATTCAATAAGCTCTATAAATAGTAACATAGCTTTTATATACTTATTTCATTTCTTTAATTCTATTAACCAACTTGGAAAAGTACTACTCAATTTTTCTTACGATCACGATAATTAGAGTATTACCTATTTTTCTCTTGTATACCAAGGGGTCTAACATGTATTAGTAAATTCTTAAGAAGGAAATAAGCAGTGAAATTTTTCAGGAGGTATTAGCTCCAGCCTCAAAGGCAATGTGCATAAGTCTCCCACACTTTTGAGGGTCCACTGAACCCCCAGGAATGACAGAGTCGCAGCTGACCACACAGGGCCCTGTGGTTACAGAGCTTGGGGTTTGTATGGTCAGCCCCTCAAAGGCAGTCTGAAGCTTCTCAATGTAAACACGATGCTTGCAATTCAGACTTTTACCACTAGGTGGACGGGAATGCTTTGTGTATTAACTTATTAATGGCTTTGCTGAATAACTGGTAAGCTTTACCTGGAACCTGGTAAACATTTAACTTTATAAAGTTAGTTATACCAGCTTTAATTAAAGACAATGAGCTCCACTGAAAAACAATATTTTAAAGAGGTGAGAAAACAATAAAACCACGTGGTATAAAAAAAATCTCATCTATAATACCAAATTCCACTTAATTATGTCATTTTATAAAAATAACCTCTCTCTTAAATAAGCCTGAGAATCTAATTAACCTGATTTGGAGGAAAAATAAGTCTTCTTCAAATTGCTATAATTTGATGCTTTTCTCACTAAATTCAATTACTGTTGATTATTGCTGAATCTAATTTCAGCTTTACTTTTTCTGTTTTTAAGAAGACAGCTTTAACTTTTTTTTTTTTCCATATGTGGAGCCTCAGTTGTCAGGAGACTCTGTGTGCAAATACAACTTAAGTTAGAAGTTAATATAACTTCTCATGTTGCAGCTAATCCATATTGTAAAAACTCCTCAGAAGATCTTATTTCCCAGACCCTCCTCAGTCTTACAGTTTTCACACAAGACTTAAGGAAGATGTAGGTGATTTGTTCCATTTCCTGGTGACCACCTCCTTCACTGTTCTTTATAGGAATGATTTACTTCTCCAAACAAATCCTTTCTATTCTAATTCCCAGAACTTTGAATCCTAAAATCAGCATAAACTATAATAATGATACTAATATTAAATATCATAGTTAATGCTTACCTTGTTCTTAAAATATACCAATCACTGTGTAAGTATTTTATAAATTTTAACTCATTGTAAGCTGACAGGTTAAATATTAAAGATTATCTATAAAACTCTTCTAAATAACTCCATACCCCCTTTTGAAAAGTTTTTGACAAATGTCTATTTTTCAAATTTTTATTAGAGTAAATAACATGAATTTATTTTACAGCAAAATGAATCACCTGTATGTGTGCATGTGTGTATATCACCTGTATGTGTGTGTGTGTGTATATCTATATCTATATATATAGATATATATATGTTTCCCCTCTTTTGGGATTTTCTTTCCATTTAGGTTCCCAGAGAGCCCTGAATAAAGTTCCCTGTGTTATACAGTAGGTGCTCATTAGTGATCTGTTTTATGCATCAGTTCAGTTCAGTTCAGTCACTCAGTCGTGTCCGACTCTTTGTGACCCCATGAATCGCAGCATGCCAGGCCTCCCTGTCCATTACCAACTTCCGGAGTTCACTCAGACTCACGTCCATCGAGTCAGTGATGCCATCCAACCATCTCATCCTCGGTCGTCCCCTTCTCCTCCTGCCCCCAATCCCTCACAGCATCAAAGTCTTCTCCAATGAGTCAACTCTTCACATGAGGTGGCCAAAGTACTGGAGTTTCAGCTTTAGCATCATTCCTTCCAAAGAAATCCCAGGGCTGATCTCCTTCAGAATGGACTGGTTGGATCTCCTTGCAGTCCAAGGGACTCTCAAGAGTCTTCTCCAACACCACAGTTCAAAAGCATCAATTCTTCGTTGCTCAGCCTTCTTCACAGTCCAACTCTCACATCCATACATGACCACAGGAAAAACCATAGCCTTGACTAGACGGACCTTAGTCGGCAAAGTAAGGTCTCTGCTTTTGAATATGCTATCTAGGTTGCTCATAACTTTTCTTCCAAGGAGTAAGCGTCTTTTAATTTCATGGCTGCAGTCACCATCTGCAGTGATTTTGGAGCCCAAAAAATAAAGTCTGACACTGTTTCCACTGTTTCCCCATCTATTTCCCATGGAGTGATGGGATCAGATGCCATGATCTTCGTTTTCTGAATGTTGAGCTTTAAGCCAACTTTTTCACTCTCCTCTTTCACTTTCATCAAGAGGCTTTTTAGTTCCTCTTCACTTTCTGCCATAAGAGTGGTGTCATCTGCATATCTGAGGTTATTGATATTTCTCCCGGCAATCTTGATTGCAGCTTGTGTTTCTTCCAGTCCAGCGTTTCTCATGATGTACTCTGCATAGAAGTTAAATAAGCAGGGTGACAATATACAGCCTTGACGGACTCCTTCTCCTATTTGGACCCAGTCTGTTGTTCCATGTCCAGTTCTAACAGTTTTATGCATAGTAATATATATATGTCAATCCCAATCTCCCAATTCATCCCACCTCTCCTCTCCCACTTGGTGTTTGAATGATGCCATTTTTAAACAGAGTTTATATGTTTGTATAAATCTTATACATTCATATACATAAACATGTAATCACATATACACATCTCTTCTCACCACTTCCTGTAGCTTACTTTCCCAGGTGGTTTGTGGGTCTCTGAAAGGTAATGTTCCCTTTTGGCCTCATCTGTCATTCCTTCATTCTGTCTTTCTTCTCAAGAGCGTGGTTCTCTGATCAGCAACATCTGCATTTACTAGGAACTTGTGAGAAAAGCAGAACCTTGGACTCAATCTCAACTTATTGGAGGATCAGTATCTGCATTTTTAAAAGCTGCCTGGGTGGATTGTAAAGCAAATCTGCATTTTACTTTAAAAAAATTTTTTTATTTTATACTAGAGTATAGTTGACTTCCCTGGAGGAGGGCATGACAACCCACTCCAGTATTCTTCCCTGGAGAATCCCATGGACAGAGGAGCCTGGCAAGCTATGGTCCACAACATCAGTCGGACATGACTGAAGCAACTTAGCAGGCATGCAAAGGTGGCTTACAATGTTGTGTCAGTTTCAGGTGTACGGCAAAGTGATTCAACTAAACATATATATTCTCTTTTTCAGATTCTTTTCCACGTAGGTGATTACAGAATATTGAGCAGAGTTCCCTGTGCTATACAGTAGGTCCTTGTTGAGAGTCTGCATTTTTGTAAGATGCCCAGGTGAACTGTACACACATCACCTTTTAGAAGTACCACCCTTCACAACACATCTGAATAGGAAGATGATCACATGATGAAGGAGTTAGACATCAGAAGTGACTGTGTGGGGACCAGGCCAGAAGTTAATAAAGGACACAGGAGTGCCAATTTAGGAATCTAAAAGGTGTCACTAATGAAACTTTCCTAGTGCACTAAAAAGGAATCACGCTTCTCCACAGAGAGTAATAAGTAATGAAGGTAAGGCTGTTTTCTCCCCTCCAGGTCTTGGGATAAGGCACATCTCCTTGTTGTTTATTGTTTTCAGTAGCTTTTGCAACCCCAAGGACTGTAGCCCACCAGGCTCCTCTCTCCATGGGATTTCCTGGGCAAGAATACTGGAGTGGGTTGCCCTTTTCTTCAGGGGATCTTTCTGACCCAGGGATCAAACCTGCATCCTTGCCCCAATGCAAATAAAAGCATAAGTCTTTTTGGCTGTGCCATGCAGTTTGTGAGATCTTAGTTCCCCTACCAGGGATTGAACCCACGCCCTCAGCAGTGGAAGTGTGGAGTCCTAACCACTGGACCACTAGGGAATTCCTAAAGGCATAATATTTATAGCAGAAAGCAAAAAGTGTTGGAAATCCATGTGGTCCAGAGGCTAAGACTCCACTCTCCCAATGCAGGGCACCAAGTTAGATCTCTCATTGGGAAACTAGATCCTGCATGCAGCTACTGTGATTTGATGCAGTCAAATAAAGAGTAAATATTTAAAAAGAAGAAGAAGACAAGAAGTATTTCCTCAAATATTTGATCCTATGGACAGAATACTACGTTAGCAGTTTGCTGCTGCTGCTAAGTCGCTTCAGTCGTGTCCGACTCTGTGCGACCCCATAGACGGCAGCCCACCAGGCTCCCCTGTCCCTGGGATTCTCCAGGCAAGAACACTGGAGTGGGTTGCCATTTCCTTCTTCAATGCATGAAAGAGAAAAGTGAAAGTGAAGTCGCTCAGTCGTGTCCGACTCTTAGCGACCCCATGGACTGCAGCCTACCAGGCTCCTCCATCCATGGATTTTCCAGGCAAGAGTACTGGAGTGGGGTGCCATTGTCTTCTCCGTGTTAGCAGTTTACCTCTCTTTAAAGACTGCTAGTCAGAGTTATTCAGCTCTCTCCCCTTTTTAGATCCATTACATGAAGCAGGAACCATCCATAACTGATCATGTCCCATGAGTGGCATTTGTTTCTATGAAGGTCTCTCATAGGCACCCCATGCTCAAATCTGAAAATGTGACATGTGAGGGTGGGCATTGGCGAAAGTCACCCAGGCTCCAGGTTCTTTCTCATCAGTATCTTCTGCAAACTGCTTTAATAATTGAGAGTTAATTGAAACTGAGGAGGACACAAATGCATTCTTTACACGCCAAGAAGCAATGAGCGTTTCTAGCAGCTGTGGAATGATGTGTTTGTGAGAAGGAGGTGATTCGCAAGAAGTTACAGCTGCTGCCGTGCCAGCTCCTGCTGCCCTTTCTCCAAAGCTGCTGCGAAGCTGGGACTGACAGTTTTTGTTTTTTAATGTTTATGTAATTATTTATGTGGTTATGCCAGGTCTTCATTGTGACATACAGGATCTTTAATGACAACATGTGAACTCTTAGTCGCGGCATGTGGAATCTAGTAACCTGGGCCCTCTGCATTGGGAGCAGGAGTCTTCCATACTGGATGACCAGGAAAGTTCCAGGGCTGACAGTTTTAAACTTCAGGAGATAGGAAGGAATCACGGGGAATTAAATGGTGAGAAAGAAGGGGTGGGCCTCCCAGGGGGTGCTAGTGGTAAAGAATCTGCCTGCCAATGCAGGAGACATGGGTTCAGTCTCTAGGTTGGGAAGATCCTCTGGAGGAGGACATGGCAACCCACTCCAGTATTCTTGCCTGGAGAATCCCCTGGACAGAAGAGCCTGGAGGGCTACCGTCCATGGGGCCAGGGAGCTGGACACGACTGAAAAGGGGTGACGTGAAAGGAAATCTGAAGCTAATTCCAGCCTCTCCTTAGGTTAAGAATAAGCAGCCTGGGGGTCTTGAATACCTTGTTGAGGGAGCATCTCTCTGGAATTCCTGTCTGATGCTCTGTCTTGAAATTTTTGAAATATACATCAGTTCAGTTCAGTTCAGTTCAGTCGCTCAGTCGTGTCTGACTTTTTGCGACCCCATGAATCGCAGCACGCCAGGCCTTGATGTCCATCACCAACTCCTGGAATTCACTCAGACTTGCATCCATTGAGTCAGTAATGCCATCCAGCCATCTCATTCTCGGTCGTCCCCTTCTCCTCCTGCCCCCAATCCCTCCCAGCATCAAAGTCTTCTCCAATGAGTCAACACTTCGCATGAGGTGGCCAAAGTACTGGAGTTTCAGCTTTAGCATCATTCCTTCCAAAGAAATCCCAGGGTTGATCTCCTTCAGAATAGCCTCGTTGGATCTCCTTGCAGTCCAAGGGTTAAATATACATAGGAAAGTTAATGACAGGAATGAGATATATGGTTTTGATATTCTCAATTCTTGTTCAAGGAAGGAAAAGAAATTAAGTGGATGAGCGACATCTTGATTGTGCGTGTGTGGTTGGATTTTAAACAAAAAGCTTGCATTGTTATTATCTTCAGTTCAGTTCAGGTCAGTTTCTCAGTCGTGTCCAACTCTTTGCGACCCCATGGACTGCAGCACAGCAGGCCTCCCTGTCCATCACCAACTCCCAGAGCTTACTGAAACTCATGTCCATTGAATCGGTGATGCCATCCAACCATCTCATCCTCTGTTGTCCCCTTCTCCTCCTGCCTTCAATCTTTCCTGACATCAGGGTCTTTTCAGATGAGTCAGTTCTTTGCATCAGGTGCCCAAAGTATTGGAGTTTCAGCTTCAGCATCAGTCCTTCCAAAGAATATTCAGGGCTGATTTAGGATGGATTAGTTGGATATTCTTGCTGTCCAGGGGACTCTCAAGAGTCTTATCCAACACCACAGTTCAAAAGCATCAATTCTTTGACATTCAGCTTTCTTTATAGTTCAACTCTCATATCCATACATGACTACTGGAAAAACCATAGCTTTGACTAGACGGACCTTTGTCAGCAAAGTAATGTCTCTTCTTTTTAATAATCTTATTATCTTAAATGTTTTAAAGAATGTCTTTTAAATCAAGTCCTCAAGGTTGCCACCAAAGGCTCAACTTTTGAAGGAGCAAACCACGTTCCAAGCTACGATCCTTTGCCCATTCTTCTCATCCAGCTGACCTGCAGATCCATGTGCCCCAAGTTCCCTAGAGATTGGGAGGTGTCTAAACACCATGGTTAGTGCCATCCAATCCTAGTTCCACTGCCTTTTTACCACAAAACCACTGAGGACCAAGTAGAGTTCCTCCTGGAGTTAGAGCTGCCCCCTGTGGGGCAATTTGAAAACTGACCTGGCATTTTGGTCGTTATATTTCCTGCATTTAGTGTACAGTATTTCTAATGGTATATAGTCTGCAATAAATGGAACTGTCCTATGCAATGAATTATCCAACATCCCATGCAACTTTCATGTGGCCCAAGGACATTCATAGGTAAAAATGTCTGCTTATAATTTTGTTACCTAGAACCACAGTCCATTTTGTATATAAGTGTCAAATATTTTTGCATAGTATGACTATACATTGAATTTTCCAGAAACACAACTACTATTTAAATCAAGAGACGCTTGTCTTTTTTTGCACTCCAAATTTTGCAACAGGTTGCTTACTATTGTGGAAATCCACATCACCAGTGGCAAGGCTATGACAGGTACTTGAGTCCCTGGCAAAACATACGTTCATAAGTCTTCATTCAAAAGCAGAGATATGACTTTGCCGACTAAGGTCTGTCTAGTCAAGGCTATGGTTTTTCCTGTGGTCATGTATGGATGTGAGAGTTGGACTGTGAAGAAGGCTGAGCAATGAAGAATTGATGCTTTTGAACTGTGGTGCTGGAGAAGACTCTTGAGAGTCCCTTGGACTGCAAGGAGATCCAACCAGTCCATTCTGAAGGAGATCAGCCCTGGAATTTCCTTGGAAGGAACGATGCTAAAGCTGAAACTCCAGTACTTTGGCCACCTCATGCGAAGAGTTGACTCATTGGAAAAGACTCTGATGCTGGGAGGGATTGGGGGCAGGAGGAGAAGGGGACAACTGAGGATGAGATGGCTGGATGGCATCACGGACTCGATGGACGTGGGTTTGAGTGAACTCAGAGAGTTGGTGATGGACAGGGAGGCCTGGCGTGCTGCGATTCATGGGGTCACAAAGAGTCGGACATGACTGAGTGACTGAACTGAACTGATAGCTGTTAAATGCACAATGATTCTGTGGAGGTACAGGTGTCTGTCTTCTTCATTGTCTCTTTTAGTATAATTGTGGCCAAACATGTACATATTGGTAAAGTGAAGTGAAGTGAAGTGAAGTTACTCAGTCGTGTCCGACTCTTTGCGACCCCATAGACTGCAGCCTGCCAGGCTCCTCTGTCCATGGGATTTTCTAGGCAATAGTACTGGAGTGGATTGCCATTTCCTTCTCCAGGGGATCTTCCCAGCCCAGGGCTCGAACCCGGGTCTCCCACATTGTAGACAGAGACTTTACCGTCTGAGCCAACAGGGAAGTCCACATATTGGTAAACATATTATTTATTTATAGATTGTTTTCCTTTAATTTCTCCTTTCTTTCATCACCAGCACATCATATTGATTTGTAATGAAGGGTGTAGGGAAGCTACATTTATTTATAAACTATATATCAAAATAGAAGAGGGAATACTAAAAAATACAATAAGGGACTTCCTTGGTGGTCCAGTGGTTAAAAGACTCCAATGTAGGGGGCCTGGGTTCAATCCCTAGCCAGGGAACTCAGTTCTACATGCTGCAGCTAAAAGTTTGCATGCCTCAAGTAAAGACCCCACATGCCACAAGCAAAGATCCTGCATGCTGCAAATAAGACCCATTGCAGCCAAATAAAAAAATAAAAATAGTTTTAAAAATAAAATACAATAAAAAGAGAGTGTTGAGTGTAATAGGGTGGAGACAATGATAGAGCAAATTTTTTGGAAACTAAGAGCCAAAAGGAGAGAAGATCAAATAAATGTCCTGCAGAAATGCTAGACTGAGGATTTGAAAATTAGTAAGTGTTTCTGTTGGAGAAGGCAATGGCACCCCACTCCAGTACTCTTGCCTGGAAAATCCCATGGACGGAGGAGCCTGGTGGGCTGCAGTCCATGGGGTCGCTAAGAGTTGGACACGACTGAGCAACTTCCCTTCAACTTTTCACTTTCATGCATTGGAGAAGGAAATGGCAACCCACTCCAGTGTTCTTGCCTGAAGAATCCCAGGAACTGGGGAGCCTGGCAGGCTGCCGTCTATGGGGTCGAAAAGAGCCGGACACAACTGAAGCGACTTAGCAGCAGCAGCAGCAGCAGGTGTTTCTAGTCTAAGGGCTGATGGCTCTTGACTGCTCAGATTTCCCTTCAAGTGCCCTCTTCTCCTGTCTTCTTCTTGAATCTAGGGGTTCCAAATGTCCCCTCTGTCACCCTATTTCCTCACTCTGATCCTCATCCTTG
Source organism: Oryx dammah (assembly GCF_014754425.2). Lineage (NCBI taxonomy): Eukaryota > Metazoa > Chordata > Mammalia > Artiodactyla > Bovidae > Oryx > Oryx dammah. Next base: position 36,717,581 of record NW_024070213.1, on the reverse strand, counting down.
GTAAATGTATCCACTGATAAAGCTTCAGTCAAAATCACTATACAGCTGATTCCAAATCTACACACCAGGTCAGACAGATCTGAGCATCTAATACAGGCATCAACTTTAGGATGAGACACATCTATGTTCTGTTATACCCCAAATTCATGTGGCAAATCACATTTATCATCTTTTTTCCCTAAACTTAGTCTCCCACTTATATTTTCACTATTGGCTAACAACAAAGAAATATAATGTAATCAGAGTGAGGAGTGGTCAAACTAACTTTACTGATAGTTCTACGAGTCACTTGGACTCCCCATCAAAGCCCTGTGCTGCTATAGTTCCAGTTTTCATATACTCATTTGAGATATGGAAAAGGAAAAAGTGTGGTGCCATCTATAATCATTCCCATTTATTGGGGGAGCCCAAAAGATTTCCCAGAACCTCCCAGGAGACTTTTGCTTAGTTGCTACTGCCACACCTCATTCACAGCCACTCCTAACAGGAAGGGAGATCAGAAAAGCAGGAAAAAGAATCACAATTAGCTTAGAACTGTGATCTAGAACTAACTACATGGAGACTCCCAAACAAAATTGACATCAAGTGTGACAGACTCTAGGCTGACCCCACTTTCTGGTTTTCACACTCTTGTTTAATTCATTCTCCTGGGACTTCCCTGGTGGTCCAGTGGATAAGAATGTCCCCCATGCAGGGGACATGGGTTCAATCCCTGGTCTAAGAAGATCTCACATGCAGCAGAGAAAGTAAACCTGTGCGCCACAGCCTGAGCACTCAGAGCCCATGCTCTGCAACAAGAGAAGCCACCACAATGAGAAGCCCAAGCATCACAATGAAGAGCAGCCCCTGCCCACACAGCTAGAGAAAGCCCACATGCCTATGAAGACTCAAAAATAAATAAATGTGTTTTAAAATTCATTTTCCTTCAGTGTGGGTGGGACCTGTGACTTACTTCTAGCCAACAGAACATGGCAAAAATGGAATGCCACTTCCACGATTATGTTACAATTCTTGCTTACTAAGACTCATTCTACAGACTATAGTATTCTTAGCTGGCTTTGAAGAAACATGTGGCCATGTTGTGAGGTCCACATGACAAGGAGCTGTGGATGGATGGCCTCTAAGAGCTGAGCTAGGAAGAAGCCAGGAGTCTCAGTCCTACAACCATAAGGAAATGAATTCTGTTAGCAACTTGAGTAACCGTAGAAGCAAGTCCTTCCCCACTCAGGTCTCCAGATAAGAATGTAGCTCAGATAACCCCTTGACTGGACCTTTCTGAGACCCTAAACAAAAGATCCAGCTAAGTTATATCCAGACTCTTGATCTACAATGGAATTTCCCAGGCAAGAATACTGGAGTGAGTTGCCATGTCTTCCTCCAGGGGATCTTCCTGACCCAGGGGTCAAACCTGGGTCTCATGCCTTGCAGGCAGATTCTTCACCATCTGAATCACCAGAGAAACTCCATTATTTACTTATTAAAGCCACAATGTTTGTGGCAATTTGTTATACAGCAATAGATAACTAACATATCAATGGAGAACTAAGAAATGTGTATGGTGAGGTAACCAAGAGTTTATGCTATATCAATCAAGCTTTTAAATTTCATTTCTTTTGTGTAGAAACCACATTTTTTGCCTTCTTCCATGTTTTATTATTTTTCTTATGCCTAATCTGTTGGCCGGCAACTTAAATTCACAGAGATCTTCTGTGAAGTTCCATCTTCTTCCACACCACTCCCCTCATAAATTCCTTTCTCAACTTTGTTAACATTGCACTGTCCTTGTTTCTTTCAACTTCTCCTCTTCTCGACATGTGCCTGAGGTTTACTCCTTGACCTAATGCTTTTTCTCTAGCTACATTTACCCAGTTCTTTTTGATCTTCCATAGCTACTCTACACTTGAAATGGCTGAAACCCACTATTCGTTTTCTCCCTGTCCCACAAAACAGTTTCCTCCCTCAGACCCTCCTTTTCTGTAAGTTGCACGGTCGTACTTTCAATCTTTGAGAATCAAAATCATGAAATAATAATTGATTTTCCTAACTTTCACCCCACACCAAATCCTGGAAATCTTCTCCCATAATGTCTCCAAGAATCTTCCATTTCCACTGTTAGCACCCTGTTTCAGGACTTCAGAACCTCCTGTGTATTTCACTTCAATTGCCTGCTAATTGATCTTCCTGTCTCCACTTTGCTACACCTTAATCAATTACACATACCACTCCACTGGGAAAATGAAAAAATAGTTGTATCATTTTCAATAACCTCTTTCCTTAACTATGTCAAACTTCCTCCTGATGTAGTATAGTGGTCCTTTGTAGTTATCATCCACTTTCTAGTTCCTTTTGTCTTCCAACAAGTGCTCTTCCTTTCCCTGTCCCTCACCTACACAGACACACACACACAGAGACACACACAGGCACACACACACTCATCTGTATATTCTCTCTCTCATACGGGGATCCAGGAAATCCGATTTCGACTCTAGCCTTCACGGGGAGAGCAGTGACCTTTGCTACAGCAATTGTCTCATTCCATACTCAATTCCCCCCAAACACAGCGTCAGTTCAGTGTTACTTAAGCCAGTCCAAGAAGAGTGAATCTCAGCACTAATACAGGAAATGCTGTGACAAAGATGATCTTTTCCTCACTGGATGCTCTTGAAACCACAAGAGTGGTTCATTCAACCTCATGAGGACAGTGAGGAAACCTCATACTTGGTGATATAGTCAATCTGCTGGATAAAATCTTGACTAAAGTCTGTGCTATCCTTTAATTTCTCTTATATCTTCTATCTAATAATTCCCTTTATTTTTTAGGCCAAATCACTTGGAATTTTCTCTTATTCATAGTCCAAACCATCCTGGTAAATTCAGCCAGCAACCCACAACTAACAGACTGTTCTAGGCTCTACTGCACTCATTTGTGGGTCAGTATATAATGTGGCTGTATGAGTACTCTCTTTTCTCTAATTGAATTGATGTTCATGTCTATCCCTCAACTAGACAGACATCAACCTGCTGTTAGAACATAAAGTTTTTACTTATTTTGTATTCCAATGGTATCCATGCTTGTATCATTGCTTAATAAACATCTGTTAAGGATTTACCGGGAGAAGGCAATGGCAACCCACTCCAGTACTCTTGCCTGGAAAATAGTTTAAGTTAGCACAAACTATGCTAAAATCTAGGACACTGACAGATTTAGAACACGTAAGTGAAAAAAGGGAAAAGAGCCAATTTCTTCACCATGTGTGTATGCTAAGTCACTTCAGTCATGTCCGACTCTTTGTGACTTTATGGACTGTAGCCTTCCAGGTTCCTCTGCCCATGGGATTCTCCAGGCAAGAATACCAGGTGAGCTCCCGCACCCAGCTCCAGTGTCTCCTGCACTGGCAGGCAGATTCTTCACCATTAGTGCCACATGGGAAGCCCCATTTCTTCACCACATTGACAGAATTCAGTTCCTTGAGGCTGTAGGACTGAGATCCTCTTTCTCTTGCTGGGTGTCAGCAGGGGCTCACTTTCAGCTCCTGGAGGTTTCCTGCATTCCTTGCCACAGGGCCACCTCCATCTTCAAGCCAGGAATGGTACATTGAATCTTCCTCATGCTTCTATTCTTTACCTTTCTCCATCTCTGACCTTTAAACTTGGATTTAAAGCACTTTGTGATTAGGTCAGGCTCACACAGAAAATTTTTTTTTGCCATTTCATACTGATCATGGGGTTCTCAAGGCAAGAATGCTGAAGTGGTTTCCCATTCCTTTCTCAAGTGGACCACGTTTTGTCAGAACTCTCCACCATGACCTGTCCATCCTGGGTGGCCTTACATGGCATGGCTTATAGTTTCATTGTTAGACAAGGCTGTGATCCATGTGATCAGTTTGGTTAGAAAGCAAAGAGGAATTAAAGAGCCTCTTGATGAAGGTGAAAGCAGAGAGTGAAAAAGCTGGCTTAAAACTCAGTATTAAAAAAAACAAGATCATGGCATCTGGTCCCATCACTTCATGGCAAATAGATGGGGAAACAATGGGAACAGTGACAGACTTTATTTTCTTGGGCTCCAAATCGCTGCAGATGGTGACTGCAGCCATGAAAGTAAAAGACACTTGCTCCTTGGAAAAAAGCTATAGCCAAACTAGACAACATATTAAAAAGCAGAAACATCACTTTGCCAACAAAAGTCTGTATGGTCAAAGCTATGGTTTTTCCAGTAGTCATGTATGGATGTGAGAGTTGGACCATAAAGAAGGCTGAGTGCTGAAGAATTGATGCTTTTGAAGTGTGGTGTTGGAGAAGACTCTTGAGAGTCCCTTGGACTGCAAGGAGATCAAAGCAGACAATCCTAAAGGAAATCAATCCTGAATATGCATTGGAAGGATTGATGCTGAAACTCCAATACTTTGGCCATCTGATGCAAAGAACCAACTCATTAAAAAAGACTCTGATGCTGGGAAAGATTGAAGGCAGGAGAAGAAGCGGATGACAGAGGATGACCTGGTTGGATGGCATCACCGACTCAATGGACATGAGTTTGAGCAAGCTCCACGAAATGGTAAAGGACAGGGAAGTCTGGTGTGCAGCAGTCAACATGGTTGTAAAAAGTCAGACATGACTGAGCAACTGAACAACAACAATACAGAAAATCTCCCTACTTTAAAATCAATTGGGACACAGCATAATTACAGGCAAGTCTTCAGCAGTACTTGAACTGAGAATTTACAGATGTACAAACCTGGGTTTAGAAAAGGCAGAGGAACCAGACATCAAATTGTCAACATTCCCTGGATCATAGAGAAAGCAAGGAAATTCCAGAAAAATATCTACTTCTGCTTCATTGACTACCTGAAACCCTTTGGGTGTGTGAATCACAACAAACTGGAAAATTCTTAAAGAAATGGGACTACTAGACCACCTTCCCTGTCTCCTGAGAAACCTGTATGAGGGTCAAGAAGAAACAGTTAGAACTGGACATGGAACAACAATATTAAAAGACATGGAACATGAAATTAAAAGACATGTGGAAGAAAAGCTATGACAAACCTAAAGAACATATTAAAATTACTTTGGCAATAAAGGTTCATGTTATAGACAAAGCTATGGTTTTTCCAGTAGTCATGTATGGATATGAGAGCTGGACCGTGAAGAATGCTGAGTGCCAAAGAATTGATGCTTTTGAACAGTGGTGTTGGAGAGTACACTTGAGAGTCCCTTGGACTGAAAGAAGATCAAATCAGTCAACCCTAAAGGAAATCAGTCCTGAAAATTCATTGGAAGGACTGATGCTGAAGCTGAAGCTCTACTACTTTGGCCACCTGATGCAAAGAACTGACTCATTGAAAAAGACCCTGATGTTGGGAAAGACTGAAGGCAGGAGGAGAAGGGGACAACAGAGGATGAGATGGTTAGACAGAATCACCAACTCGATGGACATGAGTTTGAGCAAGCTCCAGAGTTGGTGATGGACATGGAAGCCTGATATGCAGCAGTTCATGGGGTCGCAGAGTTGGACACCTGAGCAACTGAACTGAACTGATGGAACAATAGACTGATTCAAGATGGAACAATAGACTGATTCAAGATTAGGAAAGGAATACGAAAAGGTTGTATATTGTTACTCTGCTTATTTAAATTCTATGCAGAGTACATCATGAAAAATGCCAGGATGGATAAATCACAGACTGGAATCAAGATTGCTGGGAGAAATATCAACAACTTCAGATATGCATATGATACCACTCTAATGGCAGAAAGTGAAGAGGTACTAAAGAGCCTCTTGATGATGGTGAAAGATGAGAGTTGAAAAGCTGGCTTGAAACTCAACATTCAAAAAATGAAGATCATGGCATCCAGTCCCATCACTTCATGGCAAATAGATGGGGAAAAAGTGGAAACAGTGACGGATTTTACTTTCTTGGGCTCCAGAATCACTGTGGATGGTGACTGCAGGCTTGAAATTCAAAGACACTTGCTCCTTGGAAAAAAAGCTATGACAAACCTAGACAGTGTTTTAAAAAGCAGAGACATCACTTTGCTGACAAAGGTCCATATAGTCAAAGCTGTGGTTTTTCCAACAGTCATGTACAGATGTGAGAGTTTGTCCATAAAGAAGGCTGAACACCAAAGAAATGATGCTTTCAAATTGTGATGCTGAAGAACACTCTTGAGAGTCCTTTGGACTGCAAGGAGATCAAACCAGTCCATCCTAAAGGAAATCAGCCCTGAATATTCATTGAAAGGACTGATGCTGAATCTGAAGCTCCAACACTTTGGCCACCTGATGGGAAAAGCCAACTCACTGGAAAAGATCCTGATGCTGGGAAAGACCAAAGGCAAAGGCAGAAGTGGGTGGCAAAGGATGTGATAGATAGCATTACTGACTCAATGGACATGAATCTGAACACACTTTGGGAGATGGTGAAGGACAGGGCAGACTGGCATGCTGCACTCCATGAAGTCACAAAAGAGTCAGACGTGATATAGAGACTGAACAACAACAAATAATCACAGGAGTGAGATCTCATCATATTTGCAAGTTAATATTCAAGGGGAGGTGATTATACAAGGGTAAGAGTCAGACATGACTGAGTGACTGAACAATGAAGAGCAGAGGAACATCTTAGAGCTCTGTCTACCACAGCCCCCTACCTTTTAACTTGACAAATGTATCCCCAAATACAGACTACATCTCCCAGGCTCCCTTACAGCTATGTACAGCCACGTCTCCATGCTGGCCAAAGGAATGTAGAGCAGCATCCCAGAAACCTCTGTAAGATACTGCTGGTGCCCTATATTTGTCCCCTTCTTTTTGGATTTTTTTCTTGTCACCTGGAAAGTATAATTCAATGTCTGGAACTTTTGCAGAAATTTTGGACATGAATGAACATAGGAATGGGAGCCACATACAAGAATGATAGAGCAGAATGATAGAAAAAGCCTAGGTCTCTAATTCTGTAGAAATCTACACCCAGCAGTGTGCTGCTAAGTGTTAAAAAATAGGTTCAATGGAGAGCAAAACCCTGACTTGTAGCATTTGCCAATTTCTGTGATGTAAATACTCCACCGTGGCCAGTTTTGAATTATCAATGTGACATTACTGAACATAGAGTTAGGAAGAGATGCTTATAGCTGGTTCTCAGGAGCTGGAACAAGCCAACTCAGCACCCTGCCAGCTGTACCCGCTCCATGCTGCCTGCCCCAGGCTTCTGTTTCATCAGAGAAAATTAACTTCTATTGTATTAAAGATACTGTAACATTAGGGTTCTCTATTGCATGTAAATACACCTAATCCCATGGTAAATTCTCCAGCTTTCTTTCAACTTTGAAATGTTTTTCACTTGGAATTTTCTCTATATTGATGTTGCCATCTCTAAGCAGGATGGTGGGTGTATGGGCCCAGGATCTACTTCATGCAGTATTCACAGCAGCTGCTGTTTCATTCCAGCCTCCTCTTAGTAACATTGACCCCACTCCTTATACAGTAGAGCTTGAATAACTTCAAAGCTCAGAAGGAAACAGGAGGGTAATTGTATCGAAGAAACAATCATGACGCTTGACACAGACCCCTGGGCAGGCACCGTGATGGGAAATATTTTGAAGCCATGCAACAAATCCACGAGTCTGTGACACTGAAACCCCACTTGACAAAGCTGTCTTTGAAGACTGGTGACTTTCAAGACCCACAACAGAGCAGAAGAGACTTCAGAACAAATAAACATCAGCACTACTAGAAAACACCTATTCACCTCTCAGAAGACAGAGCTGGGAAAAGACACAGACATGCCTTTTCTTTAGGTTTCAGTGGCACAGACTCACTCTGCATGAATCACCCCCAGTGCAGAGGCTGGTCGGTGACCACCAGCCCAGAGGTGGTAGCTAGCATCTCCTGTCCACAACTGGAATTTGTACCAGGGGCATGGCAACTCCATTACAGGACAGCTTGGTGTCTGTATCTGAAACTTCACTCAACAATGGCACAGACCGACAATCCCAGGAAACATAGGACAGTCCATTTACTCTGGTTCCCTTCATTCTAGCATGTCTTCCAAATATATATAGATGTGGATATTCCACCCCACGCCCCCATTCTTTGGTATGAGCTGTTTTGAGTGATGGATTTCCTTCTTCAGTCCCCACAATAATCCCATAGAGTGAATACCACTTTCTTTCCCTTACTTCACAGACAGACTCTGAGCAAGGTACGGTAATCTTACGAAGGCTATACAGCTAGAAAGTGGCAGGACTGGGAAGCAGACTCCATCATTCTTGGTCTGCAGCCCACACTTTCAACCCTTCTGCCTGCAACCCGAGCCAGAGTCTGTTTCAACCAAAGGTGCATGACTAGGTTCTTGAAGGAAGCAAAGAAATCAGGTGGGAATTTCATCCCCAAACCCCTCCCAAAACATAGAGGCAATCATGTCTACTAAAGCAGCCTTCCCTGGGAGGTAGTCTGGCAAGGGCAGAACCCTACTGTTTCAGGTTGCCTCAAAGTTGATGAAGAGATTGGAGCCATCACGCTGAGGATGAAGGGTGAAGGCAGGAACTCTGAAGCCAAGAGACAGACGTCACAAAGATGGGTTCCAAGTTCAAGGAACTGGCCCACAGAGTTACCATAGATCAGATCTACCAGCATCTAACTGGGGTTTCTTAAGGGTTTTGTTGCCAAGGAAATGTTTATGGTCCCCACACAGGGGCCTGGGATTCCATGGTATCTGTAGAATCTCAGGCTTTCCTCCCACCACTCCCCCTAACCCGGTCAACAGGAAGACAGCCGCCACCTGGCACACACAGCCAGGAATAGCCATAGAACGCCCGCTGCAGAGCAGAAGCAAGGGCTCTCAGACTGGCTAGAACCCACCCTACCATCAGGCTGGGAAGCCCTTGCCAGTGGCTACCAGCAGGAAAATGCACACCATTTGACTTCTGACTTCTACATATGATTTCCCCTTCTCCCTTTTCCCAAGTGGCAGTTTGTGACCAGCATTGCCTCAGTTTCTTCAGCTAAAGGGGGATTCATATTTATCACCTTGGATTGCTGTGAAGCCTTTTGTTTGTTTTGTTCAGTCCCTGAGTTATGTCCAGTTCTCTGCAACCCCATGGACTGCATCATGCCAGGCTTCCCTGTCCTCCATTATCTCCTGGAGTTTGCTCAAACTCGTGTCCATTGAGTCAGTGATGCCATCCAACCATCTCATCTTCTGTCATCCCCTTCTCCTCCTGCTTTCAATCTTTCCCAGCATCAGGGTCTTTTCCAATGAGTCAGCTCTTTGCATTAGGTGACTGAAGTATTAGAGCTTCAGCTTTAGCATCAGTCCTTCCAATGAATATTCAGGATTGATTTCCTTTAAGATTGACTGGTTTGATCTCCTTACTGTACAAGAGTCTCTCAATTCTTCTCCAGCACCAAAATTCGAAAGCATCAATTCTTTGGTGTTCAGCCTTCTTCATGGTCCATCTCTCACATCCATATATTACTACCAGAAAAAACATAGTTTTGACTATATGGACTTTTGTCAGCTGTGAGGCCTAAATAAGTTAAATTTTTAAATGCCTAGAGTTCCTAGACTAAGTGCTCTATTACTGTTGGGTATGTATGAAATAAGTTCATTAGCTGATAGGCTGTCAGAGCTGGGTGGTCACCCATGGGCTTCGGAGAGATGGATAACCCCTGACGACCCTGGACTTGGGACTCCGTGAACTGAGATGTCACCTTGGATGCAGTAGCTAGATCTGATCTTTGTTTCTGTTAGGAAAAAGATGGGTGTGTCTTTGGTTTTTAATGGGGGTAGTAGTATATTTCAAGTTGGATCACTCTTAAAACTTTATGAGAAGACTTGTTCTCACAGGTCAAGCAACCAAAGGATAGATGAAGATGGACACAGGGGACATCCCTGGTGGTCTAGTGGTTAGGACTCCATGATTCCACTGCAGGGCTCCCATAGTTCAATCCCTTGTCAGAGAACTAACATCTCACCTGCCTTGCAGTGCAGCCAAAAGAATGAAAAGAGGAAGATGGATATCCATGGATGGATATCATCTAGTAACTGAACTCTATTTTTGGACACTTACCCCCAGCCCTTTCTAAGCCTCACAGACTGTGTCATAGCTGACACAATAGAAACAGAACTATGTGTTTGCTTTAGTTTTCCTAGAGCAAGAGGTGTTTAAAACAGTGGGAAATGGTAGAAAACAAGGGAGGAACAGATCGTGAGGAGCAATAATTGGTAAGCTATGGGATTTTGACTTCACTCTTATTTAGAATTGTAAGGACTCAGAGCTCCTCCTCCCAGATCCATCTTCTTCAAACATTAACAGTTTTCATAAGACACTCCACGTGGTTCTTCCTCTATTAACTGGCTCACAGGTTAATCTGGCCTTCAGGAGTTCCCACTGACAGACAGCTGATTCCTCCTCCCAGCCCTGATCAGCCCTGAGTACACAGCTGGTACTTAACGGACAACAAACACCAATTTAGAACTATTTTATTTAAAGAGATTTTCTTCTGTAGTTCTAAGCACGAAAGGAATGCTGTTTGAGTGAGTGCTTCATAGGCATCATTGTATTTAAATGAATCATGTGAATGTTTACATTTTAAGCCACACTGGAAATTGAAGACACAATACAACCATTTTAACCAAGAAAGTTTCAATCATAACAAAACATAACTATTCATTCTATAGATTATCTTTTTTTTCTAAAATGACCACTAGATATGAAAACATTGTAGAGACATCTAAAGAGTCTCTATTGTTTTTTTAGAAAAACAGCATAATGCAAATTACATTTTCCTTTTCTTTACTAGTAATAAACTCTGACATCCACTTGGCAAAGCACCAGCCAACCCCATCAAAGTCATTTCAGCACCCTTTTGCAACTCAAAATTGACCATCTTTTACATTTAATCTGTCTCCTACAGGAATGAATGGGTAAAACTGGTTATGTTAAGTGCTAAACTCAGTCTGTGTCAATTGGTGTGTATTTTATATTGTGTTCCTAAGTTAACACCAGAAAATGGAAAAAAAAAATACACTTATGTGAATGAAATATACCCTTTAATAGTTATCACAAAGGCAGAAATCAACTGACTCTCAGTCAGGACTAGTATCTAGATGTCCATTTCTTTATCAATATTTTTTATTGAAGTGTGTTAAAGGCATAGGTATAAACACGCACGTGAACAGCTGGCTTCTCTCCCAATACCTGCCTCCCTGGCTTTGCTCATCATTCTCATGGGATCAAGCTGCTGAGCTCTCAGCTCCATGAGACATGGTGCCTACTAAGTATTTTTAAATAAAGCCAATCTCATATCACCCTTCTCAGGAAAATGAAGTACGGAGAAGACTATGGAAAGTAGTGAGAAAAGAGCATACGGTGAAAAAGAAAAGAAAAACCAGAGGATGTGATGTTTAAATTGAGTGTATAGCCGGTATGAATCAGCTAGTAGGATGATTGCTAGTCAATCGTAAGGTAGGGGCCAGATTGGGGCCAGGACTGAAGATGCAGGAATGCAACACTCCCTGGTGCACCTGATGAAAGCGGGCATCTTCCAGACAGTCTAAGACGGTCACGGCAAACATTTTCACAAGGCTGCAAGGTCTTCAAGGCTAGGGATGGTGGCTTACTTATGTCTCTCTCTCCACTTCTTAGCACTTTCTTGCACATGATAGAGATTTAATATGTATTTTGGGAAACCAGAAAACAGCTGAATCAGTTCACTGCTTTCACAGCCATTCTGGGTGGTGTCTACTCATGTAATTCATTCACTCCTCTGCCTAAGGCAGGGATGACAAAGAGACCTCAACTCACTCTGATGGGCTGGTAATAGATGCCTGGAAGCATTAATGACATGGATTTTTAAGACCAATTTCTGCCACAGAGGCAAAAAGTGCTGCTCACTCGTCACGCCACCTTGAAAGAATGGTGGCATAGTGTTTCATCTTCCCCAGCCCTAGTCTAGAAGAAAGGCATCCAATGAAGGACTCATCCGTATTCCCTTTCTGTTGCTATGTCGTCTCTCAAGTGCTCTGCATTAAGCCACTGCTTATTAAGTGCTAGTCGACCAGGACCAGCAAAGCCTTCACACTCGATTTACCTGTGCAGCCAAACACATAGGGTCATGACTTTACCTAGCAATCTGAAAACACAGCATTCACAACGCTCAAAGAGTAATGGTTTATCGAAAGAGAACAGGCATTTATTTGATTACTCTCCCAGTAGAGAGTTTTGTCCATCTCAGAACAATTTTAATTGACATCTAAGGCATTTGGAATTACTTAGGATTTTGGTTTTTTTTAAAAATGGCAGAGTTAAATTCTCTTTGGTATTCATGCTTAATCCTAATCTACTTGTTTCTTACTAGTATCCATAACCTTCTCAGTACTTCACTGTTAAGATTTAACAAATATAGTTGAAATAATCAACTCCTATACATTCATCAGACAAATGTTTAAAGGGAGGGGCCTCAGAAACTAAGGATGCAGAAAAGAAAGCCAGAAGGAATGACGGGAGAACCAATAACCTCCCTCTAACAATTCACACTCAGACCATGCTCAGTGAAATAGGGTGCTTCTGGCAAGGTGGCCGGCACTCAGGTCTTCCCAGTAACTCCCCTCTCCACAGTGGGAGGGCAGCACCCCTCAGAAGCATCTCTGAAAATGAGAAAGCAGTTGGAGAAAGAGGAAATAAAGGGAGACTTTCAAGCAACATTGCCTTCATCATAGGTAGAGTCTTCAGTACAACATTGGCACTGGTGAGGGCATGAGGCTAAACTAACATTACTCTCAAAACATCAACACAGCTAATGTGTACAGCAGGAAGGAAGTCCCAAATCCACAGATCTCTCCTGCCGCACTTTCTGTTTTGCCTAAGTACTGCTGGCAGCCCCGAGGAAGTCTTGTTAGAGTCTGCGTATCTTAGAGCTTAATATGCCAGACGCCTGTGTGTGTGCGTGCATACTTGTTACACACACACATAGATGCACATACACACACATAAAACTTGGTTTATAAAAAGAGCTTTGTGGTTGAGAGTATGCCTTCACTTGGTCAAAGAATCTAATTGTTGGCAGGAGGAAAATAGACCCAAAGAATGTAATCAAGAAGAGAACTGGTTGGCAGGAAATTTTGTATTTCTTATAATGTGCGTATTTACGAGCTAGTCTCCAACTGTTTGTCCAGAATTAATTCAACTGGCTATAATCTTAGGAATATATAAGGTTAAGCCTTAAAGACGCTAAGATCTATAGTAACACAAGTTAACACTATCTATAATAAATTAGATTTTTAAATATATGTAATGAATTACTGGTCACTGGAAATTCAATTCTATAATGAATATAAATTAATATAAATCTATTATTAAAGTACTATTCCCAATAAAAATTCAGTTCAGAGTTTGTTCTTTTAAAAAAAAGAAAAAGAAGGCTAAGTATTTGAGAATAAATGGATATGGCTTAGAAACCCTTCAATATTGTTGTTGATAAGATTATTTGGTAACAAGACACAAAGATCTATCTCCATGTCCACAGTAAAGACTTACCTCATTTTACCTAATAGAAGTATTCCTGAAAAGCTGTACAACTAGAATTTTTTACAGCCAGACCCTTATTTTAAATATACTAGGAGGTCATAGTTGTGAAGAAACCCTGTAGTGACTCCTTGCATAAACTGAAGCCTGTTAAGGTCATCGACTCCTCTGTGTCCTGCCCAGTGAATGCATACTGGAGGCATCAGTAAGCGTGCTGAATGCATGAATTTGCCCTAACAGTTTTTGTTTTTCTACAGGACCTTCTTAAAGTGAGGCACGCCGAAACTGGAATGTTAGGACAGAATGAAAGGATCCAGCTCACAGTTTAAAGTTATTCCACTGCAAAAAAATCAGAGGACTTCAGAAAATGTTTTTCAGTGGAAATAAAATTGCTTTACATGTGTATATACAGGCATAACTCATTTTATGGTGCTTCACTTTACTATACTTTGCAGATTAATACACTGTTTACAAATTGAAGATTTGTGGCAACCCCACTTTGTCAGGTATAATGGTTAGCAGTATTTAATAATAATCGTATTTTTAAAATTAAGGTACGGACATTTTTTTAAGACATAATACTACTGCACACTTAATGGACTATATAGTATAGTGTAAACATAACCATTACATGCACTGGGAAACCTGAAAATCCTTTCAATTTGCTTTATTGCAGTGGTCTGGCACTGAACTACAGTATATCCAAGAGATGCCTGTATATTTTTAAAGAAATGCTGATCTATGACTGGCAGAAGATTTTTATTCATTGTTAACTACTTACTGTAAACAAACAACTGCTTGAGCTGGGTTCCACTTGATTTACCACCCAAGGCAAATAGAGCACCTTACCAAATTTCAGAAGTCCAGGCAGATGCTACTCCATCTCTAGGGGCTTCTTTCCCTCTCTCTAGCACAAATGTTTCAAAGCTGTCCTCACCTTACCCCACAAAAGCAAAGCATGAATTAAAAAGCCAAGATTAAATCTGAAAGGTGTCTGACCTAAGTATAAAGTTTCACTTTCAAACTTAAAGAACTAGGTCAAATACATTTGATAAAAGTAACTTTCAAAGGCATTTTTTTTTCTCTTATTTGGTGCTTCCTTCCCTTCCCATTTAAGACTCAATTTAAAAAATATAGAGATCCATTCTTTTAAACAATATATCCTCTTTTTTAAGAAATACAGAATGCCTAGCAATATAACCTATCTGACCACACAAATCTGCAATCTGCTACATAAATGAAGTAAGAAGTTATACCGGCCTATTTACTCAGCATTTATAACTGTTAAAAAAAAAAAAAAAAAAGACTTGAAAAATAGCTGAGAACGTTGTTACACAGGTTTTGGGGAGGACTGGGTGTTGGTTCCACTAGTGTAAGTTTCCTGGAAAGTCATGTGCAAATAAAATAAATGAACACAGAACCCTAGTTTAAACATACTGCAACATATGTGGTTGTGACCAGGAGAGAAAGACAGCGTTAATATTCATGTTTGTCAAGTAAATTAATAACAACAACAAAAAAACCTCTCACTTAAGGTATCAGTGATATTTCAAGTGACCTAAATAAAACAGATTTAAAAATCATCTTTAGCATTCTTACCAATTTTGACTTTGGCCCTTTACTAAACAGGCACAATGAATCTTCTTTTTGAAGATCAGTTTCAGACATTGGCCCAAGGGTATCACATTTGTACAAAAAACATTATCGTGGATTTGCTCCCATAATTTAAAAATCAATAATTAAAAAAATAATAAAGTTGGTCTCTTTTTTCTCACAAGTTTTCAAGTAATTAGTTCAAGTAAGCTTATTTACAGCTTCTGTATAAATGACCTAAAACTCACATTTTCCCTTTGAAAATCAGTCTCTCTGGAAATTGGACAGTTGGGTTTTCTGGCCTTGAACCCAGGTTTCTGTTTCAATTCTAGGTCAATTCAGTCAGGTTTCTGTTTTATTGGGCAGATAAAGAGAAGAGACCAGCAAATTGTGTCCGAAAGCTGGGAAACGCCTGAAGGCTTCCCAGCTATCTGAGAAGATATTGTACTTGAGGAAAACCCGGTGCTCCAGGCTGGTGGACAGGGTCACGTCTCTGCTCATGATGTAGATGCCGTCGTTGTGCAGCGCGCACGTCAGGTTAAGGCCCGACTTGGACGTGTTCTCCTTGAGGTAGAGCCACTGGCGGGTGGCGGTGTTGTAGGACTGCACGGTGAGCATGTCCTCGCTCTGGCTGCCCCTTCGTGTGGGCCCCAGCTCGTGCAGACAGCCCCCCACGATGTAGATGGTCTCCTCCACCGACACCATCTGCTGCTTGCGGATGTGCACGTCGCACGTTTCGAAAAGAGTCCAGAGGTCGGCGGAGGGGCAGTACTGCAAGATGTTCAGGTTCCGGTCTGAAAGGCAGAGAGGAGCCGCGTGAGGACACCACCAGGGGGAGCGCCACCAGCCGCCCGGCTGGACGTGCACGCCTGCCTCCGCCTGAATGACTGCCTCACACAGAGGCCAAACTGCTTCCGGAAAGCCGAAGTTGGGAAAAGAGTTTGGGAAATGGCTGGGAGGAGATCCGTGCAGAATCCTCCCCGCTGGGCTGGCATTCAGGCACGTGCCTCCCGGGCTGGCTCTCAGAGCCGGTCGGGCCAGGGAGATGAGCCGCTGTGACAGAGCACCTGCTCCTCCCTGGGTCCCCTGCACCTTGGAGAACCATCAGGCCAGTGTAGGAAGATCCCGAGCCTCAGAGAGCCCCCATCAGTACCTAACAGAACGAGTGGCTGCCTAATGCAAGTGACAGGCTGAGC
The DNA here is from genome assembly GCF_014754425.2 of Oryx dammah. Lineage (NCBI taxonomy): Eukaryota > Metazoa > Chordata > Mammalia > Artiodactyla > Bovidae > Oryx > Oryx dammah. The sequence continues at coordinate 36,701,268 of NW_024070213.1, read as the reverse complement.
CCCAGGAGGATCTATTCTTGACAACAGATTCTACGAAACAAGCCAAGTGAGCTGAGCGGGATCTCTGGAGCCGTCTAACGGAAAGGAAGCAGAGCTGCACGACAGAGAGATGCAAGAAAAAAAATCCGACCTCTGGCCTTTAAGCCAGAATCGCTTGGCAATTCTGTTTCCCAACTGTAACACCAGAGATGTGCTGACAACGGCTCTTTCCCCTCCCCTTGCCCATTTCACAAGAGATGGTTCCATATACATTTGTTTTTAACATGGACCATTTTTTAAAGTCTTTATTGAACTTATTACAATATTACTTCTATTTTATGTTTTGTGATTTTTTGGCCCTGAGGCATATGGGATTGCACTCACACCCCCTATGCTGGAATGAGAAGTCTTAATCACTGAACCACCAGAAGTCCTGAGATGGTTAATTATTGGGTGGATATAATTGGATGGTAGACGAAAGACCACCCTAACATCATTTTCAATTAATACCTGTTTCAAGGAAAAATGTTGCCTAGTCTCTTTGAGAAATGCTTGTGAAATTGAAAATATCTAGTTTCCTTTTTCTTTTTTTTAAAAATTGTTCTTTTATTCTTTCTTTCCTCAAGGGAAGAATAAATGGAATATTTTCGCCTCAGCAAAAAAAAAAAAAAAAAAATTAAAAATTCTCTGAATTATCCGAAAGAATGAACTTTCTGTTTGTTGTTTTTTAAACAACAACATCAGTGTAAAGAGACAGGTCAGCTTGGGAACTGACGTTCAACGAAAGCCGCAGCCTTTTGATCACTGCAGAGACTGGGAGCAGTACTTCCTCCTGAGAGAAGGACCCACCCACAGAGGGCTGTAATTAAAGCTCCACCGTGCTCTCTGCTACAAGTTGAGTGCCTTGACGAGGACACAGGGGATAAGGGGACATTCTAGGAGACAGCACTAGAGAGTCTGGTTACTAATCTACCAACAAGTACTCCTGAGTAACCTGGTTCTCCATCCTATGAATAAAGGACTTATTCTGGCCAAGCGTCAGTGTATTTATTTCTCAGGTCCAGGTTTGAAGGTCCTTCCAGGTCTTCTGTAAATGTTTTCTCTCCTCACCCAACAAGGGCTCAGGCCATGATGATGTTTGAGTTGGTGGAATGATGTTTGAGTTGGTGGAATGATCTTTTTGCATTTACATTGAGAGTTGATGCTGACATTTAACAAATCACCCCTCTTCCCTTTAGTGGTTACTACTACTTTCTATTGAATTTCATTTCTTCAGTGCTGGCCAAAGAACTAAAATAATCAAACAGTTATCATAAAAATGATGAATTATCCCTTACTAAATTTTAAAAGTATCACCTGACTTAAGTGAGTAGGTTAAAAACCCAACTTCAATTCCTGATTTTTTTTTTCATGGCAATTATGATGTCTTATTTTAAAGACAAGGAACTATTAGGAAGTGCCGGGATGAGCCCAAGCAGAGGAGGAGGGGGCTTCAGAGGACAAGGAGCTGCCTGCCCTCTCATCGTAGAAAACTCATTTTCAGCCCTTGCACAAACAGCCATCCATCCACGTCATCTAACCATCTTGTCATGGGGATTTGGCTCAGGGAAGCCGGGTCAGGGATCACAGTGGGTGGCCCAAGTGAAGAAGGCACATTAGTAGTGGCCTGTGAAACTAGAAAACACAGAAGCAAGGGTTTTCCAGGTCAAATCTAAAGAACATTTGCTCAGCCAGGGTCATGGAAAAACTAGGAAATCTACCAGTGGAGTCGTCTTTGGGTTACAGTGCTGCCTGTCAGGGCTTCCCGACTCTGGGGTAGAAGAGAAACCAAGGGCTGTGTGTGCATTGGGTCAGCCCACAGGGCACATTCTGTGTCACAAAATCTAGGGAGGAATCAGAATTCTTAGAAATGTGCAAAAGTAAATAACTGTATTTACTTTCCTCGGAGAGAAGACACACAGATACACACAGGGGTATGTATGCACACACAGGAATTCTCTGGGGTCTATGGCTTAGTTAAGTCTATAAAGTTGACCACTGTAACCTGAACACCAATGCTGAAGTGAAAGAAGTGACTGCTAGGTTTCATTTTCTTTCAATTATTTGTAAAGGAAAAGTGGAAGGATATCTTATCATCAGTGGAGAGTCACAAGGGACAAGTGATAAAAACTTGGTGTGAAAAAGAAAAACCTCACTGCCCCCCATGCACTTTCTTACCACGTCACCATCCTTAAATCTATAAATAAAAACACCACCTACAGCAGGTAACGGTGGCCCCTGGATAGATATGTTCATCTTCTAACCCCCAGAACCTTTGAATGTCACTTTTTTGGGAAAAAGGATCTCCACAGATGTAACTTTAGTTAAGGATCTAAAGAAGAGACCATCCTCTGGATAACCCAGGCGGCTCTAAATCCAAGAAGTGTGTCCTTGTAAGAGACAGAAGAGGATCCAAAGAAGACAAACAGTTGGCCAAGAGGCACATGAAAAGACACTCAACTTCTCTGCTAGAGAAATGCCATCAAAACTACAATATAATGTCGCCTCACATGAGTCAGAATGACCATCATCAAAAAAGCTATGAAAAATAAATGCTGGTCATTTACTTTTGTGGAGAAAAGGAAACCCTCTTATACTGTTGGTGGGAATGTAAATTGATACAGCCACTATGGAGAACAGTATGGAGCTTTCTTAAAAAACTGAAAATAGAACTACCATCTGACCAAGTAATCCCACTTCTAGGTGTATACCCAGAGAAAACCATAAGACACATGGTTTTCAAATTCCGGAAGACAAATTCCAAAAGACACATGCACCCCCGTGTTTATTGCAGCAGTATTTACAACAGCCAAGACATGGATGCAACGTAAATATCCATCAGTAGATGAATGGATAAAGAAGATGTGGTACATATATACAATGGAATATTACTCAGCCATAAAAGGCAATGAAATCATGCCATTTGCAGAGATGAGGTTGGACCTAGAGACTGTCATACAGAGTGAAGTAAGTCAGAAAGAGGAAAATATCATATACTAACATATAGGGGATCTAGAAAAAATGGTCCAGATGAACCTCTCTGCAAAACAGAAATACAAAACCTCTCTGCAAAACAGACATAGACATGAAAAAAGGAACATGTGGACACCAAGGGGGGAAGAAGGGGTGGGATGAATTGGGAGATTAAGATTGACATATATACACTACTGATACTGTATAAAATAGTTAACCAATGAGCACGCACCATATAGCACAGGGAACTCTACCCTGTGCTCTGTGGTGACCTAAATGGGAAGGAAATCTGAAAAAAAGGGGATATTTGTGAACATACAATTGATTCACTTTGCTATACAGGAGAAACTAACACAGCACTGTAAGGCAACTAATGAAAGTGAAAGTCGCCCAGTCGTGTCTGACTCCATGGACTACACAGTCCATGCCATTCTCCAGGCCAGAATACTAGAGTGGGTAGCCTTTCCCTTCTCCAGGAGATCTTCCCAACCCAGGGGTCGAACCCAGGTCTCCCGCATTGCAGGCTGATTCTTTACCAGCTGAGCCACCAGGGAAGCCCGGGAATACTGAAATGGGTAGCCTATCCCTTCTCCAGCAGATCTTCCAACCCAGGAATTGAACTGGGGTCTCCTGCCATTGTAGGCGGATTCTTTACCAACTGAGCTTTCAGGCAATTATACTCCAATAAAAAAATGTTTTTTACAAGCTGTGAGATGCTCCCTACTAAGACCAGGAGCATAAAACCTACTGGAAAAGCTTGTTATTTTCAAATCATTAACTATAAAATGACCACCAAACCAAGCAGAAAATACATGTGCATACTGAATGCTAAGTCACTGCAGTTGTGTCTGACTCTTTACAATTGTATGGACTGTAGCCCACCAGGTTCTCTGTCCATGGGATTCTCCAGGTGAGGAGAATACTGGAGTGGATTGCCATGCCCTCCTCCAGGGGATCTTCCTGGTCCAGGGATCAAACCTACGTCTCAAGTCTCTCGCATTTGCAGGTGGGTTCTTTACTACTAGAACCACCTGGGAAGCCCAGTAGTCACTCAGTCATGTCCACCTCTTTATAGCCCCATGGACTGTAGCCTGCCAGGCTCCTCTGTCCATGGAATTCTCCAGGCAAGAATACTGGAGTGTTTTGCCATTCCCTTCTCCAGGGTATCTTCCCAAGCCAGGGATCGAACCCACGTCTCCCCCATTGCAGGCAGATTCTTTACCATCCGAGCCACCAGGAAAGCCCAGAAAACACATATGTATGGTTTAATAAGCAGCACAACCACCTCCCACTGCTGGTCAAGAAAGAACACTCTTCATGCTTTTGTTCCTCCTATGATAGCTGAACAGCCTGGAGCTGAATTTCTGGAATCTGTATCCCATATGTTTGTGCCCAAACACAAGGGAGAAAGTGAAAAGAAAGACCTGCAAGGATGCACTGGCGGTAAATTCCAGTGTTAGACAAGGCGGGTTCAGTGTACATTTAAGAGAAAGATAGGAGTTATCCAGCCAAGTCACAGGATGGCTGACTACAGGGTGGGATTTCCAGAGCAGGAAGAAGAAAATACATGTTTTCTTCACAGCTCCCCCCACACCATGCAATTTTCATGTTCATACGAAGGTATCAAGGACACCTCTTTGATGTCCCAAAGGATGCTCTTTTTTCCAGATATGTAAATATACAGTAAGCAATACATAACATCAGGCTGGTGTACACTAGAGGGCTTCCTCCGGCCCCTCCCGTCCTCCCCCAGGCTGCCAAAGCTCACATGGAGGAGGACCACTTTCCAGGCCTTCACTTACCTCTGGTAGTGTATCCTCCAATGACATAAATTTTCCCCTTACACTCACACGCAGAGAACTCAGCCAGAGGGTTTGGTAAGGGTGCCACGAAATTCCAGGCATCCTGCTCAGGGTTGTAACACTCAACATTAGAAACGGCCTGCCCACCAATGGCATAGAGTTTGAAATTAACAGCCACAAGCTTGAAGTTAGACCTGCAAGAGAGAAACAAAGGCCCACAAAGTCAGTTCTTCTGATCACTCAAAAGACCATGGCACAATCTGCTAAAGCTGTGTGTGGAATCTGCTGGGTATTTGAAGGAAACGAGCTCTCCAAGTGGGGTGCTGCTATGCCTGGGGACAGAGGAATGATGGAATAGCATCCAAGATTTCACCCATCCCCAAGAAGCCACAAGAATGCTGCATTCTCCAAACTTTAGCTGTTGAAGGTAAGCAATTCAACTTAACAAGGACTAATCTTGCTTAGTTTAAACCTAGAATCAAAGATACTTTGTATATGCTAAACTCAACACCTCTGTATCCAATCAAAAAATAATATAGTTGTAAAAAATACTTCACTCAGAAATAAAAAATTCACAACACTGTAAATCAACTATACTTCAATAATAAGTAGATTGATTAAAAAATAAACTCAATACTCTCTCAAGAGTGGGAGCAAGTACTCACTCAACTCCCTTGCCCATCTCTACTCCCAGGGGGTAGGCTCCATCCTAGGTATACATCAGCACTGCCTACACAGACAAGCACATGCAATATGTTTTCTACAGGGTGGTCCAAACACCCATTTACCATGAGTTCACTCAAGCAGGTGGCTCACCCATCCTCATATGAAGGCATCTTCTACATTGCTTTGCAACATACAAAGTAGAGGGAGGTAAGCACTGAACTAAATAGAAATATTTTGATCTGGCATTTGATCTCAACAAATAACAGATATCAACAAATGCTCACCTGTCACAAAAGTAAACAATTTTAAAAAGAGAAATGTATTGCTTTTAAGATTCATATTCAGTAATACAATTACATTGCTTATTGGCTTCAGATACTAAATAAAAGTCTCATGACTTTTGGATAGAAAAGAAAAAATTAACTTCTTTCACTGTAGTACAGGGATTAATGGACTCCTTGAAGGCCAGGAAGGATAAGCATTTGGAAGTGCCGGGTGAGCTGACTGTGATACATGCAACGGTCTCACCTTCGCACTCCTACGAGCAGCGGCACAGGGCTGCAGACCTGGTTCTGGACCTGCTCTGGCGATAACCAGCTATCTGCCCTTCGTCTCAAGTGTGTCAGCCACACCCATCCCAGGGCGGTGGAGACAACCACAGCACACAGCATATCAGAAAGTACCAACACAATGCTTTTGTCGAAAGTAACAATGTCCTACTAAAGAATGGGGGTGCAGAGGCTCTAAATGTTCAAATAGAAAAAAGCATGGAAGAGGGTAGACTAAAAAGTGGTAATGAACAAGTAGCCATGCTGGACAGATGTTTAATAAACAATGACACATTATGATATAGAACGTATGTTCGTAATAGCCACCTACTAAAAAACTAGGATTTTTTCACAGAATGTGGTCCACTGGAGAAGGGAATGGCAAGCCACTTCAGTATTCTTGCCTTGAGAACACCATGAACAGTATGAAAAGGCAAAATGATAGGATACCGAAAGAGGAACTCCCCAGGTCGGTAGGTGCCCAATATGCTATTGGAGATGAGTGGAGAAATAACTCCAGAAAAAATGAAGGGATGGAGCCAAAGCAAAAACAATACTCAGTTGTGGATGTGACTGGTGATAGAAACAAGATCCAATGCTGTAAAGAGCAATTCTGCATAGGAACCTGGAATGTCAGGTCCATGAATCAAGGCAAATTGGAAGTGGTCAAACAAGAGATGGCAAGAGTGAACATTGGCATTCTAGGAATCAGCGAACTAAAATGGACTGGAATGGGTGAATTTAACTCAGATGACCATTATATCTACTACTGTGGGCAGGAATCCCTCAGAAGAAATGGAGTAGCCATCGTGGTCAACAAAAGAGTCCGAAATGCAGTACTTGGATGCAATCTCAAAAACGACAGAATGATCTCTGTTCGTCTCCAAGGCAAACCATTCAATATCACAGTAATCCAAGTCTATGCCCCAACCAGTAATGCTGAAGAAACTGAAGTTGAACGGTTCTGTGAAGACCTACAAGACCTTTTAGAACTAACACCCAAAAAAGATGTCCTTTTCATTATAGGGGACTGGAATGCAAAAGTAGGAAGTCAAGAAACACCTGGAGTAACGGGAAAATTTGGCCTTGGAGTACGGAATGAAGCAGGGCAAAGACTAAAATAGTTTTACCAAGAAAATGCACTGGTCACAGCAAACACCCTCTTCCAACAACACAAGAGAAGACTCTACACATGGACATCACCAGATGGTCAACACCGAAATCAGATTGATTATATTCTTTGCAGCCAAAGATGGAGAAGCTCTATACAGTCAACAAAAACAAGACCAGGAGCTGACTGTGGCTCAGATCATGAATTCCTTATTGCCAAATTCAGACTTAAATTGAAGAAAGTAGGGAAAACCACTAGACCATTCAGGTATGACCTAAATCAAATCCCTTATGATTATACAGTGGAAGTGAGAAATAGATTTAAGGGCCTAGATCTGATAGATAGAGTGCCTGATGAACTATGGAATGAGGTTCGTGACATTGTACAGGAGACAGGGATGAAGACCATCCCCATGGAAAAGAAATGCAAAAAAGCAAAATGGCTGTCTGGGGAGGCCTTACAAATAGCTGTGAAAAGAAGAGAGGCGAAAAGCAAAGGAGAAAAGGAAAGATATAAGCATCTGAATGCAGAGTTCCAAAGAATAGCAAGAAGAGATAAGAAAGCCTTCTTCAGCAATCAATGCAAAGAAACAGAGGAAAACAACAGAATGGGAAAGACTAGAGATCTCTTCAAGAAAATTAGAGATACCAAGGGAACATTTCATGCAAAGATGGGCTCGATAAAGGACAGAAATGGTATGGACCTAACAGAAGCAGAAGATATTAAGAAGAGGTGGCAAGAATACACGGAAGAACTGTACAAAAAAGATCTTCACAACCCAGATAATCATGATGATGTAATCACTCATCTAGAGCCAGACATCTTGGAATGTGAAGTCAAGTGGGCCTTAGAAAGCATCACTATGAACAAAGCTAGTGGAGGCGATGGAATTCCAGTTGAGCTGTTTCAAATCCTGAAAGATGATGCTGTTAAAGTGCTGCACTCAATATGCCAGCAAATTTGGAAAACTCAGCAGTGGCCACAGGACTGGAAAAGGTCAGTTTTCATTCCGATCCCAAAGAAAGGCAATGCCAAAGAATGCTCAAACTACCACACAATTGCACTCATCTCACAGGCTAGTAAAGTAATGCTCAACATTCTCCAAGCCAGGCTTCAGCAATACTTGAACTGTGAACTCCCTGATGTTCAAGCTGGTTTTAGAAAAGGCAGAGGAACCAGAGATCAAATTGCCAACATCCGCTGGATCATGGAAAAAGCAAGAGATTTCCAGAAAAACATCTATTTCTGCTTTATTGACTATGCCAAAGCCTTTGATTGTGTGGATCACAATAAACTGTGAAAAATTCTGAGAGAGATGGGAATACCGGACCACCTAACCTGCCTCTTGAGAAACCTGTATGCAGGTCAGGAAGCAACAGTTAGAACTGGACATGGAACAACAGAATGGTTCCAAGTAGGAAAAGAAGTACGTCAAGGCTGTATACTGTCACCCTGCTTATTTAACTTATATGCAGAGTACATCATGAGAAACGCTGGACTGGAAGAAACACAAGCTGCAATCAAGATTGCCGGAAGAAATATCAATAACCTCAGATATGCAGATGACACCACTCTTATGGCAGAAAGTGAAGAGGAGCTAAAAAGCCTCTTGATGAAAGTGAAAGAGGAGAGTGAAAAAGTTGGCTTAAAGCTCAACATTCAGAAAACGAAGATCATGGCATCTGGTCCCATCACTTCATGGGAAATAGATGGGGAAACAGTAGAAAGTGTCAGAGTTTATTTTTGGGGGCTCCAAAATCACTGCAGATGGTGACTGCAGCCATGAAATTAAAAGACGCTTACTCCTTGGAAGAAAAGTTATGACCAACCTAGATAGTATATTCAAAAGCAGAGACATTACTTTGCCAACTAAGGTCCGTCTAGTCAAGGCTATGGTTTTTCTGTGGTCACGTATGGATGTGAAAGTTGGACTGTGAAGAAGCCTGAGCACCGAAGAACTGATGTTTTTGAACTGTGGTGTTGAAGACTCTTGAGAGTCCCTTGGACTGCAAGGAGATCCAACCAGTCCATTCTGAAGGAGATCAACCCTGGGATTTCTTTGGAAGGAATGATGCTAAAGCTGAAACTCCAGTACTTTGGCCACCTCATGCGAAGAGTTGACTCATTGGAAAAGACTCTGATGCTGGGAGGGATTGGGGGCAGGAGAAGGGGACGACCGAGGATGAGATGGTTGGATGCCATCACTGACTCGATGGACGTGAGTCTGAGTGAACTCCAGGAGATGGTGATGGACAGGGAGGCCTGGCGTGCTGCGATTCATGGGGTCGCAAAGTGTCGGACACGACTGAGCGACTGAACTGAACTGTAATGTTTACATTTAAATGAGTTTTAGCTTAGTTGTGTTTTTCAGATCAGAGAGTGAACAGAGTACTCTTCATCAAGAACCTCACACTGTCCATTAAACCCAATCAGCCATTCAGTTTTTCCTGCCAACAGACTTCACCAGGGTGGCAGTTACTGGGGGGTCCCTGGTTCACGGTGCTTACCTTTCCTGCTGCCAGTGGTCCTTAAAATCTGACCGTGATGCCCTCTCTGTGTGTTCAAATTTGGGGAACCGAAGGAAATAAAGCTTGTAAATAAGCACTAAATTTTAGCAGCCCACAATTTGTTTTTGTCCCCCAAGGTACACAGATAGTAAATGTTGTAAGATCAAAACAGTGTTTGATATTCCTCCAGCATAATCATTTGTCCTGTACAATATGTGAGGGACTTCTTTCTGAGGCTGAAGTAACAGGCAGTTAAAAGTAAACAACTCCATCTCTCCAGACCCCAATATGCTCAAATTCACTTGAAAAGAGAAAGCTTTCAATATTGAATTTATGATGAAATTGCCACCCAAACACCGGCCACTTGATGAAGAGGCAGACGGCCAAGGATTATGAACCCAGGCTTGTATGGGGAAGTCTCAGCTCCCCTGCTAAACAGCTCTGTGACCTTGAACAAGGCATTGAATCTCACCCGATCTGAGTCTCAGTTTCCCCACTTGTGAAGGGGGGAGAAGAACAGCACATTGTTAAGAGTTAAGAAGGGTAATCTACAGAAAGAGATCACTGCCTGCATGTCTCTGCACGTTTCTTAACCTCAGGAGGATTAGTTTCTCATCGGGCAATTGCAGCCATCACTGGCTACAAAGCACGAAGTACTGGATTTCTGTACAAAGTACCCTCATGTCCATAAATTCTTGCCTTTTCCCGTTTTCTGAAAGTAAGTCTTCCATTCTTCACATCCTGCAGGGTAGGGGTATGCATCCAAGATAGCCATTATTTTAATTATCACTTTTATAGGGTTTTTCCTAATATTGATCCCTGACATCCTCCATTCAGAAAGCAAAAAGGATTTTTAAATCAAATAATTATTTGCTGTAGCTACATACTTGACTTAAACAGCGGATAGAAATGAAAGTGAGAAAAATTAGATGATGATCTAGTTTCTACTTCACTTAGAAGAAATTAAAAGCTCTTGAAATCCTTCAAAGTTAAGTAACATGAACTATGCTAACCACCAGCACACAGGTATCAAAGACGAACAAGAGCTACTACAACCACTGTAGCTGTAATAGCTACACAGGATGATTGGGGTCTGAGAGGCTGGGAGTGCCACCCAATGAAACTCACTGTGCCTCAGTTTCCTTTTGGGGAAAATGGAGCCAACAGTAAGGCCCACCTTACAGAGGCCCTGGAGGACTTCTAAAGCGTTGACCACAACATGCAGCCCTGAGTAAGAGCTCAAGAACTGTAAACTACCAGCAGGTCCTGCTGCTTAGAAAAGCTGTTACTATTAGGGTAAAACTTGGAGAGAAAAGCTCGCTCCTTTCTCCTGTTCCTGTCCTTTCCCAAGCTCTCTGAGAAAGATGGTGCAGTCTGTGGACCACTAGGGCCTTCTGTCTCCTCCTTCCCCTATGCTACTTCCCCACGTAGTAGGGTGCCCTGGGGACCAGTAAGGGGAGAAGGAAAGGTTAGGAGACAGAAGTAGTCATGCCTGCTCCCTACTCCCAACCATCTCTCAGAAAACCTAACACGCAAAGCAATTTAAACTGCTGGCCAAAATTATATTGGGTGCGGGGAGGAGGCGAATAGACATATGGTTTTCTTTACTTCATGGGGCTTTCCTGGTGACTCAGACAGTGAAGAATCTGCCTGCTATGCGGGAGACCTGGATTCAATCCCTGGGTCAGGATGATCCTCTGGATAAGGAAATGGCATCCACTCCAGTATTCTTGCCTGGAGAATTCCATGGGGTCTCAGGGTTGGACAAGACTGAGTGACTAACACACTTTACTTCATGCTGTCCTGAGGCTCCACTGCAATTTACCATAGAGGACAAAATTTCTCAAAGGTTCCATTACTCTAGAAAAGTTCTAAAATAAACTTTGGCTCAGAGGAAAGAGGACAGCCAAAGCTGACAAGTGTAATTCCTTCCAGGCCAAGGACTTGTTTGATAGGTTTCTCTCCCAGCCTTGCTGTACTCACATGCGAAACAACCCTACTCTGATTTCAGAGCAAGGGTACAGGGCAACAGAAGAGACTAGAAACAACTCTAGAAATAGAGAAGTTAACCAACTGATGGCTGCATCAGTGCCAGTTCCTGCAAGGTATCACAAAGTAAAGCAAGGAAGGGAAGCAAGTCTGTGGGCATACAGCATCTACACACGCAGAGTTGCATCCTGACCACTCCAGACATCAAATCCACGTTCAGACCCCTGGGCAGAATTGTGTGCTTGGACTTCAGAGCAGCCCCTCCAGCAGTGGTGTGTACTCACTGCCATTTGCAAGTAGAAAGCACAATCCTAAAAGTTTCTTTTTTCTCCTTTTCTTTTTTGGTTCACCACTGGTCATTTAACATCATTTTCTCCAGGGTGCAAAGGGCTTTATAAATCTCCCGGTCCCAGGGGAGTCTGAGTTCCCACCTGTCCCTTGTTATTTAAGATTATGGGATCATTTTACTGTTCAGTCCCCATGGAAAGTAGGCTGCTCTGTCTTTGAACCCTTTGTCAATGGTCCAGTTAGCTCAGCAAAGGCAAGTGAATGGGGTAGATGTGAAACACTGTGTAACCAGGGGTCAAAATCTGCCCTTTCTACTCCAGGTTTCTTCCAGTGTTTCTTCCAGTCTCCTAAATTCCAGTGTTTCCGGAGCCTGTGTGGGACACATTATCCAGCAATAATTCCATTCCAGGTTTCACTTTTATTTGTCTCATCATCTAAATTCAACTATAAACTCCTTCAGGGCAGAGCCATATCATCGTGTGATTTATTCAACAGTGACCAGAACGAGGCTGGCACAGAGGCTGTGGTGAGGGCTGAGACACACGTGAGGAAATCCTGAGAAGCAACCCAGGATCGTGAAATATCTGAGCTCGATTTCTTGGAAGAAAATAATTTTTAAAAGGAAAAGTTAAAGGTTTTCATGAAGACAGTCACTATCAGTCATTAAGCCAAAACTTGTAAGTGCTCTAAATGGTTATATTGAGTCAATGAATATTTAAATTTTGGTTACTCTATTTTTTACACACCTTGACCAATTTTTTTAAAAAGTAGAGTAACCAAACTCCAAGTAGGGCTTCCCTGGTGGCTCAGATAGTAAAGAATCCGCCTGCAGAGGAGACCCAGGTTCAATCCCTGGATTGGGAAGATCCCATGAAGAAGGAAATGGCGACCCACTCCAGTATTCTTGCCTGGAAAATCCCATGCTCAGAGAAGTCTGGGGGGCTACAGTCCATGGGGTCGCAAGGAGTCAGGCATGACTGAGCACTAACCCTTTCACTACTCCACATTTTACACATCTTGAGCAATTTACTTTCTGTGCCTCAGTCTCTGCTTCTGTAAAATGGGGACCTAATATGATCCTTGAGAAGAATAAGTGAGACGATACACACAAAGCAGTAGTACAGAGTACTAGGTACTAGACAGTACCTAGTACAGAGTAAATGTTCAATTAAATGTTACTTACTATTATTTTTCAGTGATTCTAAGTAACTAAAATGACTATAATGACTTACAAAATAAAAATACTCACTGTAATGTTACATTTTTAAAAGAACAAAACATACATTCACTTTTATTACAATAATGTAAAATATATTCCACAGTTTAAAAAAAGCCATGCATTTAAAGCATTTATTGCTTACCATGTTAGCAGTTTGAATATACATAAGCATTGAATAAGCAAGAGGTCCCAATCAGAAGAGAAAGAAAAAAGCAAAAACAGAAAATTTCAATTCAGGGTGAGGAGTATGCTAGAAAAGAAAGCATGGCATTTCATCACTTAGTCCAGTTGAGGGTTCAGGGATGGAATCCTGGTTGAGAGTATGTCAGATCTGAGTCAAAGTATGAAGGAGAAAAGAAGGTTAAAATTCCAATATGGTACCCAATTCTAAAAATATAATGAAAAAAGGTATCTGTGTAGAAAGAATAATAATAACTTGAAAATACATATAACAACAAAACAAGCAAACAAACAAACAAACAAAAAACAGACCACACAAAGGTAATAAAAGAAACCTTTCCTGAAGGACCAAAACTCCCCCAAAATATGTGGAAAAACAAACCATTTTTCCATCTGCAAAGTATCAGACAACTGTGAATCCTCCTTCAAATTAACCTATGATACAACGCAATTCCAATCAAAATTCTAACAGGACTTGACAAGAAGATTCTAAAGTATATCTGAAGGAGAAAATGTACCAAGAATAACCAAGAGAATTAAAACAGAACAAATGGGTCTCTGTGCTATAAGACAATAACATAGATTCCCAAGCTACAAAAATTTAAAAATGTGTTATTAATATAGGAATGGCTAAACTGCCCAATGGGAAACAGGGAAATTAGCATAGGATAACTGGTTTAGCAAATCACAGTGAAGAACCAAGACAACTACTGAACATTCAGGAAACATGTTATAACATAAACCCCCCCAAAATATTCAGATGTAAATGTAAAATGGCAAAACTATAAAAGTAACAGAGCACAAGAGAGACGCGGGCTCGCCTAGTAAAAGTCTTCCTTGTAGAAAGCCTTTCCTATGCAAGATAAAAAGCTCATAGGACGCAGATGACAAAACTGACTACAAAATATTGAAACGCTTTTCCTATAAAGGCAAGTGAAGTTGCTCAGTCGTGTCTGACTCTTTGTGACCCCATGGACTGTAACCTACCAGGCTCCTCCCTCCATGGGATTTTCCAAGTAAGAATACGGGAGTGGGTTGACATTTCCTTCTCCAGGAGATCTTCCCGATCCAGGGATTGAACCTGGGTCTCCCACATTGTAGGCAGATGTTTTACCATCTGAGCCACCAGGGAAGTTCCCTTTCCTATAAAAATACCCTATAAACATGAAGCCCCAAACTGGAGGATCACAAGGCCAGTCCTTGTTGTTGTCGACTTGCTTGCTTTTTAAATGGAGTACGGTGCCGCTGCTGCTACGTCGTTTCAGTCGTGTCCGACTCTATGCGACCCCATAGACAGCAGCCCAACAGGCTCCACCGTCCCTGGGATTCTCCAGGCAAAAACACTGGAGTGGGTTGCCATTTCCTTCTCCAATGCAGGAAAGTGAAAAGTGAAAGTGAAGTTGCTCAGTCATGTCCGACTCTTGGCGACCCCATGGACTGCAGCCTACCAGGCTCTTCCGTCCATAGGATTTTCCAGGCAAGAGTACTGGAGTGGGGTGCCATTGCCTTCTCCAAGTACGGTGCCAACATTTAAAAATTGAGATGTCTGGCGACACCATTCCTCACGCCTATGGCAATAAGAGCTGTGGTCGCGATGTGGCGCTCTCTTGCGGTGGATTAGTAACTCTCCCGGAGAAGGCAATGGCACCCCACTCCAGTACTCTTGCCTGGAAAACTCCATGGACGGAGGAGCCTGGTAGGCTGCAGTCCATGCGGTCGCTGAGAGTTGGACACGACTCAGGGACTTCACCTTCACTTTCCTGCATTGGAGAAGGAAATGGTAACCCACTCCAGTGTTCTTTCCTGGAGAATCCCAGGGACGGCGGAGTCTGGTGGGCTGCCGTCTATGGGGTCGCACAGAGTCAGACACGACTGAAGCGACTTAGCAGCAGTAGCAGCCCCAGTAACTCTCCAGTTCACCATAACCCTTCCAAACCCCTCTACTCACTGGCTCTACCTGCCTGGTCACTTCTGGGCATTTCACTTTTGACCTTTATGATTTAAAAAAAAAAAAAAAGGCAGATGAAAAACATGTGCAACATTACCTAATAGATCAGAGTTATTATCTATATACAAGAAGAGAATTTCTAAAATGAATACAAAAAAGATAAGCCAATTTTTTAAAAACTGGGAAAGGCCATTTATAAAAGATATACACATGGCCAATAAACATATGAAACAAACAAGCTCTCCTCCAAGCAGAGACATTCACACCAGTGTTTTTGTCCATTATAATGGTAAAGATAAAAAATGTTCATAATGTCTTATCTTGGCAAGAATTTAGGAAACTGGCAAGCTGAAACACTGTTGCTAAGAGAGGTAATTAGATCAATTTTGATGAGAAATTTGGCAGGAGCTACTAAACTTGAAAATGCATGTGTACTTTGTTCCATCTATCCAGGGATTCCAGGCATTTGCCATATAGAGCTAACGTATACCAACTAAGATAGGCATACATATTCGAAGATGTTCAATATGGGATTTTTATAACGGCCAACAGAAGTGACATAAATGCTCATGATAAGGGAAGAACTGATTACAGTACTGTGCATCCATAGGCTGGAATACTGCACAGCCATTAACAAGAGTGAGGTGATCTACATTCGCTGATACAGAAAAAATACTCTCAGAGTGGAAATACCAAGGGCCATAATAATCAGCATAAGCTAAACAATTTTGCAGTAAAAATATGTACAAGATGCATATATACTCCAACATGTAAATGCATATATATTTTTTCCCCTGTAAACCACCATTACTATATTTATAAATATACATTTGTGATGTATATTATGTATTTATATATTTACATTAATATGTCTATGCTGCTGCTGCTAAGTCACTTCAGTCATGTCCGACTCTGTGTGACCCCATAGACGGCAGCCCACCAGGCTCCCCCGTCCCTGGGATTCTCAAGGCAAGAACACTGGAGTGGGTTGCCATTTCCTTCTCCAATATGTCTATAGATACACATTATGTTTTACTCCATGGTTTTTGAATGTCAGTTGCAATTTTTCTAAGCATGTATTCATGCATTACTGGAATACTTTTTTTTTCCCCTCCCTAAAGAGGACAGTAAGGAGTTCCTGCAGGGGTAGCAGAGAAAGACTACCAGAGATTTGGAGAGAAGAAAGAATCATGTGAGGTGCTGTGTTAAGAGCTGTGGAGCTGGGTTTGTGTGCTGAGCACCAAATGTACAGCAGGAGACACGGGAGCAGAGGGGCCAGCCTGCTGGCCCTTCTACCCTGGTCTCAGCATCTTCTGTCACCACTGCATGTTCCTTGCTTGCTTCAACAAAAACTCTTAGAATCCATTTAAAAGTAACACTGTGACATCAGGTTTTCAATACAGCAGTGTAGATAATGCACTAGAGAGGGGATAGAAGAAAATATGCCAACCTGTAGATGGTCATCGCCTCCCGCAGGAGGAAGTGGTAGTAATGATATTTGTCTATGGCCATACTACCCTGAACATGTGTGATCCTGGAAGCTAAGCAGGGTCAGGCCTGGTTAGTACTTGGATGAGAAAAGTGACAGTCTTCCTGCTTCTTCATTCTTTGCCCTTTTACCATGTTTTCTAGAACAACTACTCATTTTTTAGCATGAGAAAACAAACAACACGTTCCAAATTCAATTTTATATTAAGGTAGAAATGAAGCCAGTGTACCCTCCCCCACTCAGCCTAGAGGGGCATCTTAAGTCAAGTAAATCTGTGTAATGACCTTCTCATTCTTGTTAAGACTTTCTTTGCGCAGTTGTGAGTTCCCCAACTCCTTGTTCCACACTTCAGGGCAGGAATCACGGTGGGGGGGTGGGGGCTTGAGATGGACACAGATGGGCCAGAAGAAAGGGCATGCCTGTCCTTTCTTGAGTTACATTGATTCTTCTCCCCACTTCTGAATGGCTCTGGGCCATCCTGGGCTCTGCCATTGTTTTTTCTTTTTTTTCTAACACTTCTTCCTGTAATACTCTTTGCCCTTGTTTTCCTATTCCATCCCTGACTCTGTTCCCTCTTTCTGCCCCTGATTTCTTCCTTTTCCTTTCTTCAAGTCACCCAAGTGCATGTTGAGAGGGATCTGCAGGATGGGAAGGGAGAAGGTTGGGGTGGATGATCATGTTCTAAGTCTGCAGGTGACCAATGCCAGGCTCAAGTCTTGGGTCCATGATGAAGACTGTCTGGGAAGAAAAGTGAGATGCAAAAGAGAATAAAAAACAAGGAAGGTAATCCTGGACAGCTAATATTAGTAGAAGTCTAACGATTATTTTCTGATCACAGATTGGTAAGCTTCAAAGTCATCAACAAGAACATCCAAAATCAGTGTTACAGGTTACTGCCCCGTGTGTCATTATAATCAGGATTAGTTCCTAAAAGAAAATAAAAATAAAAGCAAAATTAAATAAAGTTTTCTTCGGAAGTATCCTTCTAGGAAAACCCAAAAAAAGGCAATTCGTCTGAAGGCAAAATACTTGCTAGGAAAACCACTTAGCGAGCTGACCTCCGTGGGGGCCTCTGCTTCTCTGCAATTTCTTAGTTCATCGGGAACTTTGCCAGAGTCAAGGCCAACAACACTCCCGAGCAAGCCATTCACATCTCAGAACCACCTCCAGTGACTGCTGTTGACTCCAGTGGAGTCAACCTGAGGGGTATGGCTTCCGGAACAGGCGGATGTGCGGGAACGCAGTAGCTGGCTGGGTGCTTACCTCTTCTGGTTCATGGAGGCCACCTGGAGCCACTCGTTGGTGCTGGGGTTGTAGGAATGCGCCGCGGAGATCTCCTGGCTGGTGATCCTATACCCGCCCACGATGAAGAGGTAGTTGTCCAGGATGGCAGCCCCGTACCCCCTGACATTCACCAGGTCGGGAGGGAGGTTGTTGGCCAGCGGGAACCAGCGCTCCGTCATCTCCTCGTACCTGAGCATGGACGGGGGCTCCCCTTGGTAGGGGTGAGGGGCCAGGGGTCCCCCCAAGAAGTCCCCCAGGGCCACGAGGACCGGAGTCCCGGTCATCCGGGCCTCTCTCAGCCTCTGCTTCAGGCTGACATCCCCAGGGGCCGGAGGAGAAGAGCCCAGGAGGTGGAACTGGGGCTTGCACAGCACCTCGTGGAAGTGGACAGCCATGAAACGCAGGCAGGCCTCCTGCAGGTCGGGGAGCCCGTACACCTGCGCCAGGCGGTACAGCTCCAGGCAGTTGGTGAGCCGCACCTGGGACAGCAGCAGCTGCAGCAGGGACGTGACCTGCAGGAAGGAGGCCGCCTCCACCAGCTCAGATAGCAGGCTCGCCTCGTCCATGTCCTCCTCCTCCTCCTCGGCCCCGCCGCCCGGCTCCCCGCGCCGGCCCAGCAGCCAGCCCTCCCGGGCGCCGCCCGCGTTGATGAAGTCCAGCACCAGGCGCAGGCCCGGGGCGCTGAGGCCGCGCAGCTGCTGCACCTCGGGGCCCCCGGCCTCTGGGCTCAGGGACTCCCGCATGCCGGAGCGGTAGAGGGCGCGGAAGTAGTCGCTCTGCTCGATGAGCTTTCGCTTGCTCACCGGGTAGCAGCGGTCCTCAAGGCGAATCTGCACCATCTCGTCGGCCGACATGGCCGGGGGACCAGGGGCGGTGGGGGCTCCCGCCAGCTCTGCGCGCTCGCCGGGTTCGGGGGTGGCCGCGGAGCGCGGGGAGGAGGCGGCGGCGGTGCGGGGCCGCCCGCCCCCGCCCAGCCTCTCCGGGCCGAGGCGGTCCCGGGAGCGGTGGCTCGGCCTCGCCCCCCCCCGCCCCTCCGGCCTCGGTCCGCGCCTAAAAAGGCCGGGGCGGCGCGCGCTACCCGCTCGGGTCGTCCCGGGCCGTCAGCCGGGAGGGGATCCCAGTCCCCAGCCGCAGCCTCCTCCCCCCGCGGCTTCCCACTTCCGGCCGCGGGACCGCAGCCGCCGCAGCCGCCACCGCCGCGCTCCGGCTTTCAGGGAGGGCAGGAGGCGGCGAGTCTCGGGAGCCGGGAAGGCGCCTCCCCGCGTCCTCCCCTGCACGCCGGGCTCCGTGACCCTGCTGCCCGCCGGGGCTGCAGCGCCGCTTCGCGCGAGCGGGGGACGGGAGGAAGCCTTGCCTTCCACCGCGCCTTACCAGCGGGAAGGAAACGCAAGAGAAAGGGGCGTGGAAGGAAGGGTATGAAATGAGTCGAGGTCTAGGGAGTCAAAAAGACATCACGCGTGGGGTGGCGCATCCGACCGAGTCCGGCCTCGGGTCTCGGGTGGGGACCGAGCCCCGCGGGCCGTCTCTGGACGCGTAGGTGGCACCTCGGGCTGATTCCTCGGAAGGGTCATCGTGGAGTAGCCATCTTGCAGGAGGAAGGGCCTGCTGGATGGCCGCAGGTTGTGCAGGGCTGCGAAGCAGAGGAGCGTGTGCGCACTGCTAGGGTCTGTGCTCTTTGTGCTATTAAAAGAAGTACGACGCAATAAACGTAGATCAGCTGCTTTTCTTTAAAATATTTTCTAACAGCCATTGCATTCCCGGCTTCATTTTGGTGGGACTAGCCACCCTGGAATGTTACCTCTGGGCAAAAAGTCTGGTGGCTTTTGCTCGGATTTTCCTACAGAGGTGGCTTTTCTGTCCACCCTCTGACCTCCCTGACCCCGGCCAACTGAGGACCACTTAAGCAAGGTTACTGCTTCCCCATCTTCTCCCACTTGAACACCGCAAGTAGAAATCGCACCTCATATAAGGATCTTGTGTTACTTATAAGAGGAGAATTAATCCTAGAAAGGGGGGAAGTGAAAGTGAAGTCGCTCAGTCGTGTTTGACTCTTTGTGACCCCATGAACTGTAGCCTACCAGGCTTCTCTGTCCATGGGATTTTCCAGGCAACAGTACTGGAGTGGATTGCCATTTCCTTCTCCAGGGGATCTTTCCGACCCAGGGATCAAACGCAGGTCTCCCGCACTGTAGACAGACGCTTTACCATCTGAACTACCAGAGAATTCTAGAAAGGGGGAGTAGGTAGTGGTACTTATTACGTTACCTTTGAGTAGAAGAAGGGTTAAGATTGGGGGGGGCAATAGTGTGTGTGTGTATGTGTGTGTGTGTTCACTCTTATCTTAACAAAAGCTCCTTGGAAACTTTCTTTGCCCAGAGATTGAGAGCCAAATATAGTAGTCCTCAACCTGGGGAAAATATGTCCTTGGATTTTTTTTAACAAGCTTCATCTTTCTTCATGAATGACAAAGTGTTAAATAGTAACTTCTTCATGAGTACAATGCCCCAAATTTCAACAAAAGATAACCTCCTACAGTGCTGATTAACTTCTGTTAGGAAGTTGTTGTTTGTTCAGCTGCTGAATCATTTCAGACTCTTTGCGACCCCACAGACTGTAGCCCACCAGGTTGCCCCCCAGGTTGCTCCGTCCATGGGGTTTTTCTGAACAGGAATACTGGAGTGAGTGGAAATTTCCTTCTCTAGGGGATCCTCCCAACCCAGGGATCTCCCCCATCTCCTCAACTGGCAGGTGGATTCTTTACCACAGAGGCGCCAGGGAAGCGATTATGTTAAGGAGGGGAAAGGTTAAAAACCAGAGAAGGAAGTCATATCCTAAAACATGAAATCATTTCAACACATTGTTCACTTACATGGTGCTTCTTTCTGTGTGATTTAGGGCTTCCCAGCTGGCGCACCGGGTGCAGTGGTAAAGGATCCACCTACCAATGCAGGAGACGTGGGTTCGATCCTTGGGTCAGGATGATCCCCTGGAGAAGGAAATGGCAACCCGTTCCAGCATTCTTGTCCAAATCCCATGCACAGAGGAGCCTGGCAGCCTACGGTCCATGGGGTCGCAAAATCGGACATGATTGAACACACACACACTGTGTAATTTAGCTGCTTCATCATGAGATAGTGTCGTCCCTTATTTTCTTTATACTACACTATGAAGAAGGAACTAAAAATTTAAAGACAGGGAAGAAAATTCTAGTAGATTCTGGCCTCCCTGGGAAAAGTGAAGGAAACAAAGATGGACCTATGACTTGCCTCTTTCAAGGTATTTTCTTGGATTCTGGGGAAAACTTCTAGTGCTCCCTGTGTTTGACGTGGCCTTTAGATCATTACTGATAAAGTTCCAGTCTCACATGGGACCTCTCACACTTCTGTTCTCAGTGAGCAAGTAGTGGAGACATCTAAGGTTCTTTGTGGGTGCGCGATCATGACAGTAGCTTCCTGTTTGGAAAGGCAATGATTCACTTCCAGTGTTAGGCTGGGAAACTTTGGCCAGGAGGCGCCCCTTGTGTCAAAGAGTCTTGAGCCTGGAATTTGTGCCTCCGTCAGCAACAATGCCGGATTCAGTGGGTCAGCTAAGAACAGGCTCTTAGTGTTTCCTCAGTCCCTTTAGAATCTTTCACCAGCGGATGCTTTTGTTTCCCAGGTGTCATAGATATGCCTTAGACTGGTGTATTCTTGCTTTGTAAAAATGGACCAACGTGAAAAAAGATCACGCTCAAAGAAGCGCATGCATTAGAAAGTAATTCACGCCCAATAATATTATCAGAGCAGACCTTAGGCAGGTAATGTAAGGGGTCAGGTTGCCAGTACTAGGTGCTGAGCCTGTATTGGCCCCTGACATGAGAGTAATGTCATTTAGAATTAAAAGTCTCCTAAAGATCGAATCATTTTAATAACTCACGAAGTAAATTTTCTGTTAAGCTAGAAATGCAGTCAAAAGGTTATAAACTTTATTTGCCAAAGACCTAAAATTACTATTAAGCTTCATGAAAATGTTGCTTGTCTATAACTGCAGATACACTTTTATAGATCTGTTATTGATTGATCTGTTATTGACTGACCTTTGTGGCACCATGATTCACTTCAAACACATAACAATCTGTTTTACTAAAATCTAAAGTAAGGGTCAAACACAAAGTTAGACTATTTCTTTAAGAATTTATGGACAGACTTTCCTGGTGGTCCAGTGGTTAAGTCTCCAGGCTTCCACTACAGGGGACACAGGTTTGATCCCTGGTCAGGGAACTAATGGACTTCCCTGGTTGCTCAGACAGTAAAGAATCTGCCTGCAATTCAGGAGACTGGGTTTGATCTGCGTTGGGAAGATCCCCTGGAGAAGAGAAGGACTACCTACTCCAGTATTCTTGCCTGGAGAATTTCATGGAGAGAGGAACCTGGTGGGCTACAGTCCATGGCGTTGCAAAGAGTCAGACACGACTGAGCAACTTTCACTTTTTCTCTCTTCAGGGAACTAAGTTGCTTGGCACAGCCAAAACTAAGAAAAAGATTTTAAAAGAAAAATAAAGAATTTATGGAAAATATACCTTTTGACCTAGAATAGAGAAAAATCAAAGTACAAGGTGTTTATCACAGTGTTGCTTTGAATAATAAAAGATTGAAAAACAACATATAACAATAGCAGTAGCTAACATTTATTGAATGTTTATTTTATGTTGTAAGTGCTTTACATGGATTGCAATCTATTTTAATACTCTTCTACAGCTGAGGAAGTTGAGCTGCAGACTAAATTTTGGTATGAGTAGAATGAATATCATAGAACTGTTACAACTTTGGATGCAGAGCGTTCTTTAGAGACACTGAACATATGATTTTACATTGGATTTTTTAAAAACAGTTTCTGAAACAATATGAATCCATTTTTTGTAAAATTGTACACATGTATTTTTTTATGGAGATGTCTGGAAGGATGCTTACCAAAAGATTTAAGATTGTAAGATCTTGGATGGCTATTATTTCTTCTTCTTCTTTTCTGTATGATTTGGGTTTTAAAGTACATGCTCAGGCTCAGTCACTCAGTTGTGTCTGGGGACTGCAGCCCGCCAAGCTCCTCTGTCCACTGGGATAATCAAGAACACTGGAGTAGATTGCCAGTTGTATATGCATTTAATAAAAACAAAACATTTTAAATTAATGATATATTCCAATTTCTCAGGCCCCATTTAAAAAAAATGATTTCCATCAATTTTATGAACTGGTGAAATGAAAATGTTAAGTAAATACTACAATTACTATCTTAAAAAAGAGGAAATATTGACTGTTTTTCAAACATCTTTTGAATTTAGTGTCTGTTGTTACCTCACTGCCACTTAAAAATTGTTTATATCTATTTTTTAGTCCATCCTGTATTTCTAAAACAGTTGTTTCCTTTTTGTTTTTTAATAAGCAAGACTGAAATTTCTTGCTTTCATTAAAGCATGGGGGCAATTTAAATGTTTAAAGTAGAACAGTTCTTAAAATAGCTCTATTTAATTCATGCTGAGCCTCTTCATGTAGCCGAAACTTTCGCTTATTTCCGCATTTTCCAGACATCTTAGGAAATCACCTGAGACATTTCATAGAAAGATAAGAACTCTGGTTCCCATCTCAGAGCTACTGAGTCAGGCTCTTGGGAGGCTGGCTCCGGGCCCTATCTCAGGCCATTGTAGTCTCCTCCCTCTTCCCCCCCCCCCCACAGCCCCCCACCCTACCCCCGTCTCCACACCCCCCCTACCCGCCCCCCACCGCCATGCTGTCCTGCTTTTAATCTCTCCTTTTCAAAATGGCCGGCTCCAAGAAGTTACCTGTTTCCAGACTCAGTGTTTAACAACCACCCCAAAAATTGTTTTAATAAATTTAAAGCCTGCTTTTACATTGGAACTTGTAGAGTCTTTAAAATGCAACCTTGATCTTCCCGTGAACATCATCTGAGAGCAAAGGGATTAAACAACTGTGGATTGTTCCCTTACCCCTGCCAGAAACAGGAGCACTTCAAGGAATTATATATCGCACAAAAGAAGCCACATTTAATGTGACTGAAAGATGTGGAGGTTAGAAAGTTGACTTTCCGGTTTATGTCCCCAGGGTTTTGACTAATACAAACAGCTACTGGAATCTAAGGGGAAAACAGGGAATACTCTTTTGTTCCTCCTCTGTCTCCTGTTTTTGCCTTTAGGAAGCCTTTCTTCCCTCTTTCCTCTGAACAGATGAAAGCCTGTTTGCAGGTAAGCAACTGAAACTTGGTTTTTAAAACAAGTTTATTAGAATAAAATATTTATTATTTTTAGTGTATTTTATGTAGCTTATGCAAGGTTAAGACTTATTCTAATTTTTGCTCAGAAGAAATTTTTTAAGTTAACCTTTTGACTGTCATCCTCTTTATTATTAATTACTAATATATGTTTCTAAAAATCAAAAGATATAATTACACTATTATTAGTAGACAGATGGAGAGGTGAAAGTTCAAAATGTGTGATAAACAGATCACAGGAGGGAAATTTTTCACCTTTTTTCATTTTTTTAAAAAGCAGTACAGCACTTTTTGGGCTTCCCCAGTGGCTCGGTGGTAAAGAATCCACATGCAATGCAGGAGACACAGGAGGCGTGGGTTCGATCCCTGGGTCGAGAAGATTCCTTGGAGAAGGAAAGGCAACCCACTCGAGCATTCTTGCCTGGAGAATCCCATGGACAGAGGAGCTTGGCAGGCTACAAGTCCATGACATTGCAAAGAGTCAGACACGACTGAAGCGACTAAGCACACACAGTACTTTATACCCCAAACTAATTATCACTAGTGCTTTGTATAAAAATGGATATTAAAAAGCAACAGTTCTTTACTTTGAACCAATTTCATCTTGGATATTGTGGAATATGGAACACAATCTTCACAAAAGAGGCCATTTTCACGGCCTTTAATATTTTTTTCAAATGTTTTGGCATTGCAGTGGAAGTAACTTTATTAATATTTAAAAAACTATTTCCCTAATGCCCATTTCCTGTAACTACATCTGCTTCAGAGATGCCTTCATGTATGTGCTTCACAAAGTTTTCTTTGTAACTTGAAAACATAAATAGCAGAAAACCCCCAAACTGAACTTCTTCACAATTTTCTATTATGCTTTTAACTCTTGATTGAACAAAATATTCTTGGCTGGATCTTTAATCTTTTCAAAAAGCATGTGGCTGGCCTTTGCAAAAACAAATGCTTGACCCCAGAAGTGACCAGGATTCATACTCAGTGTTTTCAAAATCACTGCAAAGCTAAATTTTTTTTCATTTTTATTTCATTTTCACTTTTCATTTACTTTTTTTCCCCCCAGTGATTCTGAATATTAGAACTTCAATTCAAAGAAAAGATAACTGAAAAAAAAAAAAAAAATCTGCAGTCACAAGTTTCTCAAAGAAACTGACAGAAGTATCCTGACAAAATGATGTCTTGTTTCCTGGTGAAACTGATCCTTCCTTTATCTGACGTCAAGTGACTGAACTGTTGTCTTACTCAGAAAGACTCTTGGCTAGGATTTCAAATTGTCTTTATATTTACTTGGTAAAAGGTGTCTGTGACTTCCCTTTCAGAGAAAGAAGAAAAGCAGAGGAGAGAATCTACGTCTACCAGAGGCTAAAGGACAGAGTACTGAAATGGCCTGGAAAGTGTTCAGAATTAACACCAGCAAGTCACCAAGTCCAAGGTGTGGGGTGCAACTGGGAAGAAACAAAAGAAAAATCAACGTGCAGTCAAAGAGCTGCTTTATTTTTCTAGAAAGTGACCCTTCTCAAAGTTCCAAGGAAGCTCTTCCTTCACAACAGCCCTGAAATCCCAGCTGTTCTGTACCCTGATGGTCAGCTCCAGCATCTGTCTGGTCGCCAGGCTTCCTGCCGAGTCTTCATTCCAGGGAAATGCGTGCGGTGGCAGTAGCAGCCCATGTGATACTGCTCCTGAGCATGGGGGGGACCTCAACCTCTCTTTGCTCACCCACCGTGTTTTACAGAGACTGCTGGATCCGTCGTTTCCCAGGTCTTCTGATCGACCTGGAGGAGTCTCAGAAGCTCGGGGCCCAGTTCCTGAGGTATTATTCCGAAAACACCGGTCAGAAGTGCAGTCGGAACTGCTGTCTTAGGAAGGATGGTAAGTGTCCATGATAGACCTGAGAAAATCAGGGCAAACTTCTAAAATGAGGACCTGGGGAAGGAGCCCTTGGCAGAGGGTCCAGTGAACAACTGACCCAGACTAGGGAAGATGCACTAAAGGAGGGAGTGGGCAGAGAGGGAGAGACACTGAGACTGACTTTGCAGTTGAGGTCAGCGCCAGCTTGCTTCATAAATCTAGCAATGACCCGGGAGGCAGTGAACCTGCTGGTAACAGGGAACCGCTTCTCTTCACTAAAGTGCTAAATGAAAATACTTCCTTGAGGGCTAACTAACAATATTTCTATAGCCCAGAATACAGCATATATAATTCCAAAAGAATTTAAAATAATTTCCTTTTCAAAGTTCTTTCGGTGATATTAGTATCATATCACACTTTTGAAATGTGCTCGCTTGGGCTGGACAAATGTGGGAATGTATTGAATAGGATTTAGATTGTGATTCATGTTTTGAAAGAAATAGGGAGATATTTATCAACTAGAAAAGGGAAGAAAGGCAAAGAAGAGAAAAGAAAGGAAGGAAGGATGGGAGAAAGAAGAAGTGGGGGAGGGAGGAAGAAAGAAATCTACAAAACACCCTGACATAATTTTTTTGGGTATGAGATGTGGAATCAGGGTTAAATATCATTCATATAATACAATCAAGGCCTGTATTAGAAAAATGCTTCATTGTTGCAGAATTTCAAGTTACGTTTGACTTCATTTATTTCTTTTCCAAGATTTGAAAGCTACTTGGAAAGAACAAAAGTGACACAGCACTTTAAAATAATTCTCTTGTTCCACTCTTTCTTCCTGTGGTCTCATACTGACATTAATTGCCTCTTACCCAATTATCCATCTAAGATTTCTACGGTGCAGGTTGGAGCTCCTTGGAGAATCTAAACTGTCAAGAGACCCCAGTATAAGAAGCTGTCACAGACTAAGCCCTCAAATTTAATCAGGCACAGAAGAGAGCAATTAATTTATTAAAGGGGAATGCCGGGGTCCAGCCCTGGTGGATCCAGGGTGATTCGAAGGTGAGGACGGAGTCGGCGTCCTTGGAAAAATACATATTTAATTACAGATATATAGAGAGATTAGAAACAGATAGTGTAGTAGGAAGATTAGTGGAGAAAAAGAGGCTGAATAACTTGGTTTACGTGGAATAGCATCCATGCTCCAGATGGGAATTCAGCCAGCAAAACTAGGAGCAAGAAATAACGACATGGGGGTATCAGTCTTTCCGGAAACTGATCCGATTTCTTTATTTGGGGGTTTGCTTATATACCTTTTGTTACACATAGGGATGAATACAGAGTCATGCAGGGGTCAGCAGTCCTGACCTTTATCAAAATCAGGTGCTTCACATAAATGTATTAAAAAAAGGTCTTAGGGATATTACATCATCTGGCGTGAGACCTGCTGACATTTTATGATCCTTTCTTTCTGATAACCAAAAAACTTATTTTTTCCAAGGGTGTTTTTTCTTAAACCAGGCACCACCCTCCAAATAAAGTTGCATTCCTATAGGGTGAGGGTGTAGTAAGTTACAATCAAGAAAGGAATTTATTTAACCCAAGGTTAACATGATTAATCTTAAAGGTTAATGCTTATTTCTCCTAAATGCTAGTTATATTCATTATAAGGGCAGGGAACATGGAGATTTAGCAGCAAACATCAACCCAACAAATGAAAATCCTTTCACCAATGCTCCCCTTAAGACCTATTTAGTCTTAAGATAGTGATGAAGTTACATTTTTACATAGCAAGGACACAGTGATTTATAACAAAGTACAGTGATCTATTACAAAAGAGAAAATTCATTAACTCAAAAAGTCTAGTATTGCTAACCTTAAAAACTACTACATTTCCTTTTCTATATTCGAAATACATTGATTAATATATTCCCAGGTGCCTAAGGATATGGAGGCCTGGCAGCAATCATTGATTCAACAATGAGAAAAGCCCTATGCTAATTAAGAGTCTCAAAATACTCCAAAACTCTCTGTGCTGTTTATGGTTGAGAGGTAGTAAACAATCATGTGCATAGTGGCAGGAGTATGGATAATCCTGTCACACAAGCTAGTCTGTCAGCAGAGAGGTTTGACCTAAGACACCCTTGTCACACCCAGGGTAGGGAATTAGCAGCAATTATTGGCACAACAAATGAAAAAACCCTTCACCAATATAATTCCTAACCAACCCACTATACTACTAATTTCTAAATTCCCGAAAGAATTTGCCTTTAGTAAGTCTAAAACATCTCGTGCCTCTCAGATTGGGAAGCTGTAAACCATCACATGTGGCCGGATTAACCTATACAGGCTAGATAACCTTCAGAGGAGTCCATAAGCTGAAACACTCTTGTCACGCCCAGGAATTTTTATTGCCTTGGAGCTGCACGTTTACTCCTTCTCCAAGAAAAATGGTTATGGGGGAGAGCCCCCCGTAAAGTCAGAGGTGTAGGTGAGAGCATAAAACAGACTCTGGTTTTGGGGTAGATGCTCGGGAACAGGGGGTTTCCTGAGGCTTGATCATGCCTTTGCGTATGCCAAGCCTCCTTCCTCATGACCTTTGCCATGGGTGGAGATCTTCACGATGGCCCCCGGCAGGGGAATTTTGAAAAAGGTAGCAAAATTTCAGCTTCCAGTTGCTTATAACCCCAGAAACATTCACTGAGAGCAGATGAGGGAGGGGTGATAACTTTTCCCCATTTTCCCATGCCATGAATTTACCTTATTTTCCACACCAGGGAAACTATGGACTATGGACTTTCACGGATACTAAATGCATCCATTTGGAATTCCAGGATTTTAGAGTCTTGTGGGGTTGTGGCTTTCCTTCTCCAGAAGAAAAGGCACGAACACACATCTCTTTTTACCTGGAAGCCAGAACTTCAAAATGCTACCATCCTGCAGTAGCTAACCTACTCAGAGCTGGGACTCTGAAATACACATGAAGAATGTAAAAGATCTTAAAAAATTAGTCTCTACAGGATCCATTGCTTTCTTATCAGAAATTCAGATGCCTAAACTGGAATGATGTTCTTTCTTCCTTTTCCTTGAACTTTACAGCACAGTCCTCAGGGAAAATGTCTTGGTAATCTATAATGTATTGTCATGCGAGTGTTATGTTCCTCGGTTCTTTGTCTCATCACAACAAAGATTTGGAGCAATGGACATTAAAGCCCTCGGCGCATCACAGCTCTCGGGTCTTGGACAGACCGTGTTACAGCTCTTAGGCAAATCAGTGTTACAGGTCTATTTTATTTAGAAGATAGCAGGAGAATACACCCTCGAAGCATGAGGGCATGCCAACCCGAAGACTTGAAGAGAAGAGAGTGGAGGAGCGCGTGGGAGAGAGAGAGAGGAAGGGAGAGAGGGAGAGAGAGAGAGAGGGAAAGAGTGCATGCACGTGGGAGAGAAAGCGAGAGAGCGCGCGCGCTTTGGCTCCTCCTTTTATATGTTTTTGCCTCCACCTGGGCCTGCCATATGCAAATTGGGCTTAGCCAGGAGTGCTGTTTGTTCTACCTGAAGTCTTCACTCTGGTCCTCGGATCTTCCTTTGACCTTCCTTGTGTTTTTTTTTTTTTTAGCCACCGCCATTTTGGACTCCTTTTCCCTATTTTACCTACCTAACAGTATTAGCAATGAATTATTAATTGACTTTTCTCTCATTCTTCCTCCTGGAAAAATAAAGAGAGCAGAAACATGGGGTGTCCCAAAAGTAATGGGGGAGAGGTAACCCCCACAGTTTAGCCTTACACAGAAGCAGAGCAGGTTCTGCCAACAGTTCCACAGCAGCTGCAGGTACATTCTGAGGTCTGGTAACAGTACACTATTCCTCTGTAATCTCATTTTATTAAAGAAGCCGATACCTTTGGGTCAAAGAGTATTTCTTATCACACGGTTCCTGCTATTCAGCAGCAGGAGGAAAATCTGTGCTGCCCTACAGGGATGACAAGACTGAAGATATGCACTCAATAAATCTGACTTAAAAGTTATCCAGAAATAATATGACATCTTTTAAGGAGCAAATCTCCTTAGAAAAGAGGAGCTGGGGAGAGCAATGCCCCCTACAATTTCAAGCTAGCCACCCTGTCGGTCTACTCCCTTCCTCTCACACTGATTAGCTTTCACTGGAAGTAGCTTAGCAGCATAGGGCTGGCACACACCTGCAGCCAGGGTCAAGGTCATGTTTAACACTGCTGCCTCTATACCACCTGAGCCTCTTCCAGCAACAGTCAGTGCTGTTTTTGCTCTTCCCCTCACTACCCTTTCTGTTATAGCATTTGTCCATTTATTGTCCTATTTCTTTCTCTGGTGAATTCCTTAGCATTCCAAGACGGTATTACGCCTGGAAATCTCATACTGTAAACATCAGATTAGAATATATGATATTATAAATCTCCCCTCTGGGGAGAGGTTTTTGTAGTCAATTGAGTTTTCCTGAACATGAAATACTGGGATTGCAAAATAATTCCAGGTAATCCTATGTAGCATGTGAATGTACAAACGATTACTGAAAAACAAATCAGTATTTTCTTTTGAAGAGGCATTTCCCCATCTTCACAGAAATAGCTGCTCTCAGTTCATAGTTAGATGTCTGAAAGGCCCTGCAATGAACTGTTAATCCAGTGTTTGTGAAAGAAACATAAGCTACTCAGAGCTTATCAAGCTGCAGAAATCAATCAGACATACTCTGCCTGCTTCCTTTTCAGTGTCCTGTAACCTGGCCGTCTTCTTCCATGATCCTGTTCATGACAATGTCAACTGCCTCCATGTTCACTGCCCAACCCTGGAGAGCTGCATATTGGAGCCTGGAACCAGTGCCATTTTATATAACATAACAGATGGTAATCATTTATGTATTTTGTACGTATTTCTAAGAATGTCTAATATTTTAGTAGAGGCAAGTAACCTAGAAATTGACTGGAAGAAGCCATGTATGAATCTCTAAATAATTATTTTCCAGTGAACTCTGTCTGGAAAAGTTTGGGGCTTCCAAGGCAGAAAGTAAAAGGAAATTCTCATTCATTTGGCATGTTCGGCAAGGATGACTTTGTCCCAGATAACAAATCATATGTGACTGAACAAGAATATTGTATTTCATTTATCCCAAGAGCCTTCAACAGGAGCCAAAATAGGCATTTCTACTATAGTTGTTAAGAATACAACTAAGAAGTAAGTAATATGCTAAATGTCACTTTTGAGGCTTGCTGACACTATATACAAGGATTCTACAAAGACTGATTCGGGGATGGGAAATACACTTACTGCCACATATTAATTTCTGGTCCCAAGATAACCAGTATGTTTTACTTTAGAAAAACACATGATTTAAGTGTCCTTTGCCCATGTATATAATCTCAGGGTACAGATTAGTAAACATCAAAGGCCAACTTTTGCCATCACAGTGCAAAAGAGATCAATTTCTTTACTGGTCTGTGCTTGTTGCCCACAAGCTGTGTTTGTCACTGCAGCTGTGTCTCTGCCCTCAAGTCCCTTCTAATCTAGCTGAGGAAAGAAGTCTCACAGTTAAAGACATACAATTAAAAATAGGTGATACTGCCTCAAGTACAAAGGCTCCAAAGGTTGGGGGTGGGGGAGCTAAAGAAAGCTCGATTATTCAGGGGAGTCTTCATGGAAGAGGCCATAGAGGTAAGGAGTTTATGTCATTCCCCAGGAAAGTAAGAACACTGATATCGCTACAGTATGGACACATTTGGGGCTGCAATGGAAATATGGGTAGGATAGGGTAGGCCAGGTAACAAAAGAACAGAGTGGAGTGTTGGTTTGACTTTGTCAGAAATATGGAAACAACAAAGGTATTTAATGATAAAATGCTATCATTAGAGTGATGTGTCTGGTTATCTTAGTTCAGGAAAATTATAAGCAGAATGCAGGCCAGAACAAGGCGATTTTACTTGCAACGAAGGAGAGGGATAGTTACCAGCATATTGGGAAGGGATTGGATAGCACTTAGTTTTTGGATAGAGAAGAGAAGTCTTAACCCTGCGGTCCAGTGGTTGACTCTGTGCTTCTGCTGCATCGACACAGGTTTGATCCCTGCTCTGGGAAGTAAGATCCCTCCAGGCAAAGAAAAAAAAGAGAACAGAGGAGTCAAAAATCCCTTAGCAGTGCAGTCTATCATGGGTGATGGAAGAATGATGATGCCTCTGAACAAGACAAGGAGGTAGATAAGATGATGGTTCTGAAAATGTCAGTGGTGATATGAGATGTTTAGGTGGGAACATCCAGTAGTGCACAGGAGAAATGAGATCAGAACTCAAGAAAGGGGAAAAAATTGGGCACATGGATTTCAGGGTCATCAACGTAGTAGTGACAATGAGGATAGTATTTTTGGCAGTGGCTTTGGGGTGGGGAGCTTGGGGTGTGTGGTCAGGGCAGGGGTTATATGGAATGCAGAGAAATGCCGCAGAAAACCAAGGACTAAAGACTGTAGAAATCATGCAATCCAGTTAGGACCAAGGAGAGAACCAACAGAGGAAGGAAAATATGGGACACAGGCAGCCTGAGATAAAGTGCCAAAGGAATCTGTGGTGCAGGGAGTCAGTTCAGTTCAGTCACTCAGTTGTGTCCGACTCTTTGCGACCCCATGGACTGCAGCATGCCAGGCCTCCCTGTCCATCACCAACTCCCGGAGTTATGGCCACTGAGTCAGTGGTGCCATCCAACCATTTCTTCCTCTGCTGTCTCCTTCTCCTCCCGCCTTCAGTCTTTCCCAGCATCAGGGTCTTTTCAAACGAGTCAGTTCTTCGAATCAGGTGGCCAAAGTATTGGAGTTTCAGCTTCAGCATCAGTCCTTCCAATGAATATTCAGGATTGATTTCCTTTAGGATGGACTGGTTGGATCTCCTTGCAGCCCAAGGGACTCTCAAGAGTCTTCTCCAAAACCACAGTTCAAAAGCATTAATTCTTCAGTGCTCAGGTTTCTTTATGGTCCAACTCTCACATCCATACATGACTACCGAAAAAACTATCGCTTTGACTAGTAGACCTTTGTTGGCAAAGTAATGTCTGCTTTTTAATATGCTGTCTAGGTTGGTCGTAACTTTTCTCCCAGTGCAGGGAGTCGGAAGAAGAATTCAAGGAGGGGTGGCCCTCAGTGTCAAGGACAAGAGAAAAGTCAAAGCAGTGACTCCCAGCAATCAGGAAAGAGGGAAGGTACTGACCACTCTAGAAGCAGAATTTTGGCAGAATAGAGGATGGAAACATGACAGAAAGCACAAAACAAAGTCAGAAAGGACATGAAGGAAGTGGATGTTGGTGTGCTGAGAGAGGGAGGGAACAAGAGAGGCTGAAAGGGAAACAGTTTCTGAAGCCAGCCGGAAAGGAGTTTCTAAGAGGAGAGAGGACAAACACTGAAGAAGACAGGAGGCACTGCCAAGGGATGAGATTTAGGGCTCTGCTGATAATTTTCAATACCTACACTTCTCCGGCCTCCTTTTGTTTAACTCTAAAATGTTACTCATATCAAATGGTTACTGTTTCTGAAGTTCTTGCCCCCAGCCTGCTATTGTTGCCTAAAAGCCCTGGCAGATACAAAGTTTTCTCTATGATGTAGCCAAGTTTGTTCCCAATAGAAGATGTCTTAGAAAGTTAAGAATTCGAATGTGGTCAGTATGTCTCAAAGCCTTTGAGAAATGTGCACTAGTGGAACTTGCAATTAGCTTAGTTCAAACTCAGAGAGGCAAAATCCAGGACTTCACTAAACTGTACTTAGGGCCCTCTCTGCTAAACTAAAAATAAATGATGCCTTACTTATTTTTCAGGTATAGATCCTGATTTGCTGGTTTTTGAACAATCACTGCCCACATATCTAAATACCCGTTCTTCATCTGATACATGGGAGAGACTAAGGATTCTAAAAGCTATGTATTTAGATAAACAACAAACCGCCATGATAAACCAAATGCTACCATCAATAGAGGCTCCGTCACCAACCACACATCAAGATGTATTGGCAACCGCAAATAATACTAGGTATTCCAAGGAATTGACCACAGGCTCTTGGGCAAGATTCATTGCCCTGAATGACTCCATTACCACAAAGATAAATACGATGTCAGCCAGTACTGACGGCATCAACAATCCAGATAACAAGACTGTTTCTCCTTTCTTTGTGCCCAGAGACACAAAACTTTCTCATATGCCTAGTCCCTCCCAACTCGACAGCAGTAAACAATTACTAAACAAGACCAAAGGGTACAACAGCAGAAACCATACATCTGAGAATGAAGACTCAGCACCCAATGGGGCACCCATGACTGCTGCAAAGACGTGGCTGGTTCCTGTGGCCCTCTGCACCTCGGTCATCTTTCTTTGCTCTTGTGTAGTCATCCTGGCATCTGGTTGCTGTCGAAAGCAGAACGGCCAGTATAAACCAGGGCAGAGAAAGTCAGGACCCAGGCAAACTAAAAATTGTGCCAATCAGAAGGAGTTCTCTTACTGATGAAAGGTGAGTTTTCAAGAGTATCATTTTGTTTGCTTAAGACAAGCAATTTGGTTAAAAAAAAAAGGAAAAAAAAAATAAAGCACAGATGCCCATTCATACCAATCTCTAAAGAAGGCCAATGTTTGATAAACATAACTGCTTTTTGTGATTATATCCATTTCTTGAATAGTGTACCCTTTGCCAAGCTTCAAAATTCTGACCCCTGCAGTTATTCAGCACAAAATAAGAGATACTGTTCTAAGTGCTGTATGTGTATCGACTTGTTGAATATTTAGAACTCTTTCATTAACCATCATTAACCATCATACTGATATTTTACAGATGAGGAAACAGGAGAAAAAAGCCGAAGTATATTGCTGAAAGTCACACAGCTAGTATGTAGCAAAGCCAGATTTCATAGGCAGTATGGTTCCAAAGTCCACGCTTGAAATCCCCGTTGGACTACAAGTCTCCACTTTCCCAGTGAGCATGGAAAAAAGATATAGGAGGAAAACACCATAATATTTTTCTCCCATTAAGGTCATATTACCATCACATATGTTAATGAAATCCTGTAGTGGTTTGAGCAAAAAAGCTTCTTGATCTTTTATATAGTTTTCTATGTTCAATTGATTAATCTTTCTCAATCCTAATCCATCTTCTTTATTTTCTAAAACATGCCTCTCAATAATTATGGCAGAGATTTCTGAGTTTTCTGTTGAATAAATGTTGGGAGTTTTAGTTTATGTTCCTCAGTTGTATACATTGTTTTCCCAGGGCAAATACTAGCTCTAGGTATTTCAAGATCTGTCCACTCCTTACACCAGACTCACCCCCTAGATCTTATATTCCAACTCTTTAAGTGTAGAAAACTGAATTACCATCTCTAATGATCTTAAACTTTAGACCCTTAGTCTCATCCTTGAAAATATTTTTTAATGGGAGCACAGACATTAAACAGCTATTTGTAGTATGTGTGTGCACGTTCAGTCACTCAGTGGTGTCCACTCTTTGCAACCCCATGTACTATAGCCCGCTACTCTACTCTGTCCATGGGATTTTCCAGGCAAGAAAATGGGTTGGAGTGGGTTGCCATTTCCTCCCCATATATGTTTCTTAATACACTAGTAAGAAAAAACCAAAAAACATGCAATTTAGAGGAAATAACAAGATTTACTCTAAAAAGATATTTATCTGGGAAGCTATGATTTGTATACACATTCTTTTAAAGGGTTACTTAACTTTTCTTTCAAATATATACAAATTGTCTGAAGGCTTCCCTTAGGGTTACTAAAAAAAATTTTTTTTTCTTCCTTGAGATTCCTTCAGAATTTTATTTGTTCCCTAAAATTGCAGTTTTTATAAAAATGACCACAATTTAGGAAAAACATACTTACTTTGTAAGAAAACAAATTCTTACCCCTCTTCTTCAGTCTCTACCTTTGACCATCAGATAAATAGAGGAAACTTAAACTGTAAAGGTGACCCAAAAGTTTGGCCAAGAAGCAAAAACAGAGAGACCTGAAATCATGTCCTTCCTGGAAGTCAGAGGGGCTGGAGAGCGCTTCTGAATAGAATTGAAAGCTTTCAAGAAACAAAGATTTCAGGGCTTAGTCACAACAAAGGCTA
Organism: Oryx dammah; assembly: GCF_014754425.2. Taxonomy (NCBI): domain Eukaryota; kingdom Metazoa; phylum Chordata; class Mammalia; order Artiodactyla; family Bovidae; genus Oryx; species Oryx dammah. Next base: position 36,665,027 of record NW_024070213.1, on the reverse strand, counting down.
AGGTTGTTACACACATTTAAGAAATAACCACGATTACTGAAATCTTTCTGACACTGAAACTGGCCAAGACCTTTGGGGGAAAAGTCTATATTAAGTCCAATATTGTGTGATATATTTACCAATTTGGAAAGAAAATATGCAAAGAAAAAACTAAAGCTCCCTACAATTAAGAAAACACGTTTGTTCCATTTTTTAGTTGCCTATGTGTATAAGCAACTTCTGAGCCACGGAATTTACGTTTGAAGTCAGAAGTGATCACGTTATCAATATAGCAAAAAGTGTCCCTTAGAAACCTCATTAAAAGGATATTCATTACGTTCATTGTGATCTTAGATCCATTAATAGCTTAAAGAGCAGGAATCTAAATAAGGACAAATAATGCTGTTTAATTTTTGCTAACAATACAATGACAGCAGTTTTGTAGTGTTAATCTTACAGCCCTAAGATATTGCCATTAGGTGTCGAGTCTTCAAATCAGTTGCTCAGTTAGTCAAACTGCAAAGGTTAAAAGGGCACAGTCTTCTACACGATCTCCCTTACTTGTGACACCAACTATAAGTTTGGGGGATGGCAAGTCCCAAAACCACTCTCAGGTTCTGTACTTCATTAGAGGAATTTACAGAATTCAATGAAAGCTGTTATACTTACGGTTTATTATGAAAGTGCAAAAGTGTTAGGTGCTCAGTCATGTCTCTTTGTGACCCCATGGACTATAGCCTGCCAGCTTCCTCTGTGCATGGGATTCTCCAGGCAAGAATGCTGGAATGGGTTGCCATTTCCTTCTCCAGAGGATCTTTCCAACCCAGGTCTCCTGCATTCCAGGCAGATTCTTTACCATCTGAGCTACCAGGGAAGCCACAGTTTATTATAGGGAAAGGATATGGATTAAAATCAGCCAAGGTAAGAAGTACCTCGGATGAATTTCAGGGGGGTTCCACACTCACAACTTTGTAAGACACTGTCTTCTCCCTGTGGAAGCAGGATGCATGACTCCCCCAGCACCAGTGTATGACGATATGTCCAGAGTATGGTCAACCAGTGAAGCTTACTGGAGCCTCAGTGTTCTACATTTTTGTCGAAGCTCTGTTACACAGATATACCTGGCTGACCAATTACCTGGGCAGTTGATCTCAGCTGGTAGGTGGACTGATTTACTGAGAGACTCAAAGCCCCTCCAACCCTAAAACACACGGTTGGTTTTTCCAGCATGCCTAAGACTATCAAGTGTAGCTAGCCCCACCCTAAAATCCACTGTGACCAATTCCTGCCCTAAACAAAGACACTTCCATGAGGTATGACAGATTACCTACCGCCCAGAAGGTGACAGAAGAGGCCAGAATCTCTTTGGGCAAAGTGAAAATCTTTATTACACATCATTACTCCATCTGCTTCGATCTGTAGTCCAGGACTGAGGACCCTAATGACCACCTCTTCACGTGTTTCCAAATAACCACCTCTCCTCAGCTCCTTCTTCAGTCCTGTTTCAGCATCTGAGTTCTCCATAACTCTTTGAGTCTCTAAGAAATGTAACATTTCGATCCATTTACATATGCTTTAAATCAGATCGAGAAGTTCAGTTGTATCTACTTTGTTTTTTATTCCCCATCTCCATCCAATGGAGGATGGAACTTGAAGCTCTACTGTTATCCTTCATAGCCTATGGACTCTTGGTCTTGCTAATACCAAATCATACCTTCAATTTATATACATCTTTTGAGAAACTATTTTGAAATTCCTTTTAGCATGTTATAGTCTCAAATTCTGTTAAGCAATGTAAGTTTTAAGCAAATAACAGCCTACATAATTCCTTTATTTCAATTTTAAATTATTCATCAACAACTTTAAAAGTGGTAAGAAATGACGCACAGATATATTTAAAAGTATTCAATTGACAGCTAAATGGAATGAAATGTTTTTTAGGGCAGTGATCACTGTTGTTTATTCCAATTAAAGGTCTTTATATCTTATCTCTTTCCTGAGCTGTGGAAGTTCTAGCTGGGGCTTCCAGAGAGGTGAATATTGGTCAACCTCCACTTCCACTTTTCTGCAAGTTTGGGCTTGGAGAAATGAGCCAAAGAAAATGGAAACAGGATGCTAAACAGAACTGAATCAACATAAAGTGATCCCAGAACAGAGGGATGGAACAAACTTCTTAGGTTAGAAAATACTGCCAAGAACCTGTTTCTAATCAGAATCAGCATCTGCAAAAACCTCACTCGGCAGATAGCAGTTATGTAGACAAAACACTAAACTGCAGTCAGGGGACTGGGTTTTGAGCCGAACTTCCTAAATAACCAAAATCATTATTCAAAAGCAACCAGTAAGTACTGATTTGTAGAGAAAGAAATAGAGCAGGTGACAAAAGAACAATATTGTGTATATATATGTGTGTATGAATACTAAAAGGTTATGGTAGAAATAAAATTCAAACACTTTAAGACCAGAAGAAATCAGAATCAAATTAGTCTGACTGCCCCAGTATATAAGAAAACCTTTGAATAATCATTGCCCTTGTATCTTAGAATGAAAGGAATAATTTTAACTCTAATGTAGTAAAACAATGGCTTAAAAAAAAAAAACATTTTCAACTTTATATCAAATTAATGATTACATATGTATCATAAAATTAGTAAATCAAGGAAATTTTTCTATATAATTCACGTCAAATGTAATAGTCTCTTCACTGATTCTTTGTACTGAGAAAGGGTATGCTCATTGTCCCCCTCATTCTTAAGACTAACAACAGAATTTTTGTAATCTTCAACTTCTTTAGTACTAAGGAGCTCCTCTTTACTTAGTTCTGGATTTTTCTCAGCAGCTTTAATTTGGAAAAGGGTCTCCAGAATGTTTTTTTCTGAGGAGCTGTCTTTCCATACATATTCTTCCATATCTGCTTCAGTCTTCTTTTTCTCCCACTCTTCAGTTTTCTGAAAAGAAAAAAAGAAATCTCTGATTTTGAGAATTATTACTCAGAGACAAAGTCTGGTCAACACTTTGCATGTTCACCTTGATTCACCTCCCTTATCCAGCACAGCTGCCTACCTGCACCAACAGCTGTGGGCTGCACACCCTTATTACATGAATACCTCGTTACCACTCACTAATTCTATCCACAGAATTTATACTTTATCTGCCCTATAAATGGCACTTACAAAGCAAGACTGTTTCCCAAAAGACACAGAAAACTCACTCCTTGTAGCTTTCTAGACTCTAAACTCTAACACAGCAAACATTTCTGAGGTTAAAACTATGAGAGCTGAAAGGAGACTGTATTTATCTTTGTAACATGCCTGTGGGGATCACAAGGGGAAGACCAATTATTATAATAAAAATTAAAATATAAAGTTTGTGTGATTTTTAGTTATAATGATTATATATTCTGTAATTTTGTTATTATCATAACTTTCTGTTCCTAAAATGGAAATAATTTTCAATACTACTTATTTTTTCTTACAGAAAGTATTACCATGTTATTTTAGGGAACACTGGTAGGTTTTAGATTAATATAATTCAGATTTATGATTTAAATGAAGATGTAACATTCTATGAAAAAAAAATCAAGCAACACAGTTCATATGTAATACACCCTGGTTCAGAGAAGTGCTGAATACCAGCCACATTCTTTCCAAATTAACACATAACAATATTGTGAGCCATAGGCTATTATGGAATGAGCCACTAGTCTTACAACATTTGAAGGTGGTAAATCCCCCAAATTATAAAGTTTTTAAAGTATTAAAAATGAAGGCAGGTTTGTAAGGCTGTCAGAAATCATATTCTAACTTTGAAAACTCCTCTTGAAATAGACCACAGCTTGAGCAGACAAGAGCTCCAAGGCGCCTTGGAACCAAATGAGTTAGCAAGAAGGAGGCAGTTTCCAGCCATGCCTCGCTCCCCTCCCCACTCCCGCCCCAAGAGCTCCTGAGAAGAGAGACGCAGGAGCGATCTGTGTCTCTCAAAGGATGCATAGGAGCCCCGCCAAAGGCAAACAAGCCACCGGGATGCCACTGACTCAGCAAACCCCACTTGGATCACTCAAGCCCCGGCAAGAAGCTCCCCTACCACCGAGATCCACAAGAAGAAGAAACCCTCCTTTAATCCTTCAAACTGTGGACTCTCTTCTTCAAGAGAAGCAAACAGACACAGTGTTTCCTCAGCTCCCAAATTCCTCAGCCTAAGCGGGGTCTCCGCTCGCAGCTCCCCTGTGTCTGCCCCACCTCCTTATGCTGAGTTTACGGCTGAGGACAATGTTCCAACTTAAGTTCTAGAAACATCTTATCCAGCTGAGAATCAACTCTGTGCCCCCTTTTGCCTGGTAAGGGAGGTTTTAGGCTTGGCAGAGGGGCAGGGAGAATATGGAATAATTTCTTTTTGTGCTGTCTCCACAACCTTGTTGCAAATAACTTCTAACAGCCAAACTCTAAGTCTGTACATTAAAAAAAAAAAAAAAAAATCTGACAGAATGACAGTACCCTGCCTAGCTTTCACTGTAATAGTGAAGTTGCTCAGTCGTGTCCGACTCTTTGCGACCCCATGGACTGTAGCCTATCAGGCTCCTCCGTCCATGGGATTTTCCAGGCAAGAGTGCTGGAGTGGATTGCCATTTCCTTCTCCAACACTGTAATATATGAGGAAGGAATAAATGTCAGCCCCTTAACAAAGTAAATGCCCTAAATTAAATACGTTACTGGGCCTATCTACTCTTGCCAATGCTTCAAATGTTCAAGACAGTGTCAGATTTCTTCATAATTCTAACTTACAAGTGAAATAAACTGAGCTCAACGAACACATTTTATATAGTATTAAGCAAAACAGTCACTCCATCTCATTCTGAACTGTTAGAAAGTAAGCAATTAACAAACAAAAAAAAAAAGTAAGCAATTAAGAAACAACTGTTTAAAAAATTGTTTCACCTAGGTTTATCTGGATTTTCTTAATTGACTTGAAACAGATGCTTAAACAGAGAAGCTAACCACATTAAACCCACTAACAATTTCCAACATTTTTAATTTTCCCCTTATATTTGGTATATACAATTCTACATTGGTTTCTAAGATGTGTTTACAGTTGTGCCATGATACTAATTCCTAGGCACTCAAGGTGCCCAGTGAGCCGGGAGTAGCAGGGATGCCCACAGCATCCCCCTCCTTCGTTTATTTCAGGAGAGAATTTTCTATGTGTGCAGTGACATGAAAAACATTGCAGCTCCCAGGTGGCTCTGGTGATAAAGAACCTGCCTGTCAACGCAAGAGACATAAGAGACCGGGGTTTGATCTCTGGGATAGGAAGATCCTCTGAAGAAGGAAATGGCAACCTGCTCCAGTATTCTTGCTTGGAGAATCTCACGGACAGAGGACACTGGCGGGCTACAGTCCACAGGCTCGCAGAGAGTTAGGCACAACTGAAGCAACTCAGCACGCACACATGTACACTTACTACTGTTCTAAATAATCACTGTCAGCTGCAAGATTAACAAAACTCTTGTTTTTCCATATATTCTAGCTTTAGGATCCAAACTCAGCCCAGCTCAATATAACTTCCAAGATAATAATAGTAACAATCTCCCAAATTTGAATACTTATTATATACCTGGTACTTCTATACTTACATGTATAATTAATAGGATTTGTATTAAGATCTACTGGATTAGATTTTAACATCTCTACAGATAAGGAAACTAAATATTACAGAAGTTAAACACAGGGTCACAGTCACCTGGGAATGGTTCAGAGTGGCACATATACCATAAATTATGTAACCTCTCCAAAGAAGGTGACAGCGGCAACCCCTAATCAGACAGATTACTACTTTTCTAGCAACAGGCATGAATATTCACACTAAATGGGATAAACAAAGGCTATAAATAGCTTCTCATCCATTCAGATCTCATTTTGCCACCCAACAAGTCATGAAAAGACTAGTGATTTCCAAAGCTTCTGGAAAAACCCTACATGCCACAGTACAACTAAGCCTGTGAGCCGCAACTACTGAGCTCACACTCTAGAGCCTGTGCTCTGGCAACAAGAACAGCCACGACAATGAGAAGCCCGTGCATCGCAATTCGAGAATGCCCACACGCAGTAATGAAGATCCAGCACAGCCAAGAATAACTAAATTTAAAAAAAGTGATCTCAATGGAGCCCTGCCTGGAATCCCCTGAACTCTGGCTCCTGGCTGGGTCTGGCTAATGGGAGGGGCCAGCAGGAGACCTAGAGAATGACAGAGTTAGGTCACCGCTGTCTGCCCAACTCTCTCCTTACAGGGACCACGCCCCACGGCCCCGTCAGGTGGCCCACCCACCCACAGCTCGCAGCACCTCCCTCCCCCACCTTCATACACGGGCTGTGATGGCACCCTACTCTCACCACCCTTGAGAACGGCACCCTTACTTGTTTCTGTTACTGAACCTTTGTAAAATGTCTCCTTAATAAAATATCCTGAAAATGAAGAAAAACAAAAAAGCAATTCCAAAATAATCTTCTAGTCTTTGTAATTGATAAAAAAAGCAATAATATTTTATATAATGCTTGTCACTTCAGAATATTTTTCACTTAAAGAGGTATAGATATAAAATCCTTGAGGGGAAAAAAAACTCCCGATTTTTTTTTTAAATTTTACATTATGATTTCCACTTTTAAATAGGATGTAACAGGTCACAGCCTGCCTCTGCTCTGGCTTCAACTGGAAAAAAAGCCAGGCAGTAAAGATACCAGAGAGTTCCAGAATCAATAAGGACTAGATGAATGTGAATTCCGGGCTGCAAGGATCTGGGAAGCATCCTTCTGAAAACCCCTACCCATTTTCTGCCCTGAGACCATTTTCCAATTCTGTATGAGACTGGCACCTGGCCCATGTGGAAGGACTCTACTTGGGAAAAGAGAAAAGAAATGAGGTTTTTGAGCTGTCATCCAGGGTTTGTGTGACAGATTGGAATTGAAGAGTCCCCAAAATGACTGGTTTTAGTTCTGGTACTACTTCTGGAAAACTCGGGAGGCTGAATCAAGCTTCTAAAAAGCAAATCTCTTGTATTCTTGTAGTGGTTAGGAGGCAAAGTCCTAGTAGAGGAAAGCCCTGTTTCAAACACACAACCAGTCTCCCGATCAAGACATCTATCTGCTAGATTCTGCTGCAAGGGCTAGAGGTTATCAAGTTAAGCTCAAAACTTCTCAAAGGCACAAGTGACTCTTAAGCAGGCTTTGAGATGTGGAAGCAGATTCACCAAGTTTCTAAACAAAATGCTTGAGAAAGAGACACAGGTGAACAAAATCTTAAAAAACTGTAACCCAGTCCCACTCCAGCTCAATTATGATTGGATTAAAATGATAAGCCAGTGATCATCTCTGCCAAGAGAAAAAAAGAGGCAATTCTTTCTGATGGATGACATCATATGGTAAAGAATCCACATGCAATGCAGGAGACATGGATTCGATCCCTGGGTTGGGAAGACTCCCTGGAGGAAGGCATGGCAACCCACTCCAGTATTCTTGCCTGGAGAATCCCTAGGGCCTGAGGAGCCTGGTGGGCTACAGTCCATGGGGTCTCAAAGAGTGGGACATGACTGAGCAACTAAGCACGGCACAGGTCTTTCACACATAATATCTGTCATGCAAATTACTAGACACTTCAGACATTTGAAGAAAATCAATCAATACTGTTGATAGCCAGTGCATGTCCTTCTAAATTAATTTTTTAAAAGCAAAGCTATGATTACTTTTCATATATAATTTTGTACCCTGAGCTGTAATTCACTGCCAAATTTTTATTGCTTCTGAAATTACACCCAGGATTGAAGTGGGCAATTGTAAAGAATTTCTTTTTTTTTCGAAGAGTAGTTGGCATGTATTAATTTTAAAGCATAAACAACAGATATTCAAATTATTTGGGGAGGGCACTTAAAAATAACCAATGTAAGCTCAAACTGATCATCATTTAGGCAGAGTCTGATTAGCCTGTAGACTTCAATTTTAATACCTCAAGTACTAAACATTTACCATTTCACCATCTAACTTAGGTATGTATACAATACATATATGTATATATGGTCTCTTTTCTTCCTTGCCTACCACAAGAGAACCTGCTCTGATTACATTCCTAGAGGAAGCAACCTTCCATTCCACATGATCCTGTTCTCTTGTCCACACAGTCAGCTCTATTACTCACTCACTCAGTACGTATTTGTTATACAACTACTGACCCAGGCACTGGGCTCTCCTGGAACTGCCAGTCTAATATATGGAATGTTGAGCTGAGTGGGAGCTGTCAGATGAAGGCTGTGATCCCAGTAGAGGAAAGAGTATCCATAAAGGTGGAGGCAGGAATGAGCTTAGTACGTTCAGAGCTGAATGAAGGCCAAGGTGAGGCAAGTGGCGTGGGATGAGAAAGCACGTTACATATATAACTTCATTTAACTTTCACAGCAACCCTATGAGGTAGTATTGTTCAAATCTGTTTTACAGAATGGGAAATTGAAGCCCAGAGCAATTAAATAATCTGTCTCAAATCATACTGCTTCTCAGTGGTAGAACATGTTGCAAGGAACATAGAAACACGGTAAAAAAACACAAAAGAATAATTTAATTTCAATCTATCATGTTTCTTCTCATTGTAAGCTTGAATTCAATACAAGGGAAAACACAATAGCTACTTCATGCAATGGTCAATGAATTCCAATGTAACAAGAAGGCAATGAAGCATCTGTTTCACTAAACACACAAATATGTCACCTTCTACCATCTTATTTATAACTCCCTTTGCCTAGGACATGAATCACTGTAATATTCCACTTCTCATGATTACAAGTAAGGCATTGTGCTAGAGAACAGAAAACAGTTTTACTATTAAAAAAATTCAAGTTACTCAAAAATCATGAAAAATAGGAAGAGGTTAAATATCTGTAACGGATTAAAAAGTTACTGACAACTATTTTAGTTACCAAACCTAAACTTTTAACTGAGTTATGTCAAAGAATTCAATTCAAATCAGATTAGTTTTTAAAAAATGTACTGAAAGCTAATATGCCAGATAGACACTTTACTAGATGTTGGGAATATAAAGATGAATGAAATACGCTATCCTGTCCTCAGTGACCGCACAGTCTAATCGAGCTTGGCAGATAGGCATACAGGCAATAACCATAAACACAATGAAAGGAAGGCTAACTGGTGGAAGGAGGCAGGGAAAAGGAAGCGAGGAGACACCTAAGAGAGGTCACATGTGAGGTTTATTAGAGGATTCATATGAAGTTGCAAGGCTGATCAGTTTGAAAAGGTATTATAAGCAAAGAGAACAGTACATGCAAAGTTATGGAAGAACACATTCTGTTCATTAAGTTACAGGGTATATAACCTATATTTCCTGAGCAGCTGGTAATGAGGGGGTGTGTGCGTGGTTAGTCACTTAGTCTGTGTCTGACTCTTTGTAACCCCAAGGACTGTAGCCTACTAGGCACCTATGTCCATGGAATTCTTCAGGCAAGAATACTGGAGTGGGTTGCCATTCCCTTCTCCAGGGGATCTTCCCCACTCAGGGATTGAACCCAGGTCTCCTGAATTGCAGGCCAGATTCTTTACCATTTGAGCCATGAGGGAAGCCCAATGAAGTGGTTCAGTTCAGTTCAGTAGCTCAGTTGTGTCTGACTCTTTGTGACCCCATGGACTGCAGCATGCCAGGCTACCCTGTCCATCACCAACTCCCAGAATTTACTCAAACTCATGTCCATTGAGTCGGTGATGTCATCCAACCATCTCATCCTCTATTGTCCCCTTCTCCTCCTGCCTTCAATCTTTCCCAGCATCAGGGTCTTTTCAAATGAGTCAGGTCTTCACTATCAGGTGGTCAGAGTATCGGAGTTTCAGCTTCAGCATCAGTCCTTCCAATGCATATTCAGGACTGGTTTCCTTTAGGATGGACTGGCTGGATCTCCTTGCTGTCCAAGGGACTCTCAAGAGTTTTCTTCAGCACCACAGTTCAAAAGCATCACTTCTTTGGCACTTAGCTTTCTTTATAGTCCAACTCTCACATCCAAACATGACCATTGGAAAAACCATAGCTTTGACTAGATGGACCTTTGTTGGCAAAGTAATATCTGTTTTTTAATATGCTGTCTAGGTTGGTCATAACTTTTCTTCCAAGGAGCAAGCGTCTTTTAATTTCATGGCTGCAGTCACCATCTGCAGTGATTTTGGAGCCCCAAAAAATAAAGTCTCTCATGTTTCCCCATCTATTTGCCATGAAATGATGGGACCAGAGGCCATGATCTTAGTTTTCTGAATGTTGAGTTTTAAGCCAACTTTTTCACTCTCCTCTTTCACTTTCATCAAGAGGCTCTTGATGAAATGAAGTGGTAAACTGCTGTAAATAGACATACTAAGGAGTTTAGATTTTATCCCACGTAATGGGAAACCACTGAAGGATTTTATAAAGGGATATGATATAACAGATTTGTTTTTTAGAACAATTACTTAATAGCATATGGAAGATGGATAAGACAGGGAAATCAATAAGGCTATTATAGTTATTCTGATAAAAAATGACAAAGACCCATACAGGATAATAGCAGTACGAATAAAGAAGAGAAAATAGTTTTAACAGATGTTTAAAAGCTAGAACTGAAAAGATCTGGTGACTTATCAGGGGAGACAGGGAGGGAAGAAAAAAGTGTAACTTTCAAGTTTCATGACTTCAGCCACTAGATGGAAATTTTTCTTAATGGCCTTTAAGTATATAATAGGCTTCTGGGCATCAGATATAAAATGAAATCTTGCCTGAAGGCAAAGAGATATGAGATGTATCACTTTACTGTATCATCATCCTACTCAAGAACAGCTGCCTACTGCCTACCACATTAAGTGAAAAAAAAAAAAAATTCTATGTATGTATGATACACAAATCCTTCCTTTTTCTTGCCCCTTTCATTCTAATGCCCATATCACACCCTCAGGGCTAACACTAGATACATATACAAAAACTGTCTTTTTTTCTTGTTTTAAGATTTTTTTTAAAATGTGGACCACTTTAAAAATCTCTATTGAGTTTGTTACAATATTGCTTCTATTTCTTGTTTTGGTTTTTTGGCCACAAGGCACAAGCTTCCTGATCAGGGATTGAACCATACCTCCTCCATTGGAAGGCAAAGTCTTAACCACTAGATCACCTGGAAGTCCCCAAAAACTGTCTTAGAAGAGATATATTAAACCTTCTAATCAGCTTCTTTACTAACAAAATTCAGACTGGGGAAATTATTCACAATCAAGAGCTCAGTAACAGAGCCTTTAGAATAAAATACATCTGGGTCTCTCCTCTGGAGATTTTGACTCTGCAAGATCTAAGTATCTGTAACTCAGAAAAGTTTGACAGGTGAGTTTGATGAAAGCCCCTGCTGAAAATCAGTTATGGAGACAGATAAATTTTCAATTAAAAGATAAGTTTTAAGAACTAGCAGCTAAAGTTCAGGTTTGATTTCATCTCTTTTGTTTCCTAATATATTACCATGGAAGTTGAATAAAACTAAGTAATATGATACCATGAAAAGAATGTGAAACTCTGAAGCTGCAGTTCAAGTCTGAGTTTCTTGGGTTCACAAACTCTGTGGCCTTGGGCAAAATACTTGATCTCTCCTTTAAGTCTTAATTTTTCTCAAGGGAATGAAGAAGTTATAAAGGTTATATAATGAAGAGGTTGTAATAGATAAATTTTGTAGATAACTTCTAAAATAATATAGAATTAGAACATGTTTCCTTTAAATATTTGGGAAAAAAAACATATAGTCAAATGAAAAACAAACCTGATCAACATATAGCCCAAATCATACATCCATGAAAATTAAGTACCTCAAACTGCTGCAAAGACATTTCTTAAACTTTGGGCATAATTACTGACTGTTGATTATTAATAAATCATTAAAAAGCTATACCAGTAAAAAATTATTGCTAACATCTAACAAGTATGCTACATTTTACATTACTAAAAAATGAATTTGTTTGTAACTCTGTCACTTTACTTTTTTAAGACGAAAACCCACTTCAACTGTCTGTTTTTGGATATCCAAAAGAATACACAATGTTTCAATAGCTGTCAATCCATGGAACATGGACTAAGGCAACTTTTGTACTCAAGATAGTAAGACAGTGTAACTTGCTGTCTATGCAACGTAGTCAGACAAATAAGAGGCACAAATATATCTGAAAAGAATTAATTTCCAAAATATATAAAGAACTCATGCAACCCAACAGCAAAAAAAGAAACAATCTGATTAAAAAATAGGCAGAGGATCTGAACAGACATTTTTCCAAGACAGACATACAGATGGGCCAACAGGCACCTGAAAAGGTGCTTAACATCACTAATCAATGGTACCACCTCACAAACCCGTTAGAATGGCTATTACCAAAGAGACATTAACAAGTGTAGGTGAGAATGTAAACTGGTGTGGCCACTATGTAAAACAGTGTGAAGATTCCTCAAAAAACTAAAAACAGAACTTTCGTATGATCTAACAGTTCCACTTCTGGGTATTTAGCTGATGGAAATGAAAATTTGAACTCGAAAAAGTATTTGCACCTGTTCACTGCAGGATTATTTATAATAGCCAAGGCATGGAAACAACCTAAGTGTCTGTGAATGGATGAAAGGATAAAGAATAGTCAGTCAGTCACAGCCGCTCAGTTGTGTCCAACTCTTTGCAATCCCATGGACTGTAGCCCACCAGGCTCCTCTGTCCGTGGGATTCTCTAGGCAAGAATACTGGAGTGAGTTGCCATTCCCTTCTTCTTGAATTGAACTTGGGTCTCCTACATTACAGGCAGATTCTTTACTATCTGAGCCATAAAGAGTGTGTAGATATGCAAGGGACTATCATTTAGCCATAAAAAAGAAGGGAATTTTGCCATTTTCGACAACATGGATGAACCCTGTGGGCATTATGCTAAGTGAAATAAGTCAGAGAAAGACAAATACTGTAAGATCTCACTTATGTGTGGGAATCTAAAAGAAAAACAACAACAAAAAACCTCACAGAAGCAGAGAGTAACTGCTGGTTGCCAGAGGCTCAGGGTGGGCAAAATGATTGAAGGTGATCAAAAGTACAAACTTCTAGTTATAAAATAAATACGTCACAGGAATATAATGTACAGCCTGCTGGTGACCACAGTTAAGACTTGAAAGTTGCTAGGAGAGAGGATCTTAAAAGTTTCTTTCTCATCACAAGAAAAAAATGTTTATTAACTATGTATGGTGGTGGAAGCTGACATATTGCTTGAGCGCCTATCAAAGCCCTGAAGGATATACAATAAACAAGTAGAGAAAAAAAACTGAACAGTAAATTATATAACCTTTATAACACTTTTATAATATTTATTGTTAAATATTATAGTATTTATTACTAAACCAACTTGCTTCCACTAGTATTCCTCAAAGGATAGAGTTTTCTTCTTAGGTATTAACCTCCATAGCCAACAACACCAAGCATACAGGCAACTAGTAAACATGTTCCCATCAATTAATAAACAGTTCATTTTATTGAAAGCACACTTGATATTTGCCGTGAAAATGGTTTACTCTTTCATAAACACCACAACAGTGAAAGAGGTGCCTTTTCAAACATCAAGTAAAACGGTACGGTGCATGCTCACACTCAGCTGTGTCGGACTCTTTCTGACCCCATGGATTGTAGCCCACCAGGTTCCTTTGTCCATGGAATTCTCCATGCAAGAATCCTGGAGTCGGTTGCCATGCCCTCCTCCGGGGGATCTCCTTGACCCAGGGATCAAAGCCACATCTCCTGCTTGGCAAGTGGATTCTTTACCAGTGAGTTACCTGGGAAGGATCCCCTCCGCCCCCACCCCCACCAATGCTACTACATCAGTCATTACTGCCCTCTGGATACAAATCTACACTCATTAAATAAGCCCTATGGCCTGCTCACAGCCTGGCTCAGAACGATTTTTCAGTCTCATCTCCTACCTCTGCCTGTTGGTCATACACCCTGGCCACACCAAACTTCTGCCTGCTCTCTAAACCCACCAGACCTAGAGAGTCCTTCAGCCACTTCTCCACAGCACACTCCTACGCATCTTCCAAAACCAGTCACCGCTTCTGTGAAGCTTCAGCGGAGAGTTGATCTTTGTCTGCACCTCTCACAGCATTGTGTGTCAACCTCCCTTACCTGGTGAAACAGACTATACTAACCACCAAATCCTTCCAGAAATAAAGCTACTTAAAAGCAGAGGCTCATTCGTTTTGATCATCTGACTGATACCCACCACTTTTAAACAAGAACAAAATCATTGATGAATGCTAAGAAAAGCAAACAGATATTGTTCAAGCATTCTCTCTAATATAACCTGGAAATGTATATGTACGTGAAAACACATGAAAGATCACAATGAATTCATCAACCACCAGATTAAATGGTGATTATTGCTCTGCAAAAGGATTATTATTTTTACCAGAAAGTGAAAGTGAAAGTGAAGTAGCTCAGTCGTGTCTGACTCTTTGCAACCCTGTGGACTGTAGCCCACCAGGCTCCTTCCGCCATGGGATTCTCCAGGCAAGAATACTGGAGTGGGTAGCCATTTCCTTCTCCAGGGGATCTTCCCGACCCAGGGATCGAACCAGGGTCTCCCGCATTGCAGGCAGACACTTTAACCTCTGAGCCACCAGGGAAGCCCTTTTACCAGAAATACTTACAATAAAGTCCCCTTTAAAAATAAAACTCTTTGTAAAATTATCCCTTTTATCAATTTTGTTATGTGACTTTTCAGAACCACTTTGTTACAAACCTAGATACATTTCTGCCTGGCAACAAGACTATCACCCAATCCAAATAAGAGGGTCCAAAATTCAAATTTTAAAAGGCAACATTGAGTAATTAAGTATCAAAATCATTCAAGAACCCCTTCAATCCAGTTTTAGATCTCTACAATTTCTGAAGCAAGTGTTTACTTTCTTTCCCCCTCTGTCTGTATTTTAGTCTAACTTTTGTGCAAGTCAGGTTGTAAAATGCTTCATTCAATCATCTTTTAACCAAATCATTTGTGGAAGGTTTAAAGAACATGCAACAAAGTTAACATTTAGGAAGCTTTTGTTATTATCAGTTGTGTCAGAACCTGAGTCAGATACAAGTTCTAAAAATTCAAATACAATAGGACATAGATCTGACTTCATCTGTATAAAGTCTTTGCCAAGTTAAATCTGAGCTATACACAGAAACTGGGAATGAATCAATTTGAAATTCTAAGATACATCTTCCTTCATTTTAGTAGTTAACAGCAATATTAATAGCCACCATTTAATGAGCACCCACTTTTCACCAGACATTTCACGTAAATTCTCCCTGATCCATCCAAAAGCCCCTCAAAGAAATCTGAGCCTCAGACACTAAATGGCTGGCCAAGGCTACACAGGTAACAGGTTCATGAGTGTTTGCTCAGTTGCTTCAGCTGTGTCTGACTCTTTTTAACTCCATGAACGGTAACCTGCCAGGCTCCTCTCCTCCATGGGATTCTCCTGGCAAGACTATTGGAGTGGGTTGCCTTGCCCTCCTCCAGGGGATCTTCCCAACTCAGGAACTGAACTCAAGTCTCCTGCATCACAGATGGATTCTTTACCCACTGAGTCAGGTAACAAGAAATGAGATTCAAATTCAAATTTGAATGGTTCCAAAGATTAAAACTTAATTCACTTCTATGCTAACAATGTGTAATATTGAAATATTAACCCAAATTTCTACAAGTCTCTTTCCTTCTTTGAACTGCTTAAGGATAAATGATTTAATGTATTTCTGTTTCTCATCACCTTCTTAGCATGCAATAATCATTCTCTGAAGCATTACTAAGACTCTGTGCCTGAAGTCTATACTTTTTGAATACAAAAATGAATACAGAAAACCTCAATTAAAATTAGAGTCGGGAATGGCTTGTAGAGGGAGTTCTCACATATTCTCACACTCCATTATTTGCATGCAGTGACCTTCACTGACATGCCGCTCTGGAAGCAGCACTCTGCCCTCCCAAACAGAAAGTGCATCTACTTTACAGTTCCAAAGGAGGAATTTCTCCTTGCTCAGCAAGAGCCCAGGCAATAAGAAACCTCTCAGCTCCATAAATGAAAAGTCACCACCACCCTAAACTCCTACTTTCCTCCCCAGGACTTTCATTTAGAACAGACCCTCTCAGCTCTCTCCTTTTCCTATAAAAGCATGCTCCCCTTGTCTTTATGTGTGTGTGTGTGTGAAGTCACTTCAGTCATGTCCAACTCTTTGTGACGCTATGGACCACCAGGCTCTTCTGTCCATGGGATTCTCCAGGCAAGAGTACTGGAATGGGTCGCCATTTCCTTCTCCAGAGGGTTTTCCCAACCCAGAGATTGAATCCGTGTCTTTTAAGTCTCCTGCCCTGGTAGGCGGGTTCTTTATCACCAGCACCACCTGGGAAGCCCCTTGGACTTACCTAGGGTTCACCATAGATTACATTTTCCAAACTGCAATTCTGCACTGTTCCTGAATAAACCTATTTTATTGTTTTAGATCAACAAGTTTTACTTTAATACTTCTATACAGTTAACTGTTTTGAATAGCACACAACAGTAACTTCCTTTTACTAAAGTCTAGACAAATACCTTTTTGGAGAAGTTTCAGTACCATGTTACATAAAAGTACCAACTACTTTGTCTCAATGCTACTTAGAGGTAACCTCCATGGAGCTTAGCTTTTAGGTATTAAATGCTCTGAAACTAGCCTTAAAAATAAAGGAATGGATTAAAAGGGGCTCTCTAAATATTTGATTAAATACCAGGTGGTAACATCAATTTCAAGTATGAATTCCATGCTGGTGAAGGAAAAAAAAGTTTCAATTCAATAAAAATTCTGTTCCACCAGCTCTGCAAAATTTCACGGCTCATCTGCATTCTCTTAAAGCTTCTTCACTGATGGTACTTGTTTAGAAAGGATCAAGAGCCAAGTTTAATATAGGATTTATTTAATTATATCTGTTTAGGACAGTTGTATGTGGGTAGTTATTCTGCCATCAAAGTAATTAGCATTAAGATCAAAAGCTCCTTGCGTGAATCCAGAATACAAATTTGTTTGGATTTTATGTCATGGAACCACAGAAAGAATCCAGTAAGTCAACTTTAACTGAATTTATTTATGCCTGTCATTTCCTTTGGGGCAAATTCATTTTACAGACTGCTGGCAAAATAAGAGACTCAAAACTGGTCAGCTTTTATTGTTTGGTATTAACTCTTTAAGTGGTAGCCATAGAGCTGAAGCTAATTCAGCCATGTTGTTGGTTCAAAGGGAACTTAATTACCTCAAGCCAAAGGTATTTATAAAATCAGTTGACAAGAAACAGATTAACTGCTATTATAATGTTCCTGAAGCCAGGAACTAGAAAACAAAGATGAACTGTAATTAGAACAGCTCAAAAGCAAAGAGCTACCAGCTACTTTTTGTCCTTCTACTAAACTTGCAACAAAGTATTATTTTATTATTTTTCACTCACCCTCTTGTGCTGTTTTATGATTAACATCAGTGAAATCTGCAATAAGAGTAGCTGTATGTGTTCAGGGAATTACACAGAGATGAAAGGAGACTCAAAAAGACCCATCTAATGCAACTAACATCTGAAGAGTATATTCCTTTTACTATATCCCCACTAAGCAATCACTCCTGGAGAAGGGAACAGCAACCCACTCCAGTATTCTTGACTGAAAAATCCCACGGACAGAGCCTGGTGGGCTACAGTTTGCAGAGTTTGACACGACTTGAGTGACACACACATACACACCCACACACGCAATAAGCAACCAATGGATGAAACATTTTCTACCTATTAAAGCAGCCCACTCCATCTTCAGATGAATCCTGTACAGAGCTTTCACTCAGTAAGTAAATCATTATTGTTTCTACTTTCCTGTATCCTTAAAAGTCATGAAAAGCAGATCTCTTTTTTTCGTATGAAGTCCTTTGAACATCTAAAGAGAGTGACTTTCTCCACCTACTTCCATTCTTTTATGTGTTCCTGACATGAAATGCGATAAGTCCCATGTCTATGTTGGGCAAGCTTCAAAAAATTAAATTTATGTACATATCTAAAATTATTTTAACTTAAAAACATATAAAACTGTGAGTTACCTAAATATATTAGTTACCAACTTTAAATGAGTTGATGCTCACACATAGCAAAATCTTCCTTATGTGTATATTTCCTTATGTGTACACAACTCAGTAAAATCAGATACCAGACTGTTTTTATACTGTTTCAATAATTAATTGCCCTAACTGCCCCTAATGTATACAAGTGAAAAGTTCACATGAAAGACTACATGTTAACTAAAATTTTAATAAACATTTAACATACTTTCGATAAAGTTTTAGAGCTTTGTTTTGTAGTTTACTTGAATAACAGGATGAATTATGTAGTTTCAAGTAATATAGATGCGATCTCCCTTCCATAACTTTGACGACTTTCACCCAAACTCAAACAAATAAAAAAACAAATAAAAAATTTTGCATTTTTTTTAGCCTAAGCCAGAACCTGAACTTAAGGCATTTTAGTCATCTGATTTCTGAAGGTCCTGAGATGGACTGCATAATATATTTCAAGATCCTCACTTTCAATATCAGTAGAAGTTACCTTAAAACATTTCACATGTCCTTACCTTAAACAGCAGTTCATTAAACTCTCAACTGAATGCTGGATACACAGACTGTTTTGAAAGGCTAACATCTCTCAAATTACAATGACAAAATTATTAAACATTCATTCTACAGTCACTTACCCAAGACTCATGGTATAAAACTGTTAGTAGATACATTGCATAATCATAATTCTGTCTCTTTAAAGGGCACCTTAAAAGACAGAGGAAAGAAGTCAAAATGGTAAACTTTCAGTATACAGAATAATTTGCAAAGTACACAAATACTAAATACAAAGGATAACTTATATTCAGGAATTCCCTATCTACCTTAAGAAAATTCTGTCCTTGGAATAAGAATTATCTATGCACTTTATGACTTGAAGACATTGAAAACTGATGCTATTTTTACTTTTATTTAGAGGATCTCTTCACTTTCATTACTAAGTTATTTACATATGATAACAGCTTTACACTATTTTTAATATGACTGTGTCAAACCCAAGCGCCTTTCATGATCTCAGGGATACGAGTCTGCGATGACCGGAACATATCTGCTGTGTTTCTTTAAAGAATACAGAGAGACAGATGGTAATCTAGAAGTTCATCCTGATCTCCCCAGAGCTGATTCTTTTAAAAATGAGCTACACTACACAATGCTGTATTTTTATGCTGTCATATTTAGAATGGAACTAATGGCCCAATATTAGATAAACGTCTACATGAATATGAGCTGGCATTAGCTTTTAGGCTACAAAAGTAATAGAGAAACGGAAGTAATTACTTCAAATTTCTTTCAATATAAAATAAAACTATCATATGACAGTTGACTTCAATTGTACTCTGTTTATTCTGTATTTGGTTTAATAGTTTTCTACATAGTTGTTACAGTAAAACATATTTATACTCTGACACTTGTAAACTTAGGGGAAAAAAGCAACATTATCAGAAACTTAAACAAATTTCTAACAGTAACACTTTTTAAAAATATAAATTTATTTATTTAACAGTAACATTTTAAAGGTATTTTTAAAAATTGCAAAGACTAAAAACAGTGCTACTTTATGTTCTCTGAAGCTAGCAAGAACATATTATTCATGTATTAATATTTCAAATCTATTTCTCCCTGAGCTTTTTCCACCCCCCATTCAGTAGCCTGAATGTCTCTATACCACTAAGAAGCAAGACATAAAACCTAACTGATATGGCTGATTCATGCTGATATATGGCAGAAACCAACACAATATTGTAAAACAGTTATAATTCAATTAAAAAAAAAACAAAACAAACCTAATTGATACTGACACCTCCCAATGCTTTGAAACTAGGATAAGGCGGGAGAGAGGATATCTGCCATTTGCTTTTCTTTATATTTTGACCTAATTAGAAACAACCAAAGTATAATTCTAGAAATAAAATAATCATTTAGCAAAAACATACCAACAGCCTTGCTTTACCTTAAATGATCTAATTTATAAATTCATATACAATAAATACTGCTTTTACAAACGTCTAGGCTAGCAATGAAATTGTGCTTATTTACAAAAGTGCCCTGATACATTAAATTTCCACATTTAATAATCTTGATTTTGAAATATAAGATCTCTATACTTTGATTTTGCAGAAAGCTGTTTAAGCATTAATCACTGGCAAATTATACTTTGTTTCCTTCTAACATCTTCCCTGAGTTTTACATGTACAAATATATTAAAAATAACAATAATTTAACTCAGCTACACAAGCCTCTCCTTAAACACAAAGATCACATCAATAGGAGGCTAGTGTGAGGGTATTAAAATATGAATGAGACACCTTCTCTGACCTAACAGGTTAATATCAGGCCTGCCAGGGGACTGGAGGACAATAAAGCAACACATGTGATGATACACTGAACTATTCTTTACCTGTCTGTCTTGATGGTAAGCACATCTGTGCTCTTGCAGTATCGATCTCCTACTAGTTTAATAAGTTTCTTCTTTGCATGATCATCTAAATTCAGACTGGAAAGTTTAACCTTAAAAATACATGAAAAAATTTTGAAAAAAATGATATACTTTAAATGAAAAAAAAACAGTGGCAATATTATCTATACTAACATTAAAAAAGAAACCTTTTCAAACTCCTTTGTATACAGAGTTATCAATTCACAAGTATCATGAAGCCCGATCTCATTCACGGAAAAAGAAAAAAAAAATGGGAGCAAACTGGGAATTCTTTGAATGTTCTGGGCATAAGTACCTTTCCTAAAAGAATCAATGACATGTCTCTTGGATGAAATTACAGTGCTCATGAGTAGCAGTAACTAGTAGAATTCAACTCAATAAGTGTTAGTAAAGCTGTTTTTAAAAATAAATGGATGAAAAAAATTTTTTTAATAAAAAATAAAAATACATGGATGAAACATACAGGCTTTAAGGACTCCTACCATGCAAGTATGAGACCCATATCACTGCAACAGTTTAGGGACATTTATTTTAAGAGCTGCAGATATCTCAAGGAAGCCAGAATAAAGCACCATGAGAGGTCAAAACATTTGAAATGATTCGGTTCAACATCTCTCAAAATGCTAGTGCTGCAAGCTGCTAAAAAGAATTTCAAAAGAATTTACTTCATTAAAAAGGCTCTCTCTATTGAATCTATTTAGGAAATGCTGAATTAAATTGGGTTCTTCATGGCAGGATTTCTTAGACAAAGCAAAATGTTAAACAGCATTCTGAAATTTCAAAATGCAAGATGGTGATGTAATAATTTTCAAATTTATTCAACTTGTGATTCCACTTTTCAAGGGATAATTCATGAACCTAGTCTTTCTTAAAACATATTTTGGGAAATGCTGGGCTAAATGAGCATACTTTTTAATTTGCAGAGAATTATGGCCTTGGTTGAAAGGTATTATCCAGTGATAAACAGGCTGGATCCAGGAAAACGGGTTACAGGCTAGAATACAGTCAAGTGAGGTAAACTAAACATTATCTTTCCATGGAGAGCACTGAGCATATGCAAGAATTAAAACTATATGAAGTAAAAGGCTAAATAAGATTTTGAAATCCCACATATTTCTTTCTAGCTTCAATAACCCAGCATTTCTCTCAAGACAACTGTAGCATAAGAGCTTATTTATTTTTCCATTTTTCCCACTAGGCCACAAACTCCTGAGAGTAAGGACAATGTCTGTCCTGTTCCTGGCAGTGACCTCGCACCTAAAAAGCACGCAACATGTATCAGCTAAACGAAATCACACATTTTAAAAAGGGAGGATATGTTGTTTCTTTTTTAAGCACAGTGAATTTTTTAATTTGAGTTAGAGAAAATAGGAAATAAATAAATATGAATGCAAAGACCGTTAATAAGAACAATGACAATTAAATATTAATCCCAAAGGATGATCATATGGTGTAGGCAATGCGAAATTACTAGTCTTCCGAAAAGAATTTATGTCAACAATCAGGTTATTAGTCTGAGGGATAAAATATTAGTTTTATGATGACTCTGATCGCTAGCATTATGGAGAATTACCTATAAGAAAACCAAAAATATACCTACATTGTGATTATTATTATGAAAATATATGCATCCATACAGATATAGTACAGAGAAACAGATTTTACATTCGGCTACTGAGAACGTAGTGATTTTTCCCTTTTAAAACTCGTTCAATAAAAATCAAGATATTTAACAATAATTTTTAAAATTTACCATTAAAAAATTTGTGTTTCTAGTTTCTTATGTGAGAAAGTCAAAAACAAAAATTGGCAGCAATGTTGATCATTACTGTGACAACTGCTTTAAAACTCATGTTCACATGAACATTTTAATGGTCAAAAGTTATATAGGGTCTTATGCCAGAAACTCATAAATACTGCAGAAGCAGCTATGTGGTACACTCCCGCCACCTACTAGCACTCAAAGGCACTGCAAAATTGTAGTCTTTAACCTGGACTAAAACTCTTACTTTGAAGCTGACTGACATTTATTCGTCATTCTTTTTCCAAAATTCAAAAGAATCCTTACACTTTTTTAAAAAAAGTTACTGTATCTTAAAGGGTCAGTATTAAACTATTAACATTATGCTCCAAACAATGTTGACATTTCAAATCAGAGGTGGTTGCAGTAGGGTGTATATCTTCAAATGTCCACTTAGAATGACATAAATTGAAAGAGGTCTAAATGAGTGAAATAGTTTCTCTATTTACAAGAATATGCAATTAGTTAAAGAACAATGGCATTAACACATAAGCCAAGAACTGGACTTCATGTCTAGATTTCTACTTAACAGATAAGTGACTTTAAACAAATCAGGTGATCTTCCTGTCTGTTTCCTCATTTATAAAACAGAAAGAATTCACAGAAGTTTTGTCAGGAGTAAGTGAGATTAAATAGAAGAAAGCACTTTTAAAGTAAAATCCTACACAAATATGTTACTTTAAATTCTGAACTACTTCTATGACTTATCACAGAACATGATACCAACTCTTCCTTCCCTGAATTTAAAAATCTGAGTATCTCTAAATAATATTTTACAATAGTTGATTATCTTCACAATATTACATTAAATCATGCTGGTCTACACATTTTAATCTGTTTCACCTGCTTCTACCCTTAGACCACAATACCAGTCTGGACACTGCCTCTGAGCCTCAACTATCAGCAGATGGACTGAAACTAGTTCGGAAGGGCAGCCAGGAGTCAGGCAGGGGGTATAAGGGATGGCGGAAGGTGTGGTGTGGTGGCATGCAACAAGGAGCTGATCGGCAGGGATGGCCACAGGATACAGTGAGTGGCATCTGTGGGCATACTTTAAGTAAAGCACTGATTATTTTTGAGTGAAACAAAATCAGCAGATTTAGAACCAGTAGGGACCTTACTGTATATTCTAGTACTTAAGACTAAGGCCCACAAAAACTAAACCCCAAAACATGAATTAGAATCTAAGTTTCCTAGAAATTCCCTGGCGGTCCAGAGGTGAGGACTCCACTGATTGCTGTGGGTCCAGGTTCAATCTCTGGTTGGGGAACTAAGATCCCATAAGCCCCATGGTACGGCCAGAAAAACAGAATCTAGGTTTCTCTGGGTTCGGAGATTTTACCATAAAACACAGAACTCAGTGTTTGTTATTATCATTATTATTAAAAGAAGTTAACATTTATTAAGTTCTTAAAAATGTATGAGGTATTATTAGTCTATAATAGACACTCTGTTAACCCACGGAATGGTATCAGTAAAGCAGACTTTTAAGTTCTTCTGTTTTCCTTTGTCGATCCTATGTTTCATAAAATGTATATAATAAATCTTTTGTAATTTTTATATTTTAAGTATCTCTAAATACATAATTATATTGCTAGACACTTAAACTATCCTATGGATTTAAAAAAAATGCTGAAAAGCTTCAAAAATTCATTTCATAACCCTGACACTGAAACTCAAAGAAAGAAAATTACAAGTTATATATGGCTGCTTCTGCTACTGCTAAGTCACTTCAGTCGTGTCCGACTCTGTGCAACCCCATAGACAGCAGCCCACCAGGCTCCCCCGTTCCTGGGATTTTCCAGGCAAGAACACTGGAGTGGGTTGCCATTTCCTTCTCCAATGCATGAAAGTGAAAAGTGAAAGGGAAGTTGCTCAGTTGTGTCTGACTCTTAGCGACACCATGGACTGCAGCCTACCAGGCTCCTCCGACCATGGGATTTTCCAGGCAAGAGTACCGGAGTGGGGTGCCATTGCCTTCTCCGTGGTTATGGCTATAACACTGAAAAAATTTCTAAAATTAAATTTTGCCTATTTGTTAGCATACAATGCAAAGATGGTTGCACAGATTTTCAGCATATTTTTGCAGTAAATTGGAGTCTTCCAATTTAAAATACAGATTACATGGAGTACAAAAACAAACTTTTTGTATTGGAAAGCCCCTCAAAAAGGTGGGCAGTCACCCCCTAGAATAGGTGACTCAAAAGCACATTAGTAAAGGATCTCTGGACAAAGGGACAGAGAGTATCTAAAATGAACTAGGGGCACTCTGTGGTGTCAAAAAATGAAGATGTGTTTAAAACAAAAATGATGGGCATGGCCAAGGAACAGAGGGGCCAAGTGAATAAGTGTACAACTGCCAAAACCAAAACAATTTGAGCAACACAATGAAGTATTACTGGACCAAAATCCGAGGGATGAAATAAATATCCCTGAGTCCACACTGATATAAATACATGATTGAATAAACAAATGGAGGTGAACAGACAAATTCCCCACATAGAAGAATTCCAAATAATGTGTGATCTTTCTCCCTCAAGGTGGTGGAGTATAACTTCCATAAATGTGGGCTATGCAGAGTGACTTTCTTCTAAAGGGTATACTATGGAAAGGAAGAAAAAAAAGAGTAATTTTAAAGTGGAGAAAGATCTAAGCTGCATCACCAATGATAAATCAAGTGAGCAACCTATACCCTTGCTCTGACACTATGAGAATGCCACTTTGCTTGAGGCTTTTCCCCCCAAAACGCAGAACAGTCCAACCATGAGAAAAACATCAAACAAATTCAAATATATCAAAATGGAAGGACATTCCACAAAATACATAACTGGTACTTCTCAAAACTGTCAAAGGCACCAAAAACAAGGAAATTCTGAGAAACAATCAGTCATGAAGAGCCTAAGGAGACAAAATGACTAATGCAATGTGGTACCCTGGATGGGATTCTGAAAAAAAAAAAAAAAATTAGATAAACACTAAGGAAATCTGAATAAAGTATGGACTTTTTCATTAAAAGCGTATCAATAGTGATTCATTCATTAGTTGTAACAAATGTACCAAAGTACCATAAGATATTAACAATAGGAGATATTTGGTGAGACATAAGGAATGATGCTAAAGCTGAAACTCCAGTACTTTGGCCACCTCATGTGAAGAGTTGACTCATTGGAAAAGAGTCTGATGCTGGGAGGGATTGGGGGCAGGAGAAGAAGGGGACGAAGAGGATGAGATGGCTGGATGGCATCACCAACTCGATGGACATGAGTTTGAGTGAACTCCGGGAGTTGGTGATGGACAGGGAGGCCTGGCGTGCTGCGATTTATGGGGTCGCAAAGACTCGGACACGACTGAGCAACTGAACTGAATTGAACTGAACAGCAAACTCTGTACTATCCTTGAAACCTCTCTGTAAATCTATTCTAAAAGTAAAAGTTTAATTAAAAAAAAACTGTCCGTGACTGCTGTGTGAGAAAGATACATCATGTGCATCAAGAGACAACAGTACGGGAAACAAGGGTTTCCAATACTAACTTAGGAGTTACTAGGCCACACGTGGAACTGCACTGGCGTGTGGCATGTTCCTGATGAGTGAGGCAGGGCTTTGATGTTCCTCCAAAGCAACATGAGATAAAGACAAATGGTCCTAAATAAAATATTAAAATAGCAAATCAGTCAGTGGTAAAGTAAAAGAATAATGTACCATAAACTGATCAGGACTCAAGAAATAATTCAGTAATTGAAAATCTAGAAATATAATTCGTTACTTTAAAAAATTCAAAGGAGATCATTCCAAACATACTAGTAAACTAGAAACAGGAAATGGCAACCCACTCCAGTACTCTTGCCTGTAAACTCCCATGGACGGAGGAGCCTAGTGGGCTGCCGTCTATGGGGTCGCATAGAGTTGGACACGACTGAAGTGACTTAGCAGTCGTTAACATAATAGGGACTACTGTCTCAAACTGGGGTCCATTTCAGAGTTAAAGGCTAAACACTAGAGGCACACACATTTTAGAGCAGCACAAGGGACTATATAAACATTTTAGAAACTAATGCAAAGGAAAACAAAAAACAAGATGTTAAAAATGAAAACTACCATTAATTATCATTTATTTCTTGAGAAATGACCCAAAGAACCAACTGAAAAGTCCTAGCATTCAGATTTTGGTCTCCAAACATCAATGTTCACTAAAATGTATCAGAGTTCCTAGAGAAATAGCTAATTCCAGGTCTGAGATACGAAATACACTATAAAAGGAGCCTGGGCCATCTTGTGTCAGAAGGCAAGGAAATTTTCGAATGCTAATGGGATTGTTAAAAAAAAAAAAGGATATAGGAATCAGCTGAGACTCCTACTGGCCAAAGTTTGGACACACTTCGAATATCAAAAAGCATACGATTTTATTTGATTAAAATTTGCTGAACATACCTATCCACACTTACCTGTTCAAGGGAAATGGAAAATATATAACCTCACATTAGGGAAAGATTGTGTTGTCAGTCTCTTAAGCATGTGATCAATCTCAGCATACTAAAAATATAGTAACCAGACTTTACGTGTCTTCTCATGGAATGCAATATAAAATACATAGCAACATCTCTCAAATACTGTTGTCACAGTTAACTGTAATCAGCCCCTTAAATCTAACTTCCAGCTTATATGAAATACAGAAAAATAAGGTAAGTGACATCACGATGCATTGACAACTGCAGAAGGTAGGGAATGCTGCAGAATAAAATGCCTGTCTCTTTAACTTGTCTGCGTCATGGTGGGGGTGGCAGGTCGGGGGGTGGGAAAAGGAGTCGCAGGGTCCTTTGCTGTTCTAGATTTAAAAAGACGCAAATAACATTGCAGGCAAATGCAACTGTGTTTGACTGGATCCTGGTTTAAACAACTCAAATGTCTACTGACTGTAAAGTGGATAAATAAAAGTGAAGTGCAAGTGTTAATTGCTCAGTTATCTCTGATTCTTTGCAACCCCATGGACTGTAGCCGCCCCCCAGACTCCTCTGTCCATGGAATTCTCCAGACAAGAACACTTGAGTGGGTTGCCATTTCCTTCTCCACGGGATCTTCCTGACCCAGGGATTGAACCCAGTTCTCCTAGTACTGCAGGTGGAATCTTTATCTGAGCCACCAGGGAAGCCCAAGTGGATAAAAAAAAAAAAAAAAAAAGTGTGGTGTATCCATAAAATGAAATATTATTTGGCAATAAAAAGAAATGAAGAATTGATGCGTAACAGATGAAACACTGAAAGCATTATACTAGGCAAAAGCATACATGTTATATTATTCATTTACATGAAATGTCAAGAATAGGCAGATCTACAAAGAAAGAAAGTAAGATTAGTAGTTGATAGGAGCTTGGGGGAAGTAAAGAACACTGGAGAAAAGAGAGTGATTGATAATGGGTATGGGATTTCCTTTCTATGGTGATGAAAATTTCTGGAGTTAAGTAGTGGTGACGGTTGCACATTTCTGTGACTATGCTAAAAACCACTGAGCTGTAAACTTTAAAAGGATGAATTCTATAGTAGGTGAATTATCTCAACAAAGCTGCTATTAAAAAGAAAAAATAAGTTTGTAAGAAATCAATACAGCATTACAATGGGCAAAGGAGCAAAAAAAAGTATTTTACAAAGGAATAAACTTTCACCCTCATTGAATTCAAAGACATATATATTTCAAATAAAATTTTTACCTATCAAGCTAATAGGTAATAATAATATCTAATCTGGTAAGAGTACAGGAAAATACAGCCTTTTTTCACAATCTGCTGGTATTGTATTTGGAGGAATTTTATATAATCAAAAAACTATCACAATATATATAAAAAATCCTTAAAAGATCTATATCCTTTGACCTGGCTTCTCATTTTAGTAAGTTATCTGAGGAACATAATCAGAACTATATAAAAATATTAATTTCTAAGAATATTCACTATATGTTTCTAATAAAGAAAACTACTAGAAAGCCTAACTGTATCAGTTTTATAGTCACACATACAAAATACTATTATAAAGTGTTATCATAATTCTTATTTTTTAAAAAATAACTCTTACCCTTAAGGTCACTACTCGTGCTTTGGGGTTTCGGATAGATGGTCCTGATGAAACATAATCAGCTGTGTCAATTTCAATTGGAAAGTGCTTCTCACATTTCTCATCACTGTCTAACGCAGCTGGCCACTCAGTGCAAAAATCTGAGAATAAAAAAAAATTTCAATTGTAGTTTTATAATTCTCATTGTAATATATATTACCAGACAAAATTAAATTATTGAGGGATTTACCTTTCAGGATACATGGAATGAAAGAACAGATTCTCTTCTGCACTTTATATACATCATCATCCCACACGCATCACTTTTCTTCCTAATTCTTTCTAATTAGGGGATTTAATTAAGGGAATGATTTAGCTAGTTCAGGTTTGATGGGGAGCAGTAAGTTAAAAGGGAACTATGACCTGATGGAAGCTTATTATAGCTTTACACATTTCTGTTATGAGACAGTGTTAATTTCTGACCAACTGAAAGCAAAAAATTTCATAGAGCCTGGAGCATTATTGTTTTTGAAATGGCAATATGTAATATGAATTCACATCCAAATGAAGGTTATTAAAAATCAGTTGAAGGGGAAACGGAAGTGAGCGGCAGGGCCAGCTGACCGTAACAGGGTGAGAGTTTGTGCGCCGAACAAATTGAACATGAATGCCAGAGAACTTGGATCTCAGCTAAAGGGCAGTATTCCAGTTACTGAGCTGTCCAGCAGGTGGACCTTTTGAAAGTCATCATCTTCTTCGAAAAGGTCTCTCTTGTGTGAAAAATGAACTTCTGCCCAGTCATCCTCTTGAATTATCAGAAAAAAATTACCAGCTCAACCAAGATAAGATGAACTTCTCCACACTGAGAAACATCCAGGCTCTATTTGCGCCACTAAAACTGCAGATGGAATTCAAGGCAGGGCAGCAGGTTAAGCCTCTTCCATTTCCTCCAAGCTCAAACCTTTCACTGGATATCTTGAGGGGTAACAATGAGACTATTTGTAGAAAGCAATGGCAACCCACTCCAGTACTCTTGCCTGGAAAATCCCATGGACAGAGGAGCCTGGTAGGCGGCAGTCCATGAGGTCGCTAAGAGTCGGACACGACTGAGCGACTTCCTTTTCACTTTTCACTTTCACACATTGGAGAAGGAAATGGCAACCCACTCCAGTGTTCCTGCCTGGAGAATCCCAGGGACGGGGGAGCCTGGTGGGCTGCCTTCTATCGGATCATAGAGTCAGACATGACTGAAGTGAATTAGCAACAGCAGCAGCAGATGAGACTATTGGATTTGAAGACATTCTTAATGACCCATCAAAAAGTGAACTAATAGGAGAACTGCATTTGATGGCTGAATATAAACTTGGCTTACTGTAATGCCGTGTGCTGTTCATGGAAGTAGAGGGGCTGCATCTTGTTTACAGCTGTCTTTTCCCTATAACTTGATGTGCACAACATTAAAAGTACTGACACATGGAAAAGAAATCAGTTGAAGGGAAGTGATAGAAGCTCTGAAGAGCTCTAAGAGGGGATTCCCAGGGGGTCCATTGGGTAGGAGTTGGTGCTCTCTTGGCCCAGGTCAGGGAACTAACATCCACCAAGCCACGTGGTGCAAGCTCTACCACAGAAATGAGATGATGTCAACCTTCTTTCCGAAATTGAGTCAACAGGGCCTCTAACTGTAGAGCCTCAGTTTTAAATGATCCTTAATTCATGTTTATTTTGACTTCTGAGCTCCTGGCACTAAATGGAAAGAAGAACAGACTTGTCCGCATATTCACGCAAGACAGCCAGTCTGGAGAGAGTGGGTCTACGTCTGAGATCTGGGCTACAACCAGAAGTTCCAAGCCTGGAGAACACTGCTCATAGCACAGAGGTGCAAACTCAGGCCTCAAATGGAAAAGAAAAAATCTTTCAAGGAAATGAGAGAGCTCTCAGCCTCCTGTAGCTATCAGTACAATATCGAGGCACTCCCTAAGTGGACAGCTGATTTCATTTTGCCCTAGTCTATCAAGTTAGTACAGTAGAGGGCTCCCAGTCTGGGATGAAAACTTCTGAGATTATCAGGTTCCCCTTAACAGAAATCCCATTTCCTAAACAACCTCTTCCTAAGAAGAGCTAAAAGTAATAGGTTTCTTAGATCAAACGGATGAGACCCCATGGATCCATGCTTTTTCCAACAACATTTTCCCTGAGCTAACAACGTTCTTATAGTAGACACTATATTTAGCTCCCGTTTAGACTTTAAAATCAGTCAGCAAAATGTCACTCCAGATTACAGAGACTTTCCAAGACCTGGGACTAAATATATGTTAGCAAATTAAGTATAGCTCACACCATTCCCTAAATACTGTGTTTAAGAGATCAATACCCAGACACACTGAGGGGAAAGAAATAGCTTTGCCATTAAGAACATTCTGACATTTAAATAAAATGAATGGAGCAAAATTCCTGGGGTTAAACTGCATTCCCATTACGGACTAATCCCAGTATCCTGTACTGTAAGATGCAACAGTGCCAGACAACTTTATTAGACAGACTAGTTTGGGGAATTTTATGAGTTACTGAGTTTGTACTGACCTTTTTTTCTTTTAAACTTTGGATAAGTCATTTCAATCACCAGATGATAATTACAGTTTTTAAATTAAATTGCCCGATTATATGCTCAAAAAACCCCAGCCAACTGGAAAGTACATAATAGACCCTTCTCAACCTTTTTTTCATCTGATAGGTAGACCAACAGACTAGAATTCGGAAGACCTTGGTTTTTACTTAACTTCTGCCACTGATTATTAAAGTTTTAGTAAATTACCTAACTTTCCTGTGCTTCAGATTTTCCATTTGCAAGTCAGATACAAAATCTGAACTGACCTACTCTGAAAGAAAATTGAGAAGAAATACTTGAAAAGCCTTTTGAGTTATTTGGAAGATATGATCTAAATCTAGAAGAAGGCAAAAGTATAAAGGCAAAATTAAGATTAAAACACTCACTTAAATATTATAAAATATAATGCCCTTCTAAATGCACTGTATAAAACCCTTTCATTTAAAAACTATGAAGTATTTTCAAACTATCTCATTACCAGTTTCTAAATTATAAATGCACATTAAAAAATAATGTTTAAAAAACAAAAAAGTGGAATTTATCACAGGGTAATATATTTGTTCTTCTGTGTATTCTTTCCATTTCGTCTTCATCTCTTCAGCGTCTACTAGGTCTCTACTCTTTCTGTCCTTCATTGTGCCCATCTTTGGGTGTAAGAGGCTTCCCTGGTGGCTCAGACAGCAAAGAGTTTGCCTGCAATGCAGGAGACCTGGGTTCAGTTCCTGGGTTGGGAAGCTCTTCTGGAGAAGGGAATGGCAATACCCTCCAGTATTCTGGCCTGGAGAAATCCATGGACAGGGGAGCGTGGCAGGCTGCAGTTCATGGGGTCACAGAGTTGGACATGACTGCTCAGACTTCCACTTTTTCACTTTTGGGTGGAAAGAAGGCAGAGTGCCAAAGAATTGATGCCTTTGAACTGGGGTGCTAGAGAAGACTCCTGAAAGTCTCCTGGACAGCAAGGAGATCAAACCAGTCAATCTTAAGGGAAATCAACTATGAAAACCATTGGGAGGACTGATGCTGAAGCTCCAGCATTTTGGTCTGATGCGAAAAGCCGACTCACTGGAAAAGTCCTCAATGATGGGAAAGATTCAGAGTAGAAGGAGAAGAGAGTATCAGAGGATGAGATGGCTGGGTGGCATCACCAATGCAACGGACATGAACTTGGGCAAACTTCGGGAGATGGTGAGGGATAGGGAGGCCTGGTGTGCTGCAATCCACAGGGTCACAAAGAATTGGACACGACTGGGCGACTGAACAACAATGCATTTGTTAACTGGCTTTGCAAAGGATCAAAAAATTACATATGATTTGTGTCATATGGGGCACAAATGTGCACCAGTGATCTCTGTCAGTCTAACATTCAGTTCAGTTCAGTCGGCTCAGTCGTATCCAACTGTTTGCGACCCCATAAACTGCAGCACTCCAGGCCTCCCTGTCCATCACCAACTCTCAGAGTTCAATCAAACTCATGTCCATCAAATCGGTGATCTCATCCATCCAGCCATCTCATCCTCCATTGTCCCCTTCTCCTGCCCCCAATCCCTCCCAGCATCAGAGTCTTTTCCAATGAGTCAACTCTTCGCATGAGGTAGTCAAAATGCTGGAGTTTCAGCGTTAGCATCATTCCTTTCACAGAACACCCAGGACTGATCTCCTTTAGAATGGACTGGTTGGACCTCCTTGCAGTCCAAGGGACTCTCAAGAGTCTTCTCCAACACTGCAGTTCAAAAGCATCAATTCTTCGGCACTCAGCTTTCTTCACAGTCCAACTCTCACATTCATACATGACCACTGGAAAAACCATAGCCTTGACTAGACGGACCTTAGTTGGCAAAGTAATATCTCTGCTTTTGAATATGCTATCTAGGTTGGTCATAACTTTTCTTCCAAGGAGTAAGCGTCTTTTAATTTCATGGCTGCAGTCACCATCTGCAGTGATTTTGGAGCCCCCCAAAATAAAGTCTGACACTGTTTCCACTGTTTCCCCGTCTATTTGCCATGAAGTGATGGGACCAGATGCCATGATCTTCGTTTTCTGAATGTTGAGTTTTAAGCCAACTTTTTCACTCTCCACTTTCACTTTCATCAAGAGCCTTTTAGTTCCTCTTCACTTTCTGCCATAAGAGTGGTGATTGAGATTTCTCCCAGCAATCTTGATCCCAGCTTGTGCTTCTTCCAGCCCAGCGTTTCTCATGATGTACTCTGCATAGAAGTTAAATAAACAGGGTGACAATATACAGCCTTGACAGACTCCTTTTCCTATTTGGAACCAGTCAGTTGTTCCATGTCCAGTTCTAACTGTTGCTTCCTGACCTGCATACAAATTTCTCAAGAGGCAAGTCAGGTGGTCTGGTATTCCCATCTCTTGAAGAATTTTCCACAGTTTATTATGATCCACACAGTCAAAGGCTTTGGCATAGTCAATAAAGCAGAAATAGATGTTTTTCTGGAACTCTCTTGCTTTTTCCATGATCCAGCAGATGTTGGCAATTTGATCTCTGGTTCCGCTGCCTCTTCTAAAGCCAGCTTGAACATCTGGATGTTCACGGTTCACGTATTGCTGAAGCCTGGCTTGGAGAATTTTGAGCATTACTTTACTAGCATGTGAGATGAGTGCAATTGTGTGGTAGTTTGAGCATTCTTTGGCATTGCCTTTCTTTGGGACTGGAATGAAAACTGACCTTTTCCAGTCCTGTGGCCACTGCTGAGTTTTCCAAATTTGCTGGCAGATTGAGTGCAGCACTTTCACAGCATCATCTTTCAGGATTTGAAATAGCTCAACTGGAATGCCATCACCTCTACAAGCTTTGTTCGTCGTGATGCTTTCTAAGGCCCACTTGACTTCACATTCCAGGATATCTGGCTCTATGTGAGTGATCACACCATCGTGATTATCTTGGTCTAACATTAGGCACCAACCAATAAAGAAACATACAATCTAAAGGGACAGAAGTTCATCCTAATGTCTCAAAATAGAAGACAATATAACTTAATGAAAATAAAAGAGATTTTTCTTCCCTCGTTTCAAGTGTAAGGTTATTATTCCTGTTTTTTAGACCTCTTTTTACGATCTTTTCATTTTTTCTTCTTCCTTTAAATTTTCAACTGGAAGGCCCTTACAGAAGCTCAAATTTCATTGTAATCATGTTTGCTAATTTATTTCTCCTATTAGCATAATCAGGCTACCTGTGAAGTTTCTGGTTTCATTTCCTTTTCTGAAAAGCCTTGATAACTATACTGAGCAAGTAGACATCAACTTCAGATAAACATGGGAGTCCATGTATCTCAATATTTCATCTTCATTTCCTCTGGATATATATCAAGAAATAGGATTGCTGGATTATACAGTATTCTAATTTTCATTTTTTTGAGGACTCTCCATGGTGTTTTCCAGTGGCTGCACCAATTTGCATTCCCACCAACTGTGCACAAAGGTCCTCTTCTCCACATCCTCATCAACACGTTACCTTCCTGACAATAGTCACTTTGGTGCAGTGATTGTGAATTTTTTCCCCCTGATGATTAAAATCACTTTTTTTTTTTTTTTTTACTATTGAGTTGTGTGAGTTCTTTACATATCTTGGCTATTAGCCTCTTAATAGATACATGACTTGCAAATGTTTTCTACCATTCCACAGATTGCCTTTTCACTTCACTGATGGTTTCCTTTGCTGTGCAGAAGCTTTTTAGTTTGATGTATTCCCACTTGTTTATTTTTGCTTTCCTTGCCTTTGCTTTAGGTGTCAAATTCCTAAAAATCATTGCCAAGACTAATGTCAAGGAGCTGACATGCAATGTTTTTCTCGAGGAGTTTTATGGTTTCAAGTCTTACGTTCAAGTTTTTAATTCATATTCATTTTTGTGTATAGTATAAGAATGTGGTCAAGTTTCATCCTTTTACATGTGGCTGCCCAGGTCTCCCAACAACATTTACTGAAGAAACTATCCTTAAGTATTTTTGGTTCTTTTGTCACAAATTAACTGAACAAATACATGACTTTATTTTGGAATTCTGTTCTGTTCCATTGATCTATGTGTCTGTTTTTATGACAATACCATACTGTTTTTTGACTACTACTATTGCTTTGTAATACAGTTTGAAATCAGGATGTGTGATGGCCCCAGCTTTGTTCTTCTTTCTCAAAACTGCTTTGGGTATTTGAGGTCTTTTACAGTTCTGTACAAATTTTAGGAGTTTGTTCCATGTCCGGGAAAAATTCCTTTGGAATTTTGACAGACTCTGCATTGAATCTGTATATTGGTTTGAGTTTTGCGGGTGTTTTAACATTATTAATTCTTCCAATCTGTATCTTAACACTTTTGGTGTCTTCTTCAATTTCTTTCATCAATATTAGTTTTCAGTATACAGATCTTTCATCCCCTTGGTTAAATATATTCCTAAGTACTTTATTCTTATTTTTATTATGTGTTCATATATATTTTACTTTTATTTCTTCCAGTTTTGAGATATAATTGGCATATAGCACTGTATAAGTTTTAAGCACTTTTTAAAAAAGCTGGCTTAAAACCCAACATTAAAAAAACTAAGATCATGGCATCTGGTCTCATCACTCTATGGCAAATAGGAGGGAAAAAGGTGGAAGCAGTGATAGATTTCCTCTTTTAGGGCTCCAAAATCACTGTGGATGGTGACTACAGCCATGAAATTAGAAGACACTTTGCTTCTTGGAAGGAAACTTATGACAAACCTAGACAGTGTATTAAAAAGCAAAGACATCACTTTGCTGACAAAGGTCCCTAAAGTCAAAGCAATGGTCTTTCAGAATTGAACCATAAAGAAGGCTGAGCACCAAAGAACTGACGCTTTCGAATTGTAGCGCCTGAGAAGACTCTTGAGAGTCCCTTGGACAGCAAGGAGATCAAACCAGTCAATTGTAAAGGAAATCAACCCTGATTACTCATTGGAAGGATTGAAGCTGAAGCTGAAGCTCCAACACTTTGGCCACCCACAAACAGCTGACTCAATAGAAAAGACGCTGGAAAGATGAAAGGCAAAAGGAGAAAAGGGTGGATGATGATGAGATAGTTGGATAGCATTACTAACTCAATGGACAAGAACTTGGGGAAACTTCGGGAGATAGTGAGGGACAGGGAGGCGTGGTGTGCTGTAGTCCATGGGGTCACAAAGAGTCAGATACGGCTGAGGGACTGAACAACAACAACTGTGCAATTTAAGGTACAGGGCATAATAATCTGAATTACATAAATTATGAAATGATTATCACAATACATTTAATGACTATCCATCATCTCATATAAATACAAAATAAAATAAATAGAAACAAAACTTCTCCCTTGTGATAAGAACTCTTAGGATTTCTTCTCTTAAAAATTTTCATAGATAACATGTAGTAGTATTAATTATATTTATCATATCATACATTACATCCTTAGTATTGTTACCTTGTAACTGGAAGTCTGTATCTTCTGACTGCCTTCATTCAATTCTTCCTCCCCCCACCCAGTACTTTATTCTTTTTGGTGCTATTGTAAACGATTTTCTTAACTTCTCTTTCTTAATCTCCTTCTGAACTCCAACTTCACTGCAGAAAATGCAACTGATTTTTGTATACCAACTGTATCCTGCAACTTTATAATGAATGAATAATAAATAATAAATGAATCCATTTATTAAGTTTTTTTGGAGTCATTAGGATTTTATATGCATAAAATAATGCCATCAGCAAGTAATGACAATTTTCCTTCCTCCTTTCCTATGCCTTTTGTTTCTTCTTCTTGCCTAGCTGCTCTGGCTAGAACTTCCAGTACTATGTTGAATAAAAGTGGTGAAAGTGGGCAGCCCTGTCTTGTCCTGATCTTAGAAGAAAAGCTTTTAGCTTTTCATTGCTGTACTATATTAGCTTTGAGCTTATTACATGTGGCCTTTATTATGCTGAAGTCTGTTCCCTCTATACACACTATGTTGAGTTTTCTCATGAAAGGATACTGAATTCTATCAAATGCCTTTTCTGCATCTATTGAGAAGATCATATGATTTTTATCTTTCATTTGTTAGTAATATGTCACACTGGTTTACTTGCAGGCGCTGCACCACCTTGCGTCCCTGAAATAAATCCTTCTTGATCATGGTGCACCATCCTTTTAATGTACCATTGAATTTGGTTTGCTAATATTTTGTTGAGGAGTTTTGCATCTACGTTCATCAGGGATATTGGCCTGTGTTATTTGCCTTTGTCCGGTTTTGGAATCAGGATAATGCTAAGTTTATGACTTTGAGTGTTCTCTTCTCTTTTACTTTTTTGGAAGTTTGAGAAGGATTGATATTAATTCTTTAAATGTTTAGGAGAACAAACCAGTGAATTTGGAACTTGGGATTAAAATATACACATGATTATATATAAATAACTAACAAAGACCTACTGTATAGCACAGAGAACTATACTCAGTATTTTAAAATAATCTATAAGGGAAAATAATCTATAGAAGTATACACAGATTTATACGTATGTTTAATTGAATCACTTTGATGTATTGCTGAAATCAAGGAAACACTGTAAATCAACTATGATTCAATTAAAAAAAAAAATCACCAATGAAGCCATCTGCAGTGACTCAATCTCCTTACTAGTAACTGGTCCATTCAGATTTTCTATGCTTCAGTCTCAGCACATTATATATTTATAGGACTGTATCCATTTCTTCTAGATTGTCCAATTTGTTGGCATAAAAATGTTCACAGTATTGTCTTAGATCCTTTGTATTTCTGTGATATCAGTTGCAACATCTCCTATTTCATTTTTAATTTTCAAGCCCCTCTTTTTCTTACTAAAGGTTTGTCTATATTGTTTATCTTTTCAAAAAATAAGTTCTTATTATTTCTGTTGTCCTGTCTTAATTTAGTCCCATTCCAACCATTATACTTCCCTCCTTCTACTAACTCTGGGCTAAGTTTGTTCTTCTTTTTCTAGTTCCAAGTTAGGTGGCTTAGTTGATATTTTTCTTTATTCTTATGTAGGCTGTTATTACTATAAAATTACTTCCTGGAACTGCTTTTGAGACATCCCATATCTCAAGATATTTTCTGGATGTCTCTTTGATTGCTTCTTTGAATCAGTATGTGTTTAAGGGCATGTTATTTAATCTCCAGATGTTCGTGAATTTTCAACAGATTTCTAGTTTCAAATCATTGTGGCTGGAAAAAATGTTTGATGTGATTTCAATTTTCTTAAATTTTATTAAGACTTATTTTATGGTCTAACATATGATCTATTTTGAAATCATGTTTCATTTGTACTTGAGAAGAAAGTGTATTCTACTGCTGTTGGATGGAATGTTCTGTAAATGTCTGTTAAATGCATTTGGTCTAATGTGTAAGCTTAAATCCAACCTCTCCTTACTGATTTTCCATCTGGATGATCTACCCATTGTTGAAGGTGGAGTACTGAAGCCCCCTACTATAATTGTATTGCTTTCTATTTCTTCCTTCAATTCTGTAAATATTTTCTGTATATTAAGTGCTCCAATTTTTGGTGCCCAAATATTTACAAATACTGTATCCTTTTGATAAACTGACCCCTTTATCATTGGAAATGAGATTCCTGTTAAATTAATAAAATATTAAGTTCATATTATAAAACAACCACATACCTTTAAGAGCCTCACAGTGCTTTTTAATTGCTACAGGAGTCAAATGCAGAAAATTGGGAATCTAAAATAGAGAATTTTAAAGGATAAATTAGCCAAGTGTCTTTGTTTTTTGTTTTTTTTGGCCAGGCCATGCAGTGTGGGATCTTAGTTCCCCAACCAGAGACTGAGCGAGGCCAGAGCAGTGATAACACCAGGCCCTAATCACTGGCTGGCCAGGGAATTCCTGCCTAAGTCTCTTAAAAATATCAAACATAATCTTCTCATAAAATTAAATCATAAGCCTCACAAACCTTGTAATAAATAAAATCTTTTTTTTTTAACAATACTGAATCCATGTCACAGATGTAAATTTAAGAAATGAATTTCCTAAGATAAAGATTCAGTACCAAGTATCTTATAAGAATAATGGTAGAGAAAAAAACATTATTTTTATAGTATTATTCCTGCCACAAATCTACAGGTGTACATATTTCCCTTGTAAAACTGAAAACACTTAAAGACACAGACCATTGTTAAATAATCTTAATCCCCCTGAAACACATACCACTGCAAGACATTTTCTGTTTTATCCTTAACAGACATTTTATGAATTGAATGGAATGAAGAAACAAAGCAAGGAAATCTTAAATGAATAGTTAAATGAACTTGGGACTATGTTTATAATACATTGAAAGGTTCTCTATTTACAGGGCCAATGAAAACTTAGGTAAGGTCAGCGATTTGATTCCTTCAAATAAATAATTAACACTTCCTAGGATATTGGAGAAGGAAATGGCAACCCACTCCAGTGTTCTTGCCTGGAGAATCCCAGGGACGGGGGAGCCTGGTGGACTGCCGTCTATGTGGTTGCACAGAGTCGGACACAACTGAAGCAACTTAGCAGCAGCAGGATATTTTAAAAATAATGTTAAGCATCTAAAGAGAAAATGTAGTTTAAAGAAACTTATTTTGAAAGAAAATCTGAACAAGCAGAAAGTTCCTCCAAACATTATGTCTGGAATCTTAAGTACCAATCAGAAAATGGTTATTTTAAACAAGAGAAAACAGACACCAAATAGTGGGATTATGGGGGTGGGTGACTTCATTTTCTATACTTCTAATTTTTGAAATGTGACTCAAAGTCATAAAAGGAAAAAAATAATAGTGAATGCTTACACAGGATTTATATTGGCACTGCTTTATGAACTCTGCATATGTTACCTCAGTTTACAAGCTTATCCATATGGCACTTACTGGGAACAGACCATATCACTGGATTAAGCATATGGTGATTCTTGAAAGGGACAGCATGCATTAAATGTTCAGATTTTTATATTTATTAAAATTCCATTCACGACCACCATTACAACATTATAAACATATTGTTACTCTCTCTCTCTCAGTGATATTTTCCAAAGTTTTTTTTTCTTTAAACTAAGTTGAATTCTTCTCTTCCATTTGAAGAAAAGATTAGTTTTACAAGTGTTTGCTTTATCTCTTGAAATGTTACCTTGTCCAAATTTCATCTGCCTGTCCCCAGCAAAAGATGATCCCCTTTCCATGTTACTATCTCATTAAAAAAAATTTGTTTATTTACTATCTCATTTTTTTACCATCAACTTTTAGCAAATTTTTGTTTTTCGTGAAGTAGAAAATACAGTTTCTCTCATTTAGTAGAAAAGACAATTCCTTGATGATAATTTCATTGTAGGTAAAAGGAAACCATCTAAGACATGCATTCCCTGGTGACGGACATTTATATTTTAAGAAGTCTACTTTCCATAAGTCACAAAAGGTGTTATCAACTCATTATAGATGCATTTAACTGAAGCATTTAACATGATCTATTTTGCTTCACGAAATAAAGAAGTTTAAGGACTATAACAATAATACTAAATTAATTTTCTAGAAAGTTTTTAAATCCCTTTTTTAAAAGTAAAAACTTCACTCCTCTCAAATTAGGTTATTTCATTTAGTTCTGCTTGAAAAACACAACAGAAAAGATACAATAGAAAAAAAAGCCAAAAGGAAGCCACAAGACCAGTTAATTACCCATTCTTAAATGCCTAGAATTCTTTGAGCCATCGTTCCAAGGGATAAGTAAAACACAGTATCCATTATTACCCCCAAAACAACTGAGTTAAAATACAGTAAGCTGCTATGCACTGAACCTTGAAGTGTTGCGGGGGATGGTGGCTGCAAGAGCAGGGGGAGGGTAGGTGTCAGAGGGAAATCAACATTTATTTAAATATAAGTTTCAGCCAATGAACCAGCAACTTATCCTACCTTTAGAAGTTCCAGATTTCCCTCCTTAGCCATGGGCACTCCCCTTTTTACTGGATAACCCATTCGAACAGGAAGAGGTACTGCGGAGGGTTTAAATGGAGCTGCAACAGGGTAAACACTAGGCCAGTCCTGGTCAACAGACATTTTCTCTGTCCTGGGAGGTAATGCCTGAAGAATGTAAAACAATTTAATATTTTAAATATAAACATGAACTTTAAAGGAAAAAAGGTACAATTAAGAGAAACACAAAGACTTGCAACCTATATAAAATCTGACGTCCCGTAACTGCTGCTGTTGAAATAAAAAAAAACACCCCAAAACAAACCTACCTAAATATCCTTGGCAGTTTCCTCAAACCCCGTGGAAAGGAACTCTTTAATAGCACATTTGCTTTACAAAAAAAATTTCTCTTACAGTCTTTTAGCAAACTTTCTGCATATTGTTTATGAAGGGGTCAGTAACAGTATATGTTGAATAATTTTTAAAACTTCAGTGAAAGTCAGTACACGAGATAACAATGAGAATTTGAAATAAGGAAAACAAGAAATAAGAAAAATAAAGAATAAGAATTTAGAAATAAATTAAGATTAAACTAACTGAATAGACACATAATGAGAAATGTCTTCCAAGCCCAGAGAATAGCTATATGATAACTTAGTCAATCACATTAACATTTATTTTTTAAACTGTATTTGACAGATGAGGATGGCCAGCATTCCCTTTAAACCCAAAAGGAAGGTTCGAAGATGCAAAACTAGGTATCCTTCTAAGCAACAGACCAGTGTAGCATATATCCTGGAAGCAGTTAGTACTCCTGTGAAAATGAGTACTCTATATGATTATAAATGGTGCCACTTCAGTTCAGTTCAGTCGCTCAGTCGTGCCTGACTGTTTGCGACCCCATGGACTGCAGCATGCCAGGCCTCCCTCTTCATCACCAACTCCCGGAGTTTACACAAACTCATCTCCATTGAGTCGGT
The DNA here is from genome assembly GCF_014754425.2 of Oryx dammah. Lineage (NCBI taxonomy): Eukaryota > Metazoa > Chordata > Mammalia > Artiodactyla > Bovidae > Oryx > Oryx dammah. Next base: position 36,623,126 of record NW_024070213.1, on the reverse strand, counting down.
GATGTGCCATCCAACCATCTCATCCTCTGTTGTCCCCATCTCCTCCTGCCCTCAATCTTTTCCAACATTAGGGTCTTTTCAAATGGGTCAGCCCTTTGCATCAGGTGGCCAAAATATTGGAGTTTCAGCTTCAACATCAGTCCCTCCAATGAACACTCAGGACCAATCTCCTTTAGGATGGACTGGTTGGATCTCCTTGCTGTCCAGGGACTTTCAAGAGTCTTCTCCAACACCACAGTTCAAAAGCATCAATTCTTAAGTGCTCAGCTTTCTTTACAGTCCTGCTCTCACATCCATACATGACTACTGGAAAAACCATAGCCTTGACTAGATAGACCTTTGTTGGCAAAGAAATGGCTCTGCTTTTTAATATGCTGCCTAGGTTGGTCATAACTTTCCTTCCAAGGAACAAGCATCTTTTAATTTCATGGCTGCAGTCACCATCTGCAGTGATTTTGGAGCCCAAAAAATAAAGTCAGCCACTGTTTTCACATCTATTTGCCATGAAGTGATGGGACCAGATGCCATGATCTTAGGTTTCTGAATGCTGAGTTTTAAGCCAACTCTTTCAGTCTCCTCTTTCACTTTCATCATGAGGCTCTTTAGGTCTTCTTCACTTTCTGCCATAAGGGTGGTGTCATTTGCATATCTGAGGTTATTGAGATTTCTCCCAGCAATCTTGATCCCAGCTTGTGCTTTATCCAGTCCAGCATTTTTCATGATGTACTCTGCATAGAAGTTAAATAAGCAGGGTGAGAATATACAGCCTTGACGTACTCCTTTCCCTATTTGAAATCAGTCTGTTGTTCCATGTCCAGTCCTAACTGTTGCTTCCTGACCTGCATACAGATTTCTCAAGAGGCAAGTCAGTTGGTCTGGTATTCCCATCTCTTGAAGAATTTTCCACAGTTTATTATGATCCACACAGTCAAAGGCTTTGGCATAGTCAATAAAGCAGAAATAGATGTTTTTCTGGAACTCTCTTGCTTTTGCGATGATCCAGCAGATGTTGGCAATTTGATCTCTGGTTCTTCTGCCTCTTCTAAAACCAGCTTGAACATCTGGTAGTTCATGGTTCACGTATTGCTGAAGCCTGGCTTGGAGAATTTTGAGCATTTCTTTATTAGTGTGTGAGAGTTCGGTAGTTTGAGCATTCTTTGGCTTTGCCTTTCTTTGGGATTGGAATGAAAACTGACCTTTTCCAGTCCTGTGGCCACTGCTGAGTTTTCCAAATTTGGTGCCACTTAACTTCCAACTAATGTGCCTTTGTTCTGAATCCACACTTATGAAGGGACCTTACAATATGGATTCCTCCATGACGATGCCCACAGGGTGAGACTAAACTGGTTAGATGAACGAATACATCCCAGGCTGCCTGACTGTTCAAGGCATCGTCAAAAACAATTTTTTATTCTGGTTTATCTACCTATTTCCTGGGAGTAAGTGAGTGAGTCTGCTTCTGAAAAGAGGATCCATTCTCAGGGAATTGACAAAACCAACCAAAGACTAGACAGAGCCAGGGCTTCAGGGTCGCCCGTGCACATGCCCATTTGAAGCCTGCTCATGTGGCACCCTCTACCTCCTAACGAAGATCTGCCTTACTTTAGATCAGAAACCCACACAGCAGTCTACACCAGAGTACGTTAACTGCTTACCTTTCTTCTTGGTGGCCTTTCATGTCTGGAGGTTCTTTCTGTTGTAGCTAAAAGACAACACAACAGTTGCAGAGAATTTTAATTAGTACGGAGTTGTTCCACATTGAGACAATAACCCATTTTCTGTAAGTTCAGAGAGTAAATCATTTTAATGCAAATGAAAAGTCAGAAATAGATGAGAAAAGTCAAGAGTTACTTGAAAATATACTGTGATTGACAATACATGTGCTTAGTTGCTCAGTCGTGTCCGACTCTTTGCGACCCCATGGACTGTAGCCGTCCAGACTCCTCAGTCCATGGGGATTCTCTAGGTAAGAACACTGAGAGGGCTGCCATTCCCCTTCTCCAGGGGATCTTCCCAATCCAGGGACTGAACCCAGGTCTCCCGCATTGTGGGTGGATTCTTTACAGACTGAGCCACCAGGATGATAAGATATAGTTAGCTCATCAACTAAAGATGTATTTTTAATAACTTTTAAGGTTGTCAAATAAACTCACTCTCCCAAGTTGAAATATCTAGTTAGAAATAAGTATTTTGCATCTTTATCGTTGGTGATGGACAGGGAGGCCTGGTGTGCCGTGATTTATGGGGTTGCAAAGAGTCGGACACAACTGAGTGACTGAACTGAACTGAACTGAGAAACAACTGGTTTGAAATGTTCTAACATATATTTGCTCATATCTGGTATTACTCTGTTCTTTACGCACACACACAAAATAACCTTCAGTTTTCTGTCTCTATTGTTAAGTAGAACTGCCAATGCTACAATAGCATCAACAATAACAAAAATCATAGTTATTCCTAATAAATCACATAACTGTACAAGATAAATTATTTATATACACTATCTTTTAAAATATTAACTTATATCTCTCTAAATTAATGTTTTGCTATACTAAAATAATATGAAATAACTATATTCAGTACTTTAACACATCCAGACACTGAGCTAAATGCTTTTCATGATCTTTTTAAATCTTATTCTTCACAGTAACTATAAGCACTAAATATATTATCCTTATTTAGAGGTCATTTAGCCAAGAAAACTAAAGACAAGGTGTTAGGATAATGAAAGCTCAGCACAAAAGACTTCACACTCTGAACTACTGTCTCCAGCTTCACTTCCTTTCACAAAGCCCTAGGCTACACTGGACTTTCAGTACCAGGCCCCTGAGTTTTTCTCTGAACTTTCTGTTCTGCCTGGAATGTGTCTCCCTTTCATCTGCCTGGCTTCTGTCCTCTACTCCCTCTCCACCTCATTCCTTGATCTGATAAATTCTTATTCACCCCTCAACAGTAATTCACTGATTCATTAAAAAATTGTTTGAGTGGTACTGTGTACCAGCAACTCAAAAGGCAGCAATGAACAACAGACACATAGTCCTTGCTCTTACTGAATGCAGTCGGTCATATAAGGTAACTATCTAGCAAGAAATTTCAATAAAGAGTGATAAATATTAATGTAAACATACAGCAGGGGACCCAACTTAGTCAGTTAACTGGGGAAAAAAACTTAAAGATGAGCAGGAGGAAGCCATGGGAATAGGCAAGTAAGAAAAAGTGTTCTAGAGTGAAAGAGAAGCTGGAAAATCAAAGTAAACAAGTTCAAAATGGCTGAAATTTAAGAGTAGGGCATAAAGAGCACCCAGAAAAGTGGTATTTAATAGGTCTGAGACAGGGATTTTCCTGATGGTCCAGTCGCTAAGATTCTGCACTCCCAACACAGGGAGCCTGTGTTCTAGCCCTGGTCAGGGAACTAGATTTTGCCTCAACTAAGGTGCCTCAATTAAGATGCATCTAAGGTGCCTTAGATGCCTCAACTAAGACCCAGCACAGCTAGATAAATAAGTAAAAAAAATTTTTTAATAAAACGTCAGAGATACATTCAACAGGCATCTCAACTAAAACACATCACAGAGCTCTTGATTTCTCTCTTCAGTCTCCTCAGTTCCTGTAAACGCTATCACCATTCATCCAACTGCTCAAAATCTAACATGTTTCCTTGAGACTTTGGCTCAAGGCCCCATATCAAATCCATCAGGGAGTCTTGTTAGTGCTGCCTTCAAAATATATCCCAAGTCCAACCACACCAGCATTTCCACTGTTAGGTCAATCCAAGTCACTACCATCTCATTTGGAGCACTACAACAGCTTTCAAACTGGTCTCCTGGCTCCCACTCTTACACCAAGCTCACCAAACAGCAGTCAGTGATCTTTCAAAAGTATAAATCACATTACCTCACCTCCTGTTCAAAACCTACCAATGTGATCCCAAATCCAAGCCAAATGCCTACAAGCCTTTACCAGATCAGGTCATTATGTATCTTTCTGACATCTTTTACTTCTCCTCTTTACTCACTTTAGCTCCAGCCACACTGGTCTTCTTTTTGTTTCTTGGTCACACCCATAACCTCATTCTACTTTTGAGCTTCTATACTTTCAGCTCCCTATACCAACAAGGCTCTTCCCAGAGATGCTCAAACATCACTTCCTTAGGGAGTTCTCTCCTGACTATCCGATCTTGTCTTGCCCTAGACCGTAAAGCGTCTGCCTGCAACGCAGGAGACCCGGGTTCGATTCCTGGGTCAGGAAGATCCCCTGGAGAAGGAAATGGCAATCCACTCCAGCACTCTTGCCTGGAAAATCCCATGGACAGAGGAGCCTGACAGGCTACAGTCCATGGGGTCGCAAAGAGTCGAATACGACTGAGCGACTTCACTTTCACAGCCTCTATTCCCCCAATCTATTATTCTCAAGGCCCTATTTTATTTTTCTTCATAGCATCTGACATTGTTTACCTATTTATAATCTGATTTCCTACCAAGAATGTAAACTTCATGAGATGAAGGACCTGTTTTTATGATTATTCATTTATTTATCTTTGGCTGCACTAGGTCTTCAGTGTTGGGCAGGCTTTTCTCTAGTTGCAGCGAAGAAAGGCTTCTCATTCTGGTGGCTTCTCCTGTTACGGAGCACAGACTCCATGGTCTTCGGGTTTCAGTCGTTGCAGCACTTGGGCTCAGTAGTTGCGACTCCCAGACTCTAGAGTACAGGCTCAGTAGCTGTGCACTGGTGCACTGGTTTACTTGCCCTGCCGCATGTGCGATCTTCCCTGACCAGGGATCAAACCCTTTTGTCCTGCATCGGTAGGTGGATCCTTAACCAATGGATCACCAGGGAATTCTGAAGGGCCCTGCTATATTCCAGTATCTAGAACGCTACCTAGCACACAGTAGGAGTTTATTTGCAGAATGAATAGATGAACGAATGATTAAAAAGTGTTAAGACTATTAAGTGCTATGATGATGCATTAAGGGATTTACCGTTTATCTCAAAGCCATGAAAAATCTTTTGTATATTTTGAACATGGGAGTGGCAAGTTAAGATTCGCTTTGTGCACACTTCACTCTGGCTATTGTGAAAATCCAATGTAGGAGAGTAAGAGTAGAAATAGAGACCAGCAAATAAACTATGGCAAACGGGAGATATGGTGGCCTAAACTGGACAGTGAGAAGTATCACTACTAGAAATATTAAAGAAAATAGCACGGATAAGACAAGACGAATGACTGGCAACGCTCCCTCGACAGAGCTTTTTTGACTCTTGAGGGTTCCTGCTCGGTGTTCCCACCTCCTTACTGTATTCACGATTCTATTAACGGCACCTAACACAGCACAGTACTCCTAGCTAGTCTACCCACAACTAGACTTTTCCACTAGATTCCTCCAAGGCAAGAACGGTATCGGGTAGCCCTAAAATCTCTCTTGAATGAAGGTCACCTCAGTACGCCTACTGAATGAAGGTCAACCCCCTTTGGTGACATAGCTAGCCCTGGAATTCAGAGCTGTACCTTGTTTCAGGCCATTTGTGGGCCTCTCTTAAATTTCGGGAAAATCTGTGGTTAAGCATCACCCAACAAATATTCCGAGAACCAGCAATCAGAGAGAGACTTGTACCGCTGGCCCTGGGAGAGACTACCGGAAAGCGCAGGTCACGGAGAAGGTGGGGAAGCAAGTCCGCGGCGCCCCAAGGACCAGAAAGAGAAACTGACTGCCAGGAGCTAGGCGACACTCCGCGCAGGGGGCACACCTAAGTCCGCGGTTTCCTACTACTAGACGGACCAGTGACCGGCACGGAGGACGTACTTGAATCCCCAGGGTGGCTCTGGCTCCGCCACCGCAGCCGCCATCATGCGCCCGTATTCCGCCCGCTTACAGCCCCCAAAGCCCGGAGGCGACGCGGCAGACACTCACGCGGGCTTAGTCTCGGAGCGCCAGTGACAGGAGACACAGCGGTGGAAAAGGCACGAAGGGTCCTGGCTCGCGTCTGCAAAGCCAACCACGCAGGGAGCGAGGGGGCCGCCATGTTGGCCAAGACGGCAAGCCGGAGAGGACAAGCGCGGCTCCGGGTCAAGGGGCGGGCTTGAGGCCCTACTGCGCAGGCTGGCGAGCCTTGCCCCGCCCCTGGGCTGGAGAAACAGGAAGCACGTGGGCCTCGGAATGCAAAGTCGGAGTCAACCAACTGTGCAAGAAAATACTCTCCACGTAGAGAAAGGAATGGAAAGAAAACAAAAAGATTTTGTGAAAAATCTAAGCTGTCAGTCCAAAGACAGTTGTAAAGAAGGACCATAGAGGATGGGAGAAATGTGGCTTATTGGAGGGCGGAATCTCAGATGGTCTGGGAGTCTGGCAGTCTAAGCTAAGGCCCTGTTTCTTTGCAGTTGCTGCTTTTCTGCACTTTCTTGAATTAAAGGAAGTCTTCAGCTAGTGCAAGTGATGTGCTTTAAGGAGAGAGGCAGTATCCAATAATAAGTAAAAGGACGGCCTCTTGATCCAGACTAGTTGAGTTCAGTTCAGTCTCTCCGTCTTTTACAATTCATTGCGACCCGGTGGGCTGCAGCATGCCAGGCTTCCCTGTTCATCAACAGCTCCCGGAGTTTACTTAAACTCATGTCTATTGAGTGGGTGAGCCATCCAACCATCTCATCCACTGTCCTCCCCTTCTCCTCCTGCCTTCAATCTTTCCCAGCATCAGGGTATTTTCAAATGAGTCAGTTCTTTGCATCAGATGGCCAAAGTAATGAAGTTTCAGCTTCAGCATCAGTCCTTCCAATGCATATTCAGGACTGATTTCCTTTAGGATGGACTGGTTGGATCGCCTTGCTGTCCAAGGGATTCTCAAGAATCTTCTCCAACACCACAGTTCAAAACCACCAGTTCTTCAGTGCTCACCTTTCTTTATAGTCCAACTCTCACATCCAGACATGACTACTGGAAAAACCATACCTTTGACTAGATGGACCTTTGTTGGCAAAGAAATGTTTCTGCTTTTTAATATGCTGTATAGGTTGGTCATAACTTTTCTTCCAAGGCGCAAGGAGTTTTTAATTTCATGGCTGCAGTCACCATCTGGAGTGATTTTTGGAGCCCAGAAAAATAAAGTTTCTCACTGTTTCCACTGTTTCCCCATCTATTTGCCATGAAATGATGGGACTAGATGCCAGGATCTTAGTTTTCTGAATGTTGAGTTTTAACTCAACTTTTTCACTCTCCTTTTTCACTATCATCAAGAGGCTCTTAAGTTCTTTTTCACTTTCTGCCATAAGGGTGGTATCATCTGCATATCTGAGTTTATTGATATTTCTCCCTGCAATCTTGATTCCAGCTTATGCTTTATCCAGTCCAGCATTTTTCATGATGTACTCTGCATATAAGTTAAATAAGCAGGGTGAAAATATACAGCCTTGATGTGCTCCTTTCCAGACTTGGAACCAGTCTGTTGTTCCATATCCAGTTCTAACTGTTGCTTCTTGACCTGTATGCAGATTTCCTAGGAGGTAGGTCAGGGGGTCTGGTATTCCCATCTCTTTCAGAATTTTCCACAGTTTGTTGTGATACACACAGTCAAAGGCTTTGGTGGAGTCAATAAAGCAGAAATAGATGTTTCTTTGGAACTCTCTTGCTTTTCTGATGATCCAGCGGATGTTGGCAATTTGATCTCTGGTTCCTCTGCCTTTTCTAAAACCAGCTTGAACATCTGGAATTTCACAGTTCACATTCTTTTGAATCCTGGCTTGAAGAATTTTGAGCATTACTTTGCTAGCATTTGAGATGAGTGCAATCATTCAGTAGTTTGAGCATTCCTTGGCATTGCCTTTCTTTGGGATTGGAATGAAAACTGACTTCTTTCAGTCCTGTGGTCACTGCTGAGTTTTCCAAATTAGCTGGCATATTGAGTGCAGTGCTTTCACAGCATCATCTTTTAGGATTCAAAATAGCTCTACTGGAATTCCATCACCTCCACTAGCTTTGTTCGTAGGGATGCTTCCTAAGGCCCACTTGTCTTTGCATTCCAGGATGTCTGGCTCTAGGTGAGTGTTCACACCATCATGATTATCTGGGTCGTGAAGATCTTTTCTGTATAGTTCTTCTGTGTATTTCTTGTTAATACCTCTTTTTAATATCTTCTGCTTGTTAGGTCCATACCATTTCTGTCCTTTATTGTGCTCATCTTTGCATGAAAAGTTCCCTTGGTATCTCTAATTTTCTTGAAGAGATCTGTAGTCTTTCCCATTCTATTGTTTTCCCCTATTTCTTTGCATTGGTCTCTGAGGAAGGCTTTCTTATCTCTCTTTGCTATTCTTTGGAACTCTGCATTCAAATGGGTATATCTTTCCTTTTCTCCTTTTAATTTCACTTTTGTTTTCATATTTATGTGTAAGGCCTCTTCAGACAACCGTTTTGCCTTTTTGCATTTGTTTTTCTTGGGGATAGTCTTATCACTGCCTTCTGTACAATGTCACAGACCTCCATCCATAGTTCTTCAGGCACTCTATCAGATCTAATCCCTTGAATCTATTTGTCACTTCCACTGTATAATCATAAGGGAATTGATGTAGGTCATACCCTGAATGGTCTAGTGGTTTTCCCTAGTTTCTTCAATATAAGTCTGAATTTGGCAATAAGGAGTTAATGATCTGAGTCACAGTCAGATCCCAGTCTTGTTTTTTCTGACTGTATACAGCTTCTCCATCTTTGGCTGCAAAGAATATAATCAGTCTGACTTCAGTATTGACCATCTGGTGATGTCCATGTGTAGAGTCTTCTCTTGTGTTGTGGAAGAGGGTTGAGTTTAAAACTTGACCTCACCATCTTTAGAATCTGTGATCATATTCCATCATATATCTGGGTGTAATATTAGCATATTGATCTCCTGTGCCATTTAGGCTTTGAAAATTAGAAAGTGGAAAAGTTAGTCCCTCAGTACTGTCCAGCTCTTTGAGACCCCCATGGACTGTAGCCTGCCAGACTCCTCTGCCCAAGGAATTCTCTAGGCAAGAATACTAGAGTGGGTGATCCTTCCCTTCTTTAGAGGATCTTCCGAACCCAGGTATTGAACCTGGCTCTCCTGCATTGAACACAGATTCTTTATGGCCTGAACCACTAAGAAAGCTCCTATAGGCTTTAACTATAATCAATGATTCTGTTAGCTTGTGTGTAGATCAGGTTAGAATTACAAAAAGGCAGAACTCATCAGACCTAGAAAATGATGGTAATCCTTAAAGGAGCTCTCTTATTTTCTACCCTAGGATGGATTAACATACAACCCTTAATAAAATTATCCTCTATTTTTTCAATCGATATGCTGCTGCTGCTAAATTGCTTCAGTTGTGTCCGTCTCTGTGTGACCCCATAGACAGCAGCCCACCAGGCTCCCCCGTCCCTGGGATTCTCCAGGTAAGAACACTGGAGTGGGTTGCCATTTCCTTCTGCAATGCATGAAAGTAAAAAGTCAAAGTGAAATCGCTCAGTCGTGTCCGTCTCTTAGCAACCCCATGGACCGCAGCCTACCAGGCTCCTCCGCCCATGGGATTTTCCAGGCAAGAGTACTGGAATGGGGTGCCATTGCCTTCTCTTAAAGCAGATAATTATAATAAGAAGAACTGGAAACAAATAGAACTGCGCCTTGTTAAGCATGCCAGGTAGAGCAGGTATGCAGGTGTCCTATCGTATTCTACCTGTGAACAGTGTGCTATGGGCATCAATAAGCATGCAGCATGATAATAACAAGTATTTGTAGTAACCACCTTCCTCATCTTTTCTGGCCTCTTTATCATCCCATTATTGTTCCAAAGTGGAAGTATGGTGTGTTCGCTTCCTACGGCTGCTATAACAAAGAACCAGAAACTGGGTGACTTAAAACAACAGACATTTATTCTTTCACAATTCTGAAACTAGAAGTCCAAAATCCAGGTGTTGGCAAGAGATGGTTCCTTCTGGAGGGTCTGATGGAAAATCTGTTTATGCCTCTCTGTCTCTCTCCTAGTTTCTGATGGTTGCTGGCAATTTCTGGCATTCCTTGGTTTGTAGACACATGACTCTAATCTCTGTCTCCATCTTCACGTGGTATTCTCCCGTCCTCCATTTTTAAGATTTAAAGCATGGCCTTTAAGTCAGTTGGATGTGGGATTTGAGTCCAGGTTCTGTTTCTTTGTGATCTTGGGCAACTCCACCTAAACTCACTGAGCTTCAGTTTCAGGGAAAATGGGAACAGTATCATCTTCCTGAAAACCACTGTGATTAGGTGAGTAATGTTTTCAAAGCCATAATATAAAAGGTGGCCATTCAAATTAAGCTTAGGGTCAATGCAGCAACCACTTTTTCTCTCAATTTTGTATATTTTAGTAGAATAAAGTACAAGGCCTATCTCATAGACATTTAGGGACAAATGAGAATGAATTCTATGGTTTTTCCTGTGGTCATGTATGGATGTGAGAGTTGGACTGTGAAGAAGGTTGAGCACTGAAGAATTGATGCTTTTGAACTGTGGTGTTGGAGAAGACTCTGGAGAGTCCCTTGGATTGCAAGGAGATCCAACCAGTCCATTCTGAACGAGATCAGCCCTGGGATTTCTTTGGAAGGAATGAAGTTGAAGCTGAAATTCCAGTACTTTGGCCACCTCATGTGAAGAGTTGACTCATTGGAAAAGACTCTGATGCTGGGAGGGATTGGGGGCAGGAGGAGAAGGGGACGACAGAGGATGAGATGGCTGGATGGCATCACTGACTCAATGGAAGTGAGTCTGAGTGAACTCCGGGAGTTGGTGATGGACAGGGAGGCCTGGCATGCTGCGATTCATGGGGTCGCAAAGAGTTGGACACGACTGAGCGACTGAACTGAACTGAACTGAGAATGAATCCTTAGAGAATTAGTTCATATCCAGAGACTTCTCAATTTCTGAGCAACATGTTAAGAGATTCAGTTCCTCATTCAAACTGCTTATGATTTCTTCCTTTTGTTTCACTCTCTCCCTGAGACTAAAGTAGATCAATTCTTCTGGAGTTAGAAGAGCCAGAAAATTCTTATTGTTTTCTCTGATATCAAATACTATGAAATTTATTCTATGTTAAAAGTTAAAATGTCATTTGTAATGCTATAAATGGGCAATAATGCTGTTTCATGCAGTATAAAGAGTAAAGCATGTACTATCATGTACATAGAAGTTAGTAAGAATAACATAATTTTTCAGTTAGAAAAGATGTTAGAAGTATAAACGATCATGATAAAAATCTTTTTTTAAGCCTTCATGACCAAATAATCCAACAAAATGTAGAAGTCAGGTCAGTTTCATGGGCTTGTGACTTACACATAGAAGAGCCCTGTGCTTGGCTTAATGTTTGTTGTCTCTGTCTTGAAATTTTTTACAAAATTTTTTACAAATTTTTTACACTCTTTATTTTCAGGTTGCATTTGGTTCCACAAATTACATAGCCAAGTCTACATATGTAGATCAATTTTAAATATTAAGATTTTTTTTACAATTGGTTTTTGCTATATTTGAAATCTGCATTAATCCAATGACTGTCAGGGAGCTGTTTTTAATTTTAAAAATAACATAAAAAGTGAGTGAACCAAATTTCCAGTTATAGGATAAATAAAGTACTAATGATGTAATGTACAACATGATGACTCTAATTCACACTGCTGTATGGTAAAATTGAAAGTTGTGAAGAGAATAGATCCTGAGAGTTCTTGTCACGTGGAAAAAAGTTTTTTGCTTTTTTCTTATATCTATATGAGATGGACATTAACTAAACTTATTGTGATAATCATTTCATAATGTATTAAGTCAAATTATGATGATGTACACTTAAACTTATCCTGTGCTGCATGCCAATTATATCTCAGTAAAGCTGGAAAAATGAACTCAAACATAAATACACGCTTACCAAAAAGAGCGAGCGAAGTATGTTGATTCACAAGCATGTTAAAGAAACAATATGTAAATATATCCAGGGATGTGGATGGACTTTGGAATCCAAATATCCATCCAGACATTACAGATTAAGTATATCATGGTGTATACGTACAACAGAGAGGACTACTTAAACACATCTTAATCCTAGTTGAACATTATAATTACTTTAGGAGATTAAAAAAAAATCTGTCTTGGTTCTCTCTCTCTGAGATACTGATCAGTTGATCTCGGTGTGTTTGCAGCCTTGGTGTTTTTTTTTTTTTTTTCCTTTGCTTTGAAGTTTCCCAAGTGAATCTAATATGCATGCAGGGTTGAGAACAGAACCATTGATATCACCCCAGAAAGGAGGAAAGTGAATATAAATGTATTAACATGGAAAATTGACCACAATAATCAGTGAAGTTTTTTCTTAAATGCAGTTTGTTTTTTTTTTAACTGCAGATGGTGACTGCAGCCATGAAATTAAAAGACACTCCTTGGAAGAAAAGTTATGACCAACCTAGATAGTATATTCAAAAGCAGAGACATTACTAAACTGACTAAGGTCCGTCTAGTCAAGGCTATGGTTTTTCCTGTGGTCATGTATGGATGTGAGAGTTGGACTGTGAAGAAAGCTGAGCGGCGAAGAATTGATGCTTTTGAACTGTGGTGTTGGAGAAGACTCTTGAGAGTCCCTTGGACTGCAAGGAGATCCAACCAGTCCATTCTGAAGATCAGCCCTGGGATTTCTTTGGAAGGAATGATGCTAAAGCTGAAGCTCCAGTACTTTGGCCACCCCATGAAGAGTTGACTCATTGGAAGATTCTGATGCTGGGAGGGATTGGGGGCAGGAGGAGAAGGGGATGACAGAGGATGAGACAGCTGGATGGCATCATGGACTCGATGGACGTGAGTCTGAGTGAACTCCGGGAGATGGTGATGGACAGGGAGGCCTGGCATGCTGCGATTCATGGGGTCGCAAAGAGTTGGACACGACTGAGTGACTGAACTGAACTGAACATAAATGTATTAACATGGAAAATTGTCCACAATATTCAGTGAAGTTTTCTTTTTTCCTTTTTTTTCTTTGAAGTTTTTTTTTAAATGCAGGTTATAAGGCATTTGTAGATCATATAATTACACTTGTGTAAAATATGTTTAATACACAACACGAGTTCTGGAATGGTAAACAGTAAACTGGAACAGCAGTCAGTGTAAGACTCATGAAGAAGTAACTTTCTATTCTTCTGTACTTAAATCTTTACACAAAAATGCTGATTTTAAAAAAACATGAGAATACAGTATTTTTTAAAATCAGTAAAAGCTTCACATCTTTATTTTTATTAAAAAAAATGGTGAGTCTTTGATTTATATCTTCCAGCTCTTTATCACATGAATACTTACAATTTGTACTAGACACATTAAAATTTTGGTAAGCTTACCCTTCAATAAAATAGAAAAGTGTTGTCACAAGCATTGTCTCCTTTGAATTAGCTGAAGTCATTCCCCTTTCACAGATAAGAAAACAGAGTTAAACCTCTAGATTCTACTTTTAAAAAGTAGAAACCCACCTCTGATCCCAAGCTGCAAACTCTTTTTATTCCACCTCCTTGATAGCTTGCCCTACACAGCACTGATGCAGGCAGGGGTCACTCTATACAAGGAAACAGAAATTGACTGAGAAAACCTTCCAGGCATATTTCAAGTAGGAATAATTATTGCTTAACAACATGAAGAGATGCCTCTCTTGCCTGTTTGTACCTACTTATTGAAGACAGAAGGCTAAAATGTTTTCCTTGAACTTTTGGTTTCCTGGAATGAAGGAATGCCATATTTAAGAAGTTTGGAAATAAATGTTCTAATTGGGATATATTGCATCCAGTCATCAGCAAATGATGTATGCTTTACCATCCACTGTTCCTAATCTGACCTCTTCACCCTTCTCTCCTGCCACTTTGCTCGAGGCTACTCTTTGCTCCCATATGTGTATGTGACTGTGTGTGTGAGCACGCATGCATGCTCAGTCGTGTCCAGCTCTCTGAGACCCCATGGATTGTAGCCGGCCAGGCTCCTCTGTCCATGGGATTCCCAGGCAAGAATACTGGAGTGGGGTGCCATTTCCCCCTCCAGGGGATCTTGCTGATCCAGGGATTGAACCCACGTCTCCTGCATTGGCAGGAGGACTCTTTATCACTGAGCCACTTGGGAAGCCCCAAGTCTTTTTTCCCCTCTGAGTTATTATAATAGTTTCCTAGCTGCCCCCTGGGCTCTGCTGCTACTCTTTCCTCCCTACAGTCTAGTCTCCACCCAGCAACTGAGTGAGGGTTTTAGTATCTACGTCAGGTCAAGGCATGTCTGTCCCCATATCACTCAGAATAAAATCCAGAGTCCTTACAAGTGTGATCTGCTTCTTCTGTTTGCTGGCTCCTTCCCTGACTGTCTCCCATCAGTCTTCTCCCTGTTCACTCTGCCTCTGTTACTATATCTCGAACATATCAACTCCATTCCCAGGTCAGGCCTTGGCATCTGCAGATTCCAATGTCTAGAACTCTTTCCCAGATACCTGCATTGATGATCTCTCTCCATTCACATTTCTGGTAAATTGCCCCTTCTCTCTGAGGCCTTCCTTAACCACCTCATATAAAATACTATCTCCTTTTCCTTTACACCACCCCTGACATTTATTTAAATATGCGTTTACAATATATGCAGGTATTAATTTATTGTCCATGTTCCACCATTAAGAGGAAAACTCCCTGAGAGTACGGACTTTGTTCTTTTTACTGCTGGACTGGCAAGGCAAGGAACAGGGCCTTTCAAGTAACAAGCATTTAACAATCGTGTGAATGAATCAAGCTTCCCTTAAGCATTTTTTTGCTTCTGTCCTCTAGAAGCATAGAGGAAAACTTATTTTTCCTTCCCTAGAGTGGTTTTAATTCACCCCAGCTTTTAAGTAAAGATAGTTTTTATATATATTTTTCTTACTGCAAATGCTAAATAGATGTTAATCATTATTACAAGAGATTGTGATATGGGTTAAAATCGTAAGTAAAGCTAACACTCAAACAAGTCCCCAAGGGATCCCACCAAGGTCCTCTCTGCAGAGAGCAAGCAGCTTGGGATGAGGTGAGAGCCTGGGTAGAGAGGAAGAAAACCAGGCTCAGTTTTGCTTATGTGTCCTGAATTGAAACTGGTTTTGTATTAATAAACACAACTAAAACTTCTGTAGTCCTTTGCACCCCCTTGCCCTCCCCACCTCCAACCCATAGCAGTCAAAACCCATTTTACACTTTTAAATGCTAGACTTACTCTTATCAAACACAATTTGTTTTCAAGTTGAACTTTAAAGGTGACTTTATTATTCTTTCCTCCCACTTTTATTGTTGAATAATAAATAAAAGATTAAGCTAAATTTTCCCATTTTCCCTGAAATACAGGTAGGCTTTTTTTCTGTCCATAATCATGACACTAGGATGTTTTGACCCAGGAGATGGTTTTCATTCAATGTGGGGTGGGGGAAGGGGAGAAAAAAAATCCCATGATGATAAACTTATTAGAAGAACATATTTTTGTTTTCTTTTTATCTTATAGGCCAGTCTCATCTCACACAGCCAGTTCAGAGGATGCTAATATAAACCTTGCCCACCTCTCTCAGCCTGTCTTTCTTACTCAGACAGTTTCCAAGCAGCTCCCTGATGGAGATACAATCTTCTGTTTCCAGGATGAATCGTGCCACAGCTGTCCCTCCTGGCTGATGACCCTTCATTCTCTCTCTCTTGACACTGTCCAGGACAACTCCTCGGATGTCTTTAGGGTTTCCTGGCACACCAAAGATGATACACAGGCCAAGACAGTCCTCTCCTATCATGTTACAGAATTCTTCCAGCTTGTCAAACCTACTTTTCTTGCTGGAAGACTTTTCTGCCTTGGAATCTGGGTTGGAGGGGTCAGATTCCACAGGAGGAAGAGAAGCCATCTGCAGTGTCTGCACGGCCAATTGAAGCTGTATTTGTTTGTCAGATCCCCAGAAGGTCCAAACCCAATCTGCCCCGAAGAGGAAGGCTTGGTGCTTGGTCATCTTGGTGGTGGTGAGCCACTTGTCAGCTCCTTTCTCTTGGCAGAAAGTGACAAAGTGGATTAAGAAGATCTCATTGAGAGTGTTTGGATCTGGGCACAGATTGCTCGGTGTGTCTTCAAATCCAAGATAGGCCTTCAGTTTCTGAGCTGCGTGGATGACAGCTCCACTGACCACCTCACAGACGCTGAGAACCTCTTTGTCCTTTGGAGCCAGCTGTTGTGATGGTTTCTGCCCCATTTCCCTGCACACGCTGAACACTACTTCTAGAACTTGAGCACGTGAACTGTTCTTTTTCAGAGTAAAAATTTTGCAGTGAAGTCACATCTGTGAATGTAGTCCCAGTTTTTGAACTCTACAAGTAAGCATATATACACACAGCTAAACAAACATGTTAGGCCTTCCTGTTTGCCAACTGGGTGTGTTGTACTCATATCGAGTCCTGCTGGTTTATTAAGTCAGAGATACTAGCTTTCACAAAAAATCTTCTGTCTTCTAGTTATATTCACCTAACCTTAAATATTCAGTAACCTCTTCTGAGACAAGTTTCCTTTTTTCAAGTTTTAGTTTTATTAAAAAATACTATTTAATTCTTTAAAGAAAGAAACATATGTATATAACTAACTTCTTTCTACAACTAACTTCTTCAAACTTGTAGGCAAGTCATTTCCGTTTGCTTTTCCAATACCCCTTTGCCGTGATCCCTCATTCCCCAAGCTCAGCTGCCTGTGTTTCCTTTCATGAGAAAGTTTCTAAAGTAAAGGTCTTAAATTTTCATCTGTTGATACAGGCTATGCATGCTCAGTGGCTTCGGTCGTGTCCGACTCTTTTTAACCGTATGGACTGTAGCCTTCCAGGCTCCTTTGTCCATGGGATTCTCCAGGCAACAGTACTGGAGTGGGGTGCTGTGCCCTCCTCCAGGGGATCTTCCCGACTCAGGGACTGAACCCATCTCTCTTACCTCTCCTGCCTTGCAGGTGGTTCTTTACTGCTGAGCCACCGGGCAAGCCCCGATACAGGTTATAGACCCCCTCAAACAAATTTCTGAGAGTTTGTGAGCTGTAAAGAATTAGTGTTACTATTGTTTGGATCCAAAATAAAGGCGATTTGGTCATTCCCAGAAAAGGAAAACAAAGTAACACACAATAAAAACATGAGGCATTTATCCATTGACTTTATTTCTTTCCATATGGTAATACCAGCAGTGTAAATATCTTGTAAAAAGAATATATACCATCAAAAAAATTTAACCTTATCACATATCATCAGTAAGGTTACACTGTCCTGAATAAGGAATATTTGGCATCTGTAACAGTCTCCTGGTATTTTTAACCAGGATTGAATAACAAATGGTTTTTCAAATGGTGACATACATTCACATTAAAATAGAACACAAATACAGAAAGAGTTCAATACAGTTACCAAATAGTGCATGATAGGGAGCAAAAATATTATCGGCATTAAGTTGTTTTAATTATGAATAAATAGTAATTTAGTATCACAGGGTTCCTTGATAAGAAACTTGGAAACTTGCTAACTTGAAAGGTCATGCCACTGACATTCAAATATAGTTTATTAGGTAAGTCTTCAGACATATATTGAACTGCCCACCCTGCATTAATTTTTGAAAACCTGCCTTTACCATCACTGACTATCATAAGTAATGAGACAGTAGTGAACAAAAAATCAGATATTTTTCTGATACCTCTAGAAAATAATAAACACAATAACAGTTTTTATTGCAGCTTTTAATTTTCTTGATAAAGAATATTTGGGCCCTGTGCTACAGAAAAACATGAACTGCATTTTATCATCACACTATAGCCATTATGAAACTAATTTTGCAGTCTTTGAGTTACTGAAATCTGAGACAAAATGTTCACACAAGTATTCAGCTTTTTAAAAAAAATCCATTTGCTGATAGTCTGAGAAATGTGCAATTAATAACATTAGGCAGACTGTTAGTATTTTGATGCAATGATATGTTTAGCAAAGAGGAAGATAAGCTTAATACTGTAAAGGGTTTTGTTTTGGTTTCTTCAGGAATTATTTCTACAAATTTTGGGGGAGTTTCTTGAATGTACTCAAGTTAATAGCACTTAAAATGTCCCTCAGGTTCTTCCTTATGAGTTAAGAGGATCCAAGACTAAGGCTGAAATTCTAAAAAGCTGTTCAATAATTTTGTGAGGTGTCATCAAAGAAGGGGTATTTCACATATGTTAATTTAGTCTGAATGATCAGCATCATTAGAATTCAGTCTGGGGGAAAGAAAAATCATTGGACCTCTCCAAGAAACAGCTGGTATACAAAAATTTTGATCATTGTATTTTTTTAACGTGATCTTTTTACCATCTTCCTTATGTTACAAAATAAAAGTTCTATTTTCTATGTACTAAGTATATACATATATTTTAGAAAAATATATAAAAATAGGACAATAAGAGGCAAGTGGAGGTGTGGCTGGCATATAGTGGGCACACTGAATGCCTAAGAAATTCTACAATTTGATTTCGAAAGCACGTAACATCCTGCTTCAAGGGCCGCAGTGCTATCACATCGACGTGACAAAAATCATTCACATACTGGTCACTGCTTCCCAAATCCTCCATGCTGTGAATGTGGATGGAAAGACTATGGTAAAATACTCATATTAAATGCAACACTTTAAATATAATATATCACAGATTTTTTTTTTTACATTAAATAGAGGAGAAACAATTATACTCTCATTCACCAGTGTCTCAATTGTCATGGCAACTTTAGAATCAGCACCTAGTCCCTGCTTTCCATCTCCACTTCCACATGAGAAGTGGGAATGATAAACAATACACAGTCTGTGGCTTGCTGCAGATACTGTGAGTGTCTGAGGAATAAAGTGGAACAAAGATGAAGGGCTCCCGGCTCTCATCCAGGTGCTATGGTCAGACGTTCGAGTCTTCATCGGTGATGCTGGCACTGGGGGAACGGGCAGCAAAATCTTTAAACATGTCATCTTCCTTTAACATGTGCTGGAAGACAAGGAGGTGGGAGTCACACACACCAGGCACCTTGAGCTCTCCACTACACAGGCAGTCCCCTTTGGGGTGACTGTCAAGCTTATTTTTAGAACATTTGAAATTCATTTTACGACTTACAGTTAGGTTGTTGATGCCCTCAGAGAATGCACCGATCTGTCTCACTGTCCCTTCTGAGTCTTCCATCTGCAAGGAACACACCACGACATGACAGACTCATTTGCACAATTTCAAGAAAAATGCAGCAAAATGAACACGAGTCTAAGAAGAAACAACGCATGTGGCACTGAATGGGGTGGGAGCAACAGAATACTTCCGAAGCCATCTCCTCCTACGACTGCAACTGGACATTAAAAACGAGAAGAAAAACACTTTGCTGGCACATTGAGCCCAAAGCTCTGATGTTGACAGTGGCACCAAAGAATATTCATTTGAAAGCAATACTCAGATGCATGACCTGATACTGAAAAGGCTAAGGAGTAAGAGGTGTTCATTCCTTACTTGTTTTAGTATGTAGATTTCCTTAATACTGAGATAGGCATAACACAGGTAAATAGTACAAGCTTTGAAGCCAGCCTGGCATCCCAGCAATTCTACCAGCTCTTCTGTCTTAAGTTACTTAACCATTCTGTGCTTCAGTTTCCTTATCTCTCAAATGGGAATAACAATGCTCCCTATGTTTTAGGATACCCTGAACATTAATACATGTAATGTGCTTAGGATAGTACTTGGGATGTAGCTAACAATCTGTAAGTGCTTGCTATTATCTTACTATTATCTTTATTATTAGGTATTTGAGGAAAACATCTTTAGTTAGTAGACAGCACACAAAGTTTTCATTTAGTATTCTAATAGTGAAAGAACTTTGAAACAGGCCTATGGTGGTACGTTTACCTGCTCTAATCGGTCCAGGTCATCCTCATCATACAGGCGTACATCCAAACCAGGCTTAAATCCTTTCTTAGATGTCCCTCCTGATGCCTGTCCCAACTCCATCGGACAAACATATTCCTCCCCATCTTCCTGTTTCTTCTTTCTCAGGTTCCCAAAATTGCTGAAGGTAAGCTTCTTTGGCTTTAAAAGAAAAACAAGAACAACCAGGGACTTGATAAAATTCACACAACAAAGGACCAGTAACACATATAATTTAAGTATTCACACCACCAAGAAATGCAATTTGATGACTGAGTGGGTATAAGAAAAACAAAGATATCTCAAGCATATGATTAACACCCGAATATGATAAATGATCCTCATTATGAATCTCAGAAAATTAAGCTTGTTCTCCCTATTCACATCACTAGCTGGGTAGTCACTGTGAAAAGCCAAGAGCCTTAATTGTGACTGACCTTAATGCAATGAGATTTCTCAGGGCTGAACCCAATTTTGCAAGGTCAAAAAGAAGAAAGAGCCATTACTCTATTTTCTTTTTGAGTGAGGCTATGATTATCCATACCAGTAACTGCTGAAAGAAGCCCTTATTTTCAGGGAGAAATCTTTGAGAGAAGAAAAAATCCATCTCTTCACTGGATAGTACCTGAGACTGTATTTCAAGGAGATGCTGATGTTGAGAATTTATATAGAACAGACTCTTTCAGAGGTTTCAAATCTGACACATTTTTTTAAGGGAGAAAGGGAGCTAAAGAGAAAGTATTGAGTGGGTACAGGGAGTGTTTTTTTCTTTTCTTTTCTTTTAAAAGGGGTTTGTGGAGGAGCCATGTTTATGGAGGAACTGATAAACCCAATCTTCATATTAATTTAATTGATATAACAGACTCAGAAGAGTTCATAGAAGAGTGATTTAAAAAATAAAAAGTGATCTGAACTTGGTATGATCCATGAATCCAGGTAAATCTGAAGATTTCTACTCTGCTGGTCTACCTTGAATCACTGCTTGAGTATCCTTTCCTAACTTGCAAGTCTGGTTATTTACAAGAAAAAAAAAAAATCTTCCTCTTATGGTTGATTTATCCATAGGATAACAGCAATCAATATTGGGCCCAAGACATGGACTTTTTGCATTGGCAAAAAAATCAGTGGTAGATGCCAACATCATATTCTTTATTCCTGTTCACTCTAATAAAATAAACGATTTGAACAAAGATCCCTCCAGAAGGAATCCTTAAAAAATGTATTTTCCTAACGAATCATTTAGCTTCAGCCCATTCACAAAACTTAGGAAACCTAAGAAAATGGGATAGCCAGGAAACAGCCAAGACTGAGTCTTTGCTATAGGCAATTATAAAATGGTAGGAGCTTGAACCAACCTTCACTTTGGCGGTCGCGGTTAGAAGCACATAATCTGGTAACTCCATGGCGTCCCGCTTCTGGTGCTGGGCCTCTGCACCGATCAGAAGGTTGAAGTGAGTGGCCAGGTGTCTTCGCAACAGGGTCTTACTTGGTGGGATGTTCAGTAACTGAGCCATTGTTTCTACGTTAAAACGAGGTTCTAGAACCTACAGGAAAAATTAAGATTGTTGAAGGCACCATGCATCACACATGCCAGGATCGTGCTTTATAGTCTGCAAAGCTCTTTCCTTTAGTTATCTCCAATGGCTCTCTTGACAGCCTGGTGAGGATAGACAAACTGTGGACTTTGATCTTCAATTTAAGGATCTTTTCTTTGTTTTGCCTAAGCTAGTGAGAAGCAGGGCTGGTCCTGACACCCAAGCATTACAAGGTTGGGGCTTCTACCTCTGAAGTGGCACTTTTGCGAACCAACTCCTTATGCAACATCAAGGTGCAGCAATGCAGTATCCCTCCAGGGGTTTTAAAACATGATCGTACGCAAGCCGATGGCCAGATGTTATCCAACATTAGTGAAGACAGTGAAAGAGAAATCAGTTTAAATTCAATCTAGATTATATGATGATATTAATTTTAAAATATGGGGAAGAATACTCTGAAAGTAAAGATTCACTAGAAATGGTGCAGAAAGGTTCAGCTACATGACTTCAGGATTATGACAAGCAACTGATAATCTCCTATTCATTAGACTAATGGAAACAAAATGATAAGGAGCCAATTTTAAATGAAAGCAGAGTTTTACCATGAGCCCACCATGGACACCACTGCCTCTGAGGTTGGGGGCATACTCCGCCAGGTCCACAGAGCGCAGCCACTCCATCACTCGGTGATTGGTCCACTGCTGAACTTCTGATGGGGTGATGCTGTTCTATGGGACAAACAACCACCCAGAGCTTTAGTCACTGACTACGGGGTTCCCAATATTAAACTGCCTGCCAATTCTAAAGAGCCTGCCTCAGGGGAGGAAGTCCCTTTAAGAAAATAGTTTGAACATTTTTTAAAAATTTTCCATCTTATTTCATTTCTGCAACAGCTGATATCTAGCTGTCCTTTTTATAAGAGTGAGAACTTTCTCTGTCGTATCTGATAAATGTTGTCTAGGTTCCATTGCCAACAGTGTGTTTTCCAAAATGCCAATTTAGTTTGTAAAGATGGAACTCCTGGTTTCAAGTATGTATGCCATGTTATGATAGGATATGGTAGTATTGATGGTCAGACAAATGGAAATGGTGGGGAATATAATGTGAAATAAACTCAGTATTTTAATAAAGTAAAAAAAAAAACAGTAAAGAACCTGCCTCATGGAGAGGAGTTTAGCATAAAGGTAAAAAGGTTGTTTGCTAACTTGAACTCTCTTTTAATGAATGCATGTCCCAGAGTTTTAAGTTTTTTACATACTAGTAAAGCAGTGTTCCAGGAAAGGAAGTCTTTACAGTGATACTTAACTTTGTGGCTTAAGGAGGCAGAAGTATAAAATGTACCCAAGAAAGAAGGAAGTACAACTAAAACACAGTTCAGTTACACAGGTAGACCCATTGTGGGGGAAAAGAAGGAATGCGTGTGTGCTCAGCTGTGTCCAACTCTGCGACCCCATGAACTGTAGCCCACCAGGCCCCTCTGTCCATGGAATTCTCTAGGCAAGAATACTGGAGTGGGTTGCCATTTCCTCCTCTAGAGGATCTTCCCAACCCAGGGATTGAACCTGGGTCTCCTGCACTGCAAGAAGATTCTTTACTGACTGAGCCACCAGAGGAGCCCAAAGGAAGGGATACAGAAACACAAAGCCTAAGAAGTAAATGAGGCTGGATCTGAGGCTCTGAGGGAGCCAGAAGTTTCCCTTCTATATAGGTGCTGAGAAGAAAAAAATGGGTCTTAGTTTCTCCACCCAGACTTGTCACACACATGGAAAGGACGCGCTGCGGAAACCTCCGCCTCAGGTGCTACCTCGTCAGAGGGTCGCCTCCGTAGACAGTTTGGCTCAAAGTTATTGATCCTTAGGACCTGGATGGCCCTTTTGATACTGAGATGGTGGAGCACACTCACAACCTTCAAAGACAGTAAGTCATCCTGCAAAACAAAATAAAGAAACTGAGATGGCAGGAGCACCTTCTCAGGAAGATCTCAGAAAACTCATGTAAAAGTAGAAGGGCCCCTCAATAGGCCTCGAGGGCTCATCAGGTTTTTCAAAGTTTTTATTTGGTAACAGAACCCTTTTTCCTGTTCTGAACAAAATTTTCTCCAGGACACCAATATACCAATAGAAGAGAACCAAAATTCACATTGTTTCAACTGAAGCTGACTTCTACCTGTTTATCTCTCTTCTACTGAGGTAAGATGTTAGGCCCAAACAGCTCTGAAACATGCAGTGTGAAAAGCAGTGAAAAGTGACCCGCTTTGACGTGATGTGATAAAGCAGATAACTGAGTCCAAGTGATCTTCACTGATGACTGAGAGCTGGTTCTCTGAGCTGAGGCATATCACAGTTTGCAGGGAAACCAGAAGACTGTTCCTGTTATACCATCCCCCAGCCTCAAGAAATCTCTGGTTCTAGATTACCGTGCTTTATCCAGCAGACAATGTGAACAGTTTGGGAAAAGCTATCTTAATCAATGCAAAGCTTTTGGCAAGAGGTAGAGAGAGAAGAGAAATGAAGACGTTATAAGTACCAACATATATCACCAAGCAATTCCTTTAAGGAATAACTTTCACCAATCTGTGACTATAGGGAACTTCTCAAACACACCAAAACAAAGTATTTTACAAGAAGGTGATGGGGGAGGCAGTGTCAAGGTAAGTACCAGTCTACTTCCAAACATACCCAGAAAATATATAAGGAAAATATCCACTTTAGCATGCCTTACAGAAAACACATTTCTTTTCTTTTTTTTTTTTTTAAAAAAAACTTTTATTTTGTATTGGGGTATAGCTGATAACAATGTTGTGATAGTTTCAGATAGACAGCAAAGGGACTCAGCCATACATATGCATGTACCCATTCTCCCCCGAACTCCTCTCCTATCCCAGCCACAATAACATTGAGCAGAATTCCATGTGCTATATGGTAGGTCTTTGTTGGTTATCCATTTTAAATGTAGAAGTGTGTACATGTCCAACCCAAACTCCCTAACTGTCCCTTCCCCTCATCCTTCCCCCTGGCAACCATAACTTTAAGAACACATTTCCTATATGGGAAAAATTAACCTATTACAGAGATATTTTAAAAATAAAATAAGACAGCTTAAATCCAAGCAAAAATAATTTCCTGAGCTTTTTTTCTAGATTAAGTTCATTTTTTTAATATAACTTTTATTTTATATTGGAGTATAGTTGATTTATATCTTAGTGTTATTAGACTGACTTCTTAAAAGCAGTGCTTGATGGTAAGTTAGAAAGGGCATTTATAATATTTTAATCTAAGATTGAGACACCTATTCAAAACATTTCCACATGGGCTATTCTCAACCAACTGAAGTCTGTCAGATTGAAGAGAAAAATCGAAATGCATAATGTTTACAATGTAAATAAAATGTTAATTATTTTAGTTTAAGGGATTTTAAAAGTAGGGAACATTTTCTTTTAAATAAAACACATGTTTTTGAGGGGAGGATTTTTTTTAAAAATCCTTTATTTTTAAGTGATTTTAGATTTACAGAGAAGTTACCAAAGATAGTACAGAGTCCCATATACCCTTTGCTCAGCTTGCTCTAATGTTAATTCTATATGTCATGCTCTATATAACCATGATAGTCAGCAAAACTAAGAAATTAACACAGACAATAATGAAATTCAATTAAACCCAGGCTTTACTCAGACTTCTCCGGTTTTTCTACTAGTCCCTTTTTCTGATCCAGGATTCAATACAGGACACTACATACAGATGTTTTTATGACTTAGGATTTCTGGGGTCAAATCTTCTAAGGTAATTTTTTCTTTCATAGACATGAAAATTATGTTTGCCTTTTGTGATTTTCAGTCTGAATTTGCTAACATTCTCAGGTGAGCAAATAGGCAGGCCAACAGCCACAAATGCACTTTGACTTTCTACTACTTTCTAACAGTGGCAACATGGTTAAGTTACCTGATTTCTCAGTTTTTTTGTTTCCTCATCTAAAAGCTGGGGATAACAGAGTGCTACCTCAAGTACTGCTGAGACCTGAGCATTAATTATGAGTAAAGAGTTTAAAAGACTGCCTGGCACACGGTAAGTGTGCAACATGCCACCCACTGGTGTTATTTTACCTGTATCTTACATGATGTACCCACCATGGTTCAAACTTTTGTTTCAGTGATGGAGAAGAAAATGAGCTGGACCCCAGCTTTCTTTGCTATTGAAAAATTCCTAAATAAACCAGCTCTTTGAAACTTTCCACTTATTTTAAAAAGACACTTGTCTGAATTGAGAGAATATCATTGATATATATACACTGCAATGTGTAAAATAGAAAGCTAGCAGGAAGCTGCTATATAATACAGGGAGCTCAGCTCAATGCTCTGTGATGACCTAGAGGGGCAGGATGGGGGTGGGAGAGGGAGGTTCAAGACAGAGGGGATACCTGTATACTTACAGCTGATTCACAGTGTTATACAGTAGAAATTTTACAACATTGTAAAGCAATTATATTCCAATAAAAAAATAAAGCTATTATATAAAAATAAAGGAAAGATAATAGGGGTATATGATTCTTATACAAATTAAGAGAAAAATATACTACAAGACTTTCATATTTAATTTTAAAATTTTGTTCAAATGTAATTAGAGCAATTTTTAACAGCTTTCACCAAATAAACAGCAAGGTCCAAGTCAATAAAATTAATTTAACAGTTTCCATTGTCTTAAAAAAAAAGATACTTGTGATAGTTGGATCCGTATCCTAGACCACAAAAAATCCATTTAAAAAAAAGTATCTTAGGCAGGACACTCCTAGTACCATGGAGTCTAGAACAAGTTCTGCAACCCATCTCTCCCTGCTGTTGTAAAGTAGGGAAAAGTTTTTCTATCCACTGAACAGAAGGCTAGAAATACACAAGAGTAAGGAAGGAAGCCGAGTGAAGCCCTACCTTTCCCTGTCTCCTCTTCACTCCAGCAGAACTGGGCTGAAGTGAGAAGGGCTAGGGGGTTTCAGGAAATAGTTCTCAAAAGGGGAAGGGAAAAGACAGTTCCAACGGAACCATCAGAAGGGCAGCCTTTCCAGTGGTCACTACTAATAGAAATGTACCACTTAGAAACTGCCAGGGCTGCAAAACTCTACTTTCAGTTTTAAATCTTTTTATGGGATGTTATTCTACATCATAAAATGCACCCATTCAGAACTGTACACATCAATGTCTACATTGTTGAATATATATAAAGTTTTATGTAGCTTAAGTCGGGGTTTCAAAATTTCCCAAGCCTATTACAAATGCCAAATCCCACAACATCAACTTAGAAAACTCTGCCTGTCCCTCTCCTCAAATTAAAGCAATACTTTCAAAATCTGGTCAAACCATTGTGAAAACACTGTATTTTGCTTACTCGATTTCTGTGTTTTTCAGAGAAAAGCAACTTTAGCCTCCCCAAACCCCAGGAGTGAGTCACTTACAACAGTCATGTAATGAAGCATTCGACCATCTACCCGCCCTTCATCAAACTGGGTCTTGTACTGGGGGAGGCCAATATCATCCAACCATCCTATGGACAGAAATGAGTTCTGTTAAGGAGCCACAGATTCTTGGGATGAAAAAGAAAACAGCTATGTATGTGCGTGTATGTGTGGGTGTGTGTATAATTTTATACACACTCATTCATGAATTGAAAACCTCTTACTAGTGACCCAGTTGAAATCCAGCTTTCCATGATTGGTTTCTTCTTCAGATCCCAGGGCTTGCAGTGCCAGTTGGAGTTTCTTTCGATGAAGGGAATGCTTGATTCCAAGCTCCTGAAATAGCAACAGAAACACTGGCATTACAGCTCTGTCAACATAGGCTGGCGGCCATTGGCAAAGGATGCCAATACCTCCAAAATCAAGCTAGTATTGAAGACTCAATAATTACATTAAATCAGAATACTAACCCCAGCTATAAAATGTTGCTGAATAAAAGGCTCCTGGAAAGCCAAGAACACTGCAGTTGATTTAGTGGTATGTTAGATATTCCCACTAGGTTCCTTCCTTTGCAAGATTGGAACTGTAGGATGCATAACACCAATTCTACTCTTGTTTCGTGCGTGTGTGCTAAGCTGCTTCGGTTGTGTCTGACTCTTTGCGATCCTGTGGACTATAGCCCAGCAGGGTCCTCTGTCCATGGGATTCTCCAGGCAAGAACACTGGAGTGGGTTGCCATGCCCTCCTCCAGGGCATCTTCCCAATCCAGGGATCGAACCCACATCTCTTATATCTAACATGCATTAGCAGATGGGTTCTTTACCACTAATGCCACCTGGGAAGCCCACTCTTATTTTGCACCAGATGTTAAATAATTGGAAAGAAATGTTAAATAACTGGACATAAAATGTAGGGCTTTTCTCCCTTGTGCAAAGTGCAATTGATTTGCACATATTACATTGAGAAGATGGATCAATGATAAAGCTACAGAATGGTTTTGAGAATATGAACTGAAACTTTATGATTATGGCTTTATAATTATTCTTTCATTAAAATGCTCAGTGGCTTAAGTGTTTCAAAGGAATAATTAAGACCAGGTCCTCCCTTTTTAAGTTCATGAGATAAAATAAGCACAAAGCAGGGAACTCAAGCTTTTTGCAGAGTACTTACTAGCCCTACTCACTTCCCTTTCTGGAAAATAAAACAAGCCTATGTTCACATTTTCTCTCTGTCTCAACTGCATAAACAAAATAGAGGCATTCACCTTCTCTAGGTCTTGTTGAGAAGCCTGCAAAAGTGTCTGGCCAGATGCAATCCAGTGCTTGCCAGAATTCAGGTAGGACCCCAAGCCCTGTTCCACCAGCCAACTGCAAACCTGATCCTTGGTCCACTTGGCAAATGGCATATCCAAGTCACTATGGGAAAATGAACAATCGTATGAAAAAACAATTCAAAGCCAATCCTGTAACTTATCATGAAGGTGGAAACAACTGTATGTTTAATAGATACAGAGATTCCCATCTGACTATGAAAAATCTAATTTTTAGAATGTATTTGGTGAAGGAAATGATACTTCCTCACAAGGGAGATGAACGCTCCCTTGTGTCAAACAAAGCCACAAAAGATTCAACATGATTTAAGAAGACCGTGTTCTATGGAAGAAGACTGAGTTAAACGCACAGATCAAGGTATTATACTAGTATCAACCAATGTTGTTTAGAGGTTGAATCTTCAGAGAACACTAGATCAGATTGAAGGAAACTCAGGTCTAACTTGAATTAACTTTAGTAGAACTACAATTTCTCTCCACATGGTATTCAATGAGAAGAGGGCAATATGCCATTCCTGAGTATGAGATAGTGCAATCAAAGTAAATTTTTGCTTTCTTTTGCTATTTTTAAATTAATTTTTAATCTGGAATCTAGTTGATTTACAATATTGTATTAGCTTCTTATGCTATTTTTACAAATAGCATTCTTGTTTGGAAAAGAACAGTGTGGCAATGAACAAGAAAATTTCTTTTTAGAACAGCACAAAGAACTCCTCTGCTGTGTACAAGAGAACATATGGCAAATGGACTGCTCTGTGTTTGAAGAAGGCCAAAGAGTTTCCTCCTTGACAAAACCAGTGCCCAGTGCTCTGCCTGGGTGGGAGGGACCCTGTGTGAAAGGTTTCAAGCCTATTTTCTTTTTAAAGATTTCGTATCAATGACTTGTGCTATATGTTTGCCAACCACACCCTTTGATGTTTAGCAAGTCTGTGGAGCAGTTCCAAACCAGCCCTAAACTGGGATAAAGGTGTAGGAAAAGTTCTTAGAGTCTTAACATTACATTGTCCTGATAAACTGAATTCCGACAGAATGTATGTCTTTTAAGTGCTTCCACATTATCTATTAACTGGTAACGTTTGGTGGTTTAGTTGCTAAGTCATTCCCGACTCTTGTAACCCCATGGACTGTAGCCTGCCAGGCTGCTCTATCCATGGAATTCCCCAGGTAAGAATATTGGAGTGGGTTGTCATTTCCTTCTCCACGGGATCTTCCTGACCCAGGGATCAAACCCAGGTCTCCTGTGCTGCAGGTGGTCTCCTGCATTGCAGGCAGATTCTTTACCGACTAAGCCACCAGGGAAGCCCTGCTAATGTATACTAAACAGTTATTTTTTTGCCAGATACTTAAAAGCGTATCAACTCATTCAATCATCACAATCATCTTTTTGGGCTAAGTACTAATTCATACTATGGAAAAAAGAGGCAGAGAGCATGAAAGTAATTGGTTAAGGTCACTCAGCTTACAAGAAGTGGTGAAATCAGAAATCAGGTCCAAGCAGTCTATCTCTAGAACCCTTTCTCTTTTTTTTTTTTTCCCCCTTAATTATAGTTTAGTTACAATGCTGTGTTAGTTTCTAGTGTGAAGTTAAGTAATTCATATATATATATATATTTCTTTTTCATTTCCATTACATTATAGGCTTTTGAATATGGTTCCCTGTGCTATACCGTACGACCCTGTTGTTTATCTATCATACATATAATAGTTTGCATCCGCTAATCCTAAACTTCCACTCCATCCCTCCCCCATCTCCTCTTCCCTTTGGCAACCACAAGTCTGTAGAACCTATTCTTAACCACTACACTTTCCCATCTTTCCAGAGCTACGCTTTAGAGTTCCTATAATTATTTTTTATGTAAAATTTAAATCCAAGAGCCATTCTAGTACAGATGTTGCTGACATTTCCGCTCAGGTTACTCGCCTAACTCACAGAACCCTTACCTTCTGCATAGTTTCTCATTAGCCACAGCCAAACGGCCCTGCTCTAAAGATGACAGAGGCTTCCATGGGTGCAGCAGTAAGCAATGGATTCAGCTGTCTAACCCAGGGTCAATAATAACACTGCAGATGCTCACAAGACCTTGATGCTTGGGAGGTGATGCAAATGTCCATTCATGTGGCTGCTCCTACCTGTTAGACTGTCCCAAATCACGAGACCAACCCAATCGGGGCCCCGCAGTGGCCCTTGTCCCTCCTCTTTTGAATTCAGACTCAGACATGTCATCTGGGTTGAATGTAGTGGACTGACTTCTCCTAAGTCTGTAAAGAAGACACAGCACATTAGACCTGAAGATGCCTTTGACTTTAATTTGAACATTTTAAACTGATGTTTATGTATGTATGGTTAGAAAAGACATTTGGATTTAAACTTTGAGACTCAATGAGTTAATGAATCCCAAGTCACAGTCTTCCCTCTGTAAAAGGATCACAAAAGCCCTAAAATGTTGTAACCATTTTTAGCCAGTTTGCCAATCATCCCTTACATTTGAGCCACATATAAGACAAAGCTCTGTTACTTACTTTCCGAAGAGTCTCATAATACCCCGGGATTTTTTTTTGGAATCTGGAGATGGTGGAGACATCTGGAAGGGACTACTTCCCTGTGAATTTTTCGGCCGAGAAGATATACCAGCCAGATCTAGGTGCTCCGGTGTCTCCTTCTCCGTTTCAGCTATTCCAAGAACAGAATACACACTTGATGAATTTTAAAATATGGGTGAACATGCCTAGACGTTAACCGCCTTGGTTTAAGCAACTGTTAACAATTCTTCTGTTGATCTATAAACCAGTGACTTAGAGCACCCTGCAAATATTAAAAATGGAACACAAATCTCCATCCTACTCTACCATCTACTTTGTTGTGTATGAAGTTTATTAACTTGGAAATTATACCTTCTTTGAGATCAAAGGTAAAATAGCATTATCATACTCTTTCCTTAACTGATTTGAATCCATAATGAAATCATTCTCGAAATTACTGCAGCACTTGGTACTGTTGACTACTTCCTACAAAGCCATCATCTCCTTTAGCTTCCTGACATAATAAGCTCCTAGATCTGTCATCTGAAAATTTCTTTGCTGTAGTGCTGTTTTCTCTTCCTCTTTCACTCTAAGATTCTCTCCTGGGTTCCTTCTGCAGGATCTTTTGACAGACTCACTCACTCTCTGCTCAGCACGAAATGATGGCTTTGCTCATTTCATGAACAAAGCAACTGGTATCAGAATCTCTGAGCCTAAAAATCTCTCTCCCCAGCTTCAGTATCTGAATGTCAGTGGATATTCCCAATTTGATGTGCCAAGAGTACCTGGGACTGAACAAATCCATCCAATTTTCCTGAGAGTCTTCTTTTACATTTTCTTATTTCATATTTCATTAATAGCAGGTAATTTTCTCCCTGTTATTCCAGTCTAACCTCTTTGTCATTTTCTTTTCATTCCCTTCTCCCCTTTGGCATTTACATCAAATTGGTTACCAAATTATGGGAATTCTTTATTTAAGAAATTTATTCTTAATTATAACCTGTTATGTTCCAGGAACTAAGAAAAGAATGAACTGGATAGTCATAAATTTTTCTTATTAAAATTATTTTTCTTTTGATATGAAACTAGTGCCTGTTAATTTTGCTTTAAAAGAGTAACACCCAAATCTGTTATCCTCAGACTTCCCAGCATCAACTCTCCTCATTTGTTTAGCTGTTGATCTCACACTAGCAAACACAAGAACGCTGATTCCTCGATGTGAGAACACGCACTTTTAGAGCAAAGTAAAAGTTGTACAAAAATCACAAGGACAGTGTTTCAGCAAGATCTAAAAGTTGCAGAGGTTGACTTGTCTATGAAGCAGAGCTGTGATTACAGGTTACAGTAAGCAGCATTGACTGGCCTCTCAGTATCAACAATACATTTCTCCTAAGAAAGATGCAAACACATTTGAGAACAGTTGTCTAGACAGATCATTCTCATTCATCCTGTGTATATGCTGGACATTTAAGGCTATGAAGAGAGAGAAGTCACTTTTGTTGACCCATATTAATATGTGGATACCTATACAAGGTAATAGGACCTACTGGGAAAATCCAAAGGAATCTATCCATTCAAACCCTACAGCCATTATAGAGGTACTGGGGTCTCTGAAAATGCTGCCCAGCTCTCTCCCATTTTAAAAGCATCCTGTTTTTATTTATTTTGAGGATAACCTCCCTACCACTGTATTCTTTAAAAAGGAAAACTGAACTTTCCCTCTCCTAAAATCGCTTCGGGGGTGATTCCTCAGATATTGCTATAACTAATGTCACCTCCCTCTTCAAAGCAATATGTCAGAAGGATGTTCCTCTAAGAGAAGTTAAGTCTAAAATGATGGTTTTCAGTGTTTTCCACAGACCTGTTCAGCTAAAAACATTTCTTTCTGGAGTCTGGAGAAATGTTACCATCGAGGAGGAGCTGCAAGGCCCTGGGAGTTAGTGTGATGTGATGTACTTTAGGGTGAAGGAGCTGGATTTATGACGCCAGGACAACTCCTGCCCTGCACTCTGCCAGCCACTGGGCACATCTAGGTTCTCACAGAGCTGCTTGCAAGGTGCCATTAGCATGGGTTACAGCAGCATTTAGGCTTAGAAGCGGAGGCTCTACAGAGAGTCCTGGTGAGCGGAAGGTGGAAGGAAACCTCTGGAGTAGAGGACTCCATTATTTGATGCTGCCAGCTCGCTGTCTAGTGATCAAGATGCCAAGAGCAGGGATTAGCTCGGTTGGGAGCACAGCGCTGGCAAAGGCAGGCATGCAGGGGTACGGTACCTAAGGTGGGTGCACTGGCACTTCGTTTACGATCTTCAGAAATCCCAACAACGCACACAATCACACGCAGCCCAATGGAGAAAACACAGGGGAATGACAAAATGAAACACAGATCAAACTCCTACTCGCAAAACGCACACAGTGAGGGGGTGCCACACTGTGCTTCTGATGCTACACAGACTCTGTTAGCAGTGTCAATACGGGGTGAATTTATCCGCTTTCAGGGTAGATGGGAAGCTGTTTGTAATGATGTCAGAGAGAGCCACGGGTTTTGGTTTTTCCTCTAAGTTTACACCCAGAACAGGGAGCAGAGTGAGAGAGTCCACACCAAGCTATCTTTACCTCTGAATTAAGCCTGTGGAAGCATTGTTTGTTAACTTTTCCCCCCAAGTCATTCACCTTCAGTTCTGAGAAAAAGAAATGTGCAGATAGATGAATAAGGAAAGAGACTGATCTTTTCCTGACTCTGGAAGAATTAAGGAAATGGCATTTTGGCCACACATACCCAAGTTTGGCGCGCTTGCTGTCCTCTTGTTACTTTTGATTTTAAAAAAACCACGACCAAAGGAAGATCTGGCTTTCCGAGTGCCAAAGGGATTGTCATCCCCGGAAGCATCATGTCCTGGAGCTTTGGGAGGGAGGGTCCCAAAGGGACTGCTCTCTACCGGAGCTTTATCCTGAGAGAGAAGTAGTGATGACTGTGACACAGCATGAACATGCGTAATTACTGGTACATGGCAGTACCACATACGTTACACACGTGACTTTAGTTAAAAAAGGATTTCTGAACTAACACATTCGCTGTGAATGTCAAATGTCCTGTTAGAAATTTAAAAAGTCAATTCTGATTTTTACTTAAGGAACAACAACAAAAACATGGTCATCACCAATCTTAATCCATGTGTTTCGGGCTTTAAGTATATAGGATAGATATAGACATTCTCAAATTTTATTTTAATTTTATTTGCCTCATTCCCACAAAGACACAGAGATAAAACATTACATCACTGGAGTAGTGGTAGATTTCCTACTTTCCTAACAATCATGACAAAGACCTGGTTATGATATAGTTCACAGTCTTTATAATTACAACAATAAAATCCCAATACAATGTAATTATTCTATAAATAATTAGACATTAGTCCTGACCTTCTATACCAGCAGTATAAGAACTTTTCTACTCCAGTTAAATATTTCCTCTCAAAGAATTAATGATAAAATGAAAGCACAATCAGCAACTATTTAAGATATATAATTTTGAAATGGGATTCTGGGTTATATTCATATCTCACCTTCAAGTTACCAAACATGGATTACCAGTTTTCAATGACTGCGATGCATTCAAATATGATTAACCATTAAAACTACATACACTGAAATTAAATTTATCTTGATTGATTCAGAAGCCACTTCAGATCCTCACAATATTTCAAAATCCTTATCAAGAACTTTAACTGTGACTTTAAATACAGGAATACCTCATTTTATTGCACCTCCCTTTATTGTGCCTTGCCGATATTGTGTTTTTAACAAACTGCAAGTGTGTGGCAGCCCTGCATTAGTGCTATTTTTCCAAAAGCATGTGCTCACTTTGTGTCTCCATGACACATTTTGGTAATTCTCACAATCTTTCAAACTTTTCCATTAATATTATATTTGTTAGGGAAATCTGTGATCAGTGACCTTTGATTACTATTGTAAAAAGGTGACAGCTTGCTGAAGGTTCAGATCATGGTTAGCATTTTCCAGCACCTTTTAATGAAGGTATATACATGGTTTTTGTTCATATCATGCTACTGCAGATGTAATAGATTATGGTAGTATAATGTAAATATAGCTTTTACATACACTGGGAAACCAAAACATTTGTGTGACTCACTTTATTGCAATATTTGCTTTATTGTGGTGGCCTGGGCCTGAACCTATAATATCTCTGAGGTCTGCCTGTAACTTAATTTTGAGCTTTCTGGTTATTTAAATTGGTAATTATACTGTTTTAGTATTATCCAAGGATTCTTTTGTCTGCATGTTCTCATTTCGTGAACATCTCTTGTCCTCTCTCTCTTTTCTGCAGAAATAGACAGGACAAGAGAAAGGCAAGAGAGAAGGGCAAACAGAGAGAAACAAGCTTTTAAGGTAGCTATTTTTCTCTACATTTCTACCATTCATAGTAACTAAACATGTACAGATTCCACAATTCAGTGATTCTATTATCTATGTCTCAATGCTCTATATCAAAATCATTTCACATCACTTACTGAATTAGCAAGACAAAAAGAACAATGACTTGAACTGGGACTGGATCTACTTTCTGTGCTTTGTCAGTTACACCTACTCATGACTCAA
Source organism: Oryx dammah (assembly GCF_014754425.2). Taxonomy (NCBI): domain Eukaryota; kingdom Metazoa; phylum Chordata; class Mammalia; order Artiodactyla; family Bovidae; genus Oryx; species Oryx dammah. The sequence continues at coordinate 36,587,792 of NW_024070213.1, read as the reverse complement.
GGCAGTAAGAGCCAACAGTTGAGAGACTGCATCTGGAGAGAGTGTGCTTACCAGACTGTGACCTGTGCAAGGCTAATGTTTGAAAAACAAGAAAGAAGAGCCAGAACCCATGTTGACGATGCCTTTAAAATACCAGCATGTCTGCTGTGGATAGACACTGGTTATAAACAGCTGGTGATCTTTCTAAGAAGGAATTTTTGTGAAGTGTAAGGAAATCCAGGTTTGGTTGTTACTGTCATCAAGTAGCATAGCCAAGAGTTCAGAGCTTCGCCTTTATTTTGTTCTTATTGATGTGAAAGTCATATAACATAAAAGTAACTATTTTAATTTTTGGCTGCACCACATGGCTTGTGGGATCTTGGTTCCCCAACCAGGGATCAAACCCATGACTCCTGCATTGGAAGTACGGAGTCTCAGTCACTGGGCCAGCGAAGTCAAAAGTAACGATTTTAAAGTGAGCAATGCAGTGGCATTCAGTGCCTTCATAGTGTTGGAACCAACACCTCTACCTAGTTCTAAAACATCTCCATCATTCTAAAGTAAAACCCCTCATTCACTATGCAGTTTCTCCCCATCCTCTCTCCTCCACTCCTGGCAACTGCCAATTTGTGTTCTATCTCTATGGATTTACTTATTCTGGTATTTTACATAAGTGGGATCATATAATATGTGACCTTTTGTGTTGAGCTTTATTCATTTGGCTTGTTTTGCAGGTTCTGAGAATTTTGCTTTATTAGAGACATTTAAGTAGTCTTATGTTTTATATATTAAGCAATCTTACACATTATGTATTAAGAAGTCTGATGCATGTATTAGACTCTCAAACATTTCTACATTGTAATCTGGACATAAAACTTACTTCAGAAGGCTTTGGAATAGACTCCTTTTCCTGTTCAAAACAATAATAGTAGTTAAATATTGTTATAGGAATTAATCGATTTAGAATTTCTCACATATAATTCAACAAATTAAAATAAATTTACATCTATTTCAGGGCTACAAAATCTCATCTTTACTTACTCTCTGCAATACTTTATTAATGTCTCCACATTTGACTTTATTTTCTACTTTCAATCCTTTATACTCATATTCCTTAATATTTATCATTAACTGCAGTATCTAATACTTTTCCATTATTGAAACCACAAATGGGACAAGATGAAGATCCCTAAATATTTCGCCTCAGGGTAACAGACAGAAAAAACACAGGGCCTACCCCGTCTGATGACTCTTTCTTCAGATTGCCCAGGCTGCTAGACTTCTGCAAACTTGAAATTCTAAAAATAACAACAATAATGATTATGATTAATAGTAAGTGGCTCTGGTGCCACTGCTTCTAAGTAGAATGCCTTAGAAAGAAACTAAAATTGCATGTGAATGGAGTCCTGGTAATAAAAGAAAATCTGGATTCAGACAGTCATTTATGTGCTTAACTAAATTATAATGTTTAGTTCTTTTAAAAGCAGGGGTGGTTAACTGTCCCGCCAATAACTCTAACTGTCCCGAGAAACATTAGAATGGCTGGAAAAACACTTAGGACTATCCTGTGATGTCAATATTCGAAAATAAACCAGAGTTTTCCACAGGCTAGTGGTGCCTCCTTTGCATATACACATTTACACCAGGAACTTTTAAAATGGTTGTGTACTTTTTATATTAATCCTTCTAATGAAAATAAAGGATGAAAAAGTATTACTTTTCAGTTCACAAAGGAATGTTTTCTGAGTCTGGCAAAGCACTTTATTTTACAGTCCTACTGAAGCATAATAGAGGAATCCCTGTTGTGATAAAAATTCGTATAAAACCTTAATGAAAGCACAGTGACAGTGTGAACACCTGGCAAAGTCTTGCTCTTCTCATAAGTTGCATTCAATTATATGCAGCTGTTGTTACTCAGAAACTGAAAGCAGGAATACGTGACCAGTTTAAAAACAAGAGAGAATAAATAACTTTGCTCTAAGAGACCTCTTCAAGAAAATTAGAGATACCAAGGGAACATTTCATGCAAAGATGGGCTCGATAAAGGACAGAAATGGTATGGACCCAACAGAAGCAGAAAATATTAACAAGAGGTGGCAAGAATACACAGAACTGTACAAAAAAGATCTTCACAACCAAGATAATCATGATGGTGTGATCACTCACCTAGAGTCAGACATCCTGCAATGTGAAGTCAAGTGGGCCTTAGGAAGCATCACTATGAACAAAGCTAGTGGAGGTGATGGCATTCCAGTAGAGCTATTTCAAATCCTGAAAGATGATGCTGTGAAAGTGCTGCACTCAATTTGCCAGCAAATTTGGAAAACTCAGCAGTGGCCACAGGACTGGAAAAGGTCAGTTTTCATTCCAGTCCCAAAGAAAGGCAATGCCAAAGAATGCTCAAACTGCTGCACAACTGCACTCATCTCACACGCTAGTAAAGTAATGCTCAAAATTCTTCAAGCCAGGCTTCAGCAATATGTGAACCGTGAACTTCCAGATGTTCAAGCTGGCTTTAGAAAAGGCAGAGGAACCAGAGATCAAATTGCCAACATCTGCTGGATCATGGAAAAAGCAAGAGAGTTCCAGAAAAACATCTATTTCTGCTTTATTGACTATGTCAAAGCCTTTGACTGTGTGGATCACGATAAACTGCAAAAAATTTGAAAGAGATGGGAATACCAGACCACCTGACCTGCCTCTTGAGAAACCTATATGCAAGGCAGGAAGCAACAGTTAGAACAGGACATGGAACAACAGACTGGTTCCAAATAGGAAAAGGAGTATGTCAAGGCTGTATATTGTCACCCTGCTTATTTAACTTCTATACGGAGTACATCATGAGAAACGCTGGGCTGGAAGAAACACAAGCTGTAATCAAGATTGCCGGGAGAAATACCAATAACCTCAGATAGGCAGATGATACTCCCCTTATGGCGGAAAGTGAAGAGGAACTAAAAAGCCTCTTGATGAAAGTGAAAGAGGAGAGTGAAAAAGTTGGCTTAAAGCTCAACATTCAGAAAACGAAGATCATGGCATCCGGTCCCATCACTTCATGGGAAATAGATAGGGAAACAGTGGAAACAGTGTCAGACTTTATTTTTTTGGGCTCCAAAATCACTGCAGATGGTGACTGCAGCCATGAAATTAAAAGATGCTTACTCCTTGGAAGAAAAGTTATGACCAACCTAGATAGTATATTGAAAAGCAGAGACATTACTTTGCCGACTAAGGTCTGTCTAGTCAAGGCTATGGTTTTTCCAGTGGTCATGTATGGATGTGAGGGTTGGACTGTGAAGAAAGCTGAGCGCAGAAAAATTGATGCTTTTGAACTGTGGTGTTGGAGAAGACTCTTGAGAGTCCCTTGGACTACAAGGAGATCCAACCAATCCATTCTAAAGGAGATCAGCCCTGGGTGTTCTTTGGAAGGAATGAAGTTGAAGCTGAAACTCCAGTACTTTGGCCACCTCATGCGAAGAGCTGACTCATTGGACAAGACTCTGATGCTGGGAGGGATTGGGGGCAGGAGGAGAAGGGGACGACAGAGGATGAGATAGCTGGATGGCATCACCAACTCGATGGATGTGAGTTTGAGTGAACTCCAGGTAATGGTGATGGACAGGGAGGCCTGGTGTGCTGCGATTCATGGGGTCGCAAAGAATTGGACACGACTGAGCAAATGAACTGAACTGAATTGAAGATACAGAATAATGGAATATACTAACAAACTTTTAAAAGGCATTTGTCATGTATTTATGTGTAAATAAGTTACTAGAAATCTCAACTACTAAATAAAAAAATGATAATGGAGAAAAAAGATCTCATCTTTGAGTATAGTTCTGATAATATTTTCCTAATTTCATCCAGACTTTAACTTGGATAAATGTAGCCATTAGGTCAGCTTATTAAGCTGAAAGTACAAAATACCATAGCAGCCTTACCAGCTGCTGTGATGCTTTTCTGACAGATATACTCAAAATATAGGTCAGTACAAAAATGAAAATTAAAGCACTGAACTTCACATGAAAATTGATGAAGCAAGGCTCAAGATCAGCAGAAAGCTGGCATGAAATAATGGTAAAAGAGCAAGTATTTATTTGTTTCTTCACAACCCCCACCCCCACCCGCTCCAGTCATTACGGCTGCATTCACTTATGCAGGCCTCAGGGTCACCTGCTTCTAATACTAATCATTGTTAGTGTAACAGACACTTTTTGTGTCCCAAGCAGCAATCATATTTTTCATATTTGATAAAACAGAACTTACACAAGACTATCACACAGTTGAGTTTCAGCAGCAGAACCAATTCCATCACTAAAATATTGTAAAAAAAAAAAAATTTGATGAGTTTCATGAAAAAAAAAAAGACTATATATTCCAAGTGAACAAAACTGTCAATGACAAAAAATTGTGCAAAAACAGTTACTTCTCTCTCTTTTGATATTCTACTTAAATTTATTTAGTCTAATTGGAAGATGAGGCAATTAATTTGGGAACACATTTCCCCCACATTCCATTTGCCCAGGAAGAGACTATTGGATCCTTGTCTTGGCTCCCTGACAACATCTTTCAAACAGCCTCAGGAACATGACTGTTGCTATTCTTGCAGCCCTTTGATGACCACCTGGGACCTAGGATATACAAGCCAAGTTCCCTCTCTAACCTGATCCGCATACTTCCCCGGCCGAACCTCCAGTTACTTCCTGCTTCACACGTCTTATTTTAATAATACAGAACTGCTGTGGGCCTCCCTGGCCTGTGTCTTGCTGTTTCTTGCTTCTCTGGGTAAAAGATTACGTCTATAAATAAATGCAGGCCATTCCTGCTTTTGGTGGATCTACTTTTTTGAGTATTCATATTGCAGTGTTAGGTCATAAATGACATACCTCTCCTCAAATAAAGTCTCTGGCTTAGAAGGCAATTTTGCTTTTTCAGAAGTTTCCAAGCCTTTAGATGCTGGCAATAATGAAGGGATTGAAACTTGCAAGATGCTCGTGTGGAACTGTAATGTAATAATAAAAAACCCCAAATCAATCCATTAAACAAACAGAACATAAGCCACAGAGTAACAAAGAGATAAATAAGACAAGTGGTCTATTGCTAAAATTTCATACACCTGTGTTTAGAACTCTATCCTTATATTGATAAAACGGTTTTAGGACATAAACATCCAGACGTGGTAATCAGAGGAAACATTCAGAAGAAGTTAATGTGCATTTGAAGAAGACACCGAATATTGAGAAGAAGACATTAAAAATACCATTAAGAAAGTTAACATAAATCCTAACCACGTTAAGCCCTGACTGACATCTTGGCCCTGACACACTTGACTAAGCGAACTTGACCTTAGGCAAGTCACTTACCTGTGCATTCATTTTCTCCCCTGTAAAATGATAATGTTTATGCCTACCTTACAGGGTTGCAATAATTGTAGATGAAATTTGGTTAAAGAGTTTTGTAAACAAAGCACTATTTTCACTTTAATTTCTACCATTAGTCTAATATGATAGTTAATTATTCTATATGTGCACAGGTTAACTAACTTCAGTTAACAGAACTGATGAAAAGTGTCATTAAAACAAATTATAATAGATTTTGTGGGTACACTACTTAAAACACAAAGCTTAGTAGTAACAATATTATAGCAAAAACAACAAAAAAGCATAATATATTTTCTTCCCCAAATGCTTTGTATAGTCTAAGGATGGATTTTGTGAAAGGCTCTCTAAACACTGGCTTTCAGTGATTTCTGACAACTAGAGAGCAGTTAGATTGTGAGCCACACCATGAAGAAATAAATGAAGCACTTAAAAAAAAATTCCAGTATAAAATGAAAAAAACTTGCTTCAATGAACTCACTTTTGAAAGTCAACCAATCCAAGACGGCTCTTGGCTTCTGGGAGTAAGTTAGTCAGGTAGGGACCCAGGCCAGGAACACACTTCTGAGTGCCAACCAGTCAACAACAGCCTCACCTTCACAACCACACACTACTAATGCCAGCTCACTCCTGCCACTGAAAGCCCAATGTCCTTGACCCACTAACAAACTCACTTACTTAAATAGGCAATAAATAGGCACTGCTACTGAGTGACAGTCCCATTCTGTAATACTAGAAAAAGTTATAAAATGTGAAGTCTGTTAAGGATTGGGCACAAGATGGAGTCACTCATGCTAAGCCCTATATTAGCAAGCCTGGACATAACTACATTTTCTATGCTCAGCTTTCCAAGACAAGGAAGGACTAGGTCAACCAGTCAGCACTTCCTGTTCAGCACAAGTTACCCGGCTGGGACCCAAGACCTCTATTCTATGTAAAGGAATAACCCTGCGTTACACCAATCAGCACAGGCCAAGTAAGACTTCCCTTTTCTGCTCCACTCTGACTATAACAGTTGATGGGATGCTGCTGGATTCATGAATCATTGAATAAAGCCAACAGATCTTTAAAGTTTACCCAGGTGAATTTTGTTACTTAACAAGTCATATTATTATAAAATAGATTACTTCATTATCACTTTTTTCAGTTTGAATCATTATGATTCATTCCAGGCAATTTATTTAACCGCCATACCCATTTTCTGATGTGCACTCATTTCCTTGGGTTCCTTCCTTGGGAAAAATAGCTATACTAGCAAACTGACCCATTTTCTAGATTTCCTTTCAAAATTTAGGGCTTTCACTCCAACCTCAAATTGCCCTCCTGACTTTTCTTTAAAGATGAGGCTGAACATCTTCAGTCATCCTAAAATCATTCTTGTTCCAAACTTCATTTCAGTTCAGTTCAGTTCAGTCGCTCAGTCGTGTCTGACTCTTTGCGACCCCATGAATTGCAGCACACCAGGCCTCCCTGTCCATCACCAACTCCCGGAGTTCACTCAGACTCACGTCCATCGAGTCAGTGATGCCATCCAGCCATCTCATCCTCGGTCGTCCCCTTCTCCTCCTGCCCCCAATCCCTCCCAGCATCAGAGTCTTTTCCAATGAGTCAACTCTTTGCATGAGGTGGCCAAAGTATTGGAGTTTCAGCTTTAGCATCATTCCTTCCAAAGAACATTCAGGGCTGATCTCCTTTAGAATGGACTGGCTGGATCTCCTTGCAGTCCGAGGGACTCTCAAGAGTCTTCTCCAACACCACACTTCAAAAGCATCAATACTTCAGCGCTCAGCTTTCTTCATAGTCCAACTCTCACATCCATACATGACCACTGGAAAAACCATAGCCTTGACTAGACAGACCTTAGTCGGCAAAGTAATGTCTCTGCTTTTCAATATGCTATCTAGGTTGGTCATAACTTTTCTTCCAAGGAGTAAGTGTCTTTCAATTTCATGGCTGCAGTCACCATCTGCAGTGATTTTGGAGCCCCCCAAAATAAAATCTGACACTGTTTCCACTGTTTCCCCATTTATTTGCCATGAAGTGATGGGACCGGATACCATGATCTTCGTTTTCTGAATGTTGAGCTTTAAGCCAACTTTTTCACTCTCCTCTTTCACTTTCATCAAGAGGCTTTTTAGTTCCTCTTCACTTTCCGCCATAAGGGGAGTGTCATCTGCATATCTGAGGTTATTGATATTTCTCCTGGCAATCTTGCTTCCAGCTTGCGCTTCCAAAGAGTATCTGTCATTAACCTGCAATTCACATAGTGAAGACTTTTTTTGGTAAAGATATGAGGTTATCCGGGTATGTCCCATATGGAATAGCAGCTGCTTTCAACAAATGGAGCACATGCCGTGGCCATCATACAGTATTTTTTCTTTTAGTGTAAATATTTAACAACTAGAGAATTTTTCCCTCTAAAATAATTCTTATTCCTTAACTAATTCCTTAGGTTTTTTTCCCTATCAGTTTTATTGAAAAAAATCTATGACAAACCTAGAACAGTGTATTAAAAAGCAGAGATATCACTTCACCAACAAAGGTCTACATAGTCAAAGCTATGGTTTTTCCAGGAGTCACGTACAGATGTGAGAGCTGGACCAGAAAAATTGCTGAGCACCAAAGAATTGATGTTTTCGAATTGTGGTGCTAGAGAAGTCTCTTGAGAGTCCCTTGGATGGCAAGGAGACCAAACCAGTAAATCCTAAATGAAATCATCCCTGAATATTCACTGGAAGGACTGATGCTGAAGCTGATGCTCCAACAGTTTGGCCACCTGATGTGAAGAGCCAACTCACTGGAAAAGACCCTGCTGCTGGGAGAGATTGAGGATGGGAGGAGAGGGCGGCAGCAGAGGATGAGACAGTTGGATGGCATCATCGACTCAATGGACATGAGTTTGAGCAAACTCTGGGAGATAGTGAAGGACAGGGAAGCCTGGCGTGCTGCAAGTCACAGGATTGAAAAGTTTTGGACATGACTTGGCAACTGAACACAACAACTGACATACAGCCACTGTCAAAGTTTTAGGCGTACAGGATAATGACTTGACTTACATACACTTTATGTGATTGCCATAGGTAAGTTTCATTAAATTAGCATTTATTACCTCATATAGATAGGTGAAGAAAAAGAAGTCCTTATGATGAGGACTTCTAGGATATACTCTCTTATCAACTTTCCAATACACAATACAGTGTTAACTGTAGTCATCACGTTGTACATCACATCCTAGTACTTACTAATAGCCTTTGTACCTTTTGACTACCTTCATGCAATGCCCCTTCTCATTAATACCTTTTTAATGACACATTTCAGCTAAGAGAAATGTTGTTTTCTCACTGAACTCTTTCTCATTCAATAGAAATTTTGTATTTTCATTATGTAATTATGAGCAACATATATAAAAAGATGCTATTTGATTCCTTCTCACAATTTCCTATAATAGAATGTTAGAAGAGAGGTGGCCAAAGAAGGATCTGTTAAATATAAAGGAGCCAAGATTTAATTGAAAAATCAAACTGTTTCTCATTCCTAGTTTCCCTAGATGGACCACTACGTATTAAAATTAAGAAATGGTTTCAAGGCAGAGATCAAGCACAGGTGTTGTCAGGAAAACAGCCTTAAGATGAAGCCACAGGTGTGGCTTTGTTAAGAGGGGAAAATTTGAGGTGGTGCTCTCCTTGAACCTTTCAAACAGGTCAAAAAACTCTAAAGATAAAGGGATATCTCATAGTGGCCTCACAGGGAACCTAAGGTTATGAAGGCTTTTTTGTGAAGATATTTGTGGATATGATTTCATCTAATGCAGTGAATTATACATTGATTCATAAGAAATTCTAAATGTTTAAAATATTCTGTTAATTTAGACTGAAAGGAATATAGCTAGTAGAAAATGAGAAGAAATGAAGGAAGGTCTTGTGACCTAAATGGACACTCAACAGAAAACTGCTGCTGCTGCTAAGTCACTTCAGTCATGCCCAACTCTGTGCGACCCCATAGACGGCAGCCCACCAGGCTCCTCGAGGCATCCATGAGATTTTCCAGGCAAGAGTACTGGAGTGGGGTGCCATTGCCTTCTCCACAACAGAAAACTACTCATCTGCAAATACAGGTTTCTTCTTATTAAAAACAAGGATGGCTCAAAAGGAAGCCAAGAGCCTAGAGGACTAGGCTCCATGGAATTGCTATGGACTAGTGACACACGTGTACCTTGTATTTCTCTATTTTTCAATGGGAGTGCCTACAGCAGATACATTATGTCTATCCCACCACTGTGTGCTGGCTGTGTGGGGGACAGACAGCTTGTCCTTTAAGTTCCAGTTTCCTTAAACAGAATGGAATGGTATTCACAAAGCTGTGCCCAAGAAAATGTACCCAAAGAGCTTCATCTATAACTTGACCTGATCTGTATGACAAGATCCAGGGATGCTGATGCCAAATTGGGAAGAGGCTGAGGGGTCTTTGAAGAGGGGATGAATGTTATTTTCCATGGGAGAGGGATATAAATTGTTGGAGCCAGACAGCCAAATATGGTTGCCCCAATATATCCCATCCTATGTATTTTTATGATATTGGCACTTGTTCATCAAGAGATAGAGTCTGTGTTCCCACTCTTTGAGTCTGGATGGACCTGTGACTATTATAGGAGAAGAGATTCTACATGACTTCTGAGATAAGTCACAAAAGGTGGTAAAATCTGCCCAGTTCTCTCCTTGGGATGCTCATCCTTAAGACCCACCACTACACGACACGAAGCTAAGCAATCACATGCGGTTCTTCCAGTCTGAGTCTCAGCTGAAGTCCTAGTCAATAGTCTGCCTCAACCACCAGACACGTGAATAGAGTAGGCTTCAGATGACTCAAACCCCTAGGTTTCTCACCATTTCAGCTGATGTCCAGGGAAGCAAAGACATGATGTTCCTGCCAAGCCCTGCCCAAACTGTAGACTCATCAGCAAAACCAATGTTGTGGTTCAAGCCACAAAGTTTTGGGGGTGGTGTGCAGCAGATAACAATAATAGATTTTGGTGCCACTTTGAAGTGAAAGTAATATAAGTGAGTTTAAGACTGTTCATTTCCCTCGAGCTGCTTTTTTCAAGTTTAACAAATTGAAGGGGAAATTTTCTTCTTTTTTTTAATTTGAAAGTAGTCACTATTTGTTAACTGATCAGATTACAAAAATAATCATGTTAGACACCCTAGTTCAAAAGACTTGTTGATCTGGTCTACTGTATTGCCAGCATCTCCACCTTCTACAAAATATGTGGCCTTTCTCTTCACTCCACCTTGTGAAGATAATTTGCAGGGCCGTAGGAAGGTGTTTGCTGCTTTAAAGCATTTTCCAATACTACAGGTCCCACGAAGCAGATCCTCTATGCAGATGATACCATATTTACCAAGTGATCAAGCAACCAATGTATAATCTGTCAAGGCAATTTGCTTCTTATTGTTTTGCCATAACTAAGCTAGTGGATAATTCATTTGCTAACTTCCAGTTTGGGTACCTCCACGCAATACATGGCTCCACAATACCTAGCTTGTTAACCGAAGTCCATCACCTTTCTGTGTTACCATCACAAGTGACTAAAATTTATATACTCTCACTTTGCCCCCACTTTATTCACTGCCTACTTATTTTTTAGTAAGTAGATTATAATCTCATATTGAAGACCATCTCTATCTCCAAAGGATTCATATGTCTTTCCCGAATTATATAAGTGATTTTGACATTGTCCAAGTCTTTATTTTTTTCCTTTTTAAACTTTTTATTTTGTATTGGGGTATACCCAACTCATGGGGTCGCAAAGAGTCAGACATGACTGAGCGACTAAACTGAACTGATACCCAATAAACAAACAATGTTGATAGTTTCCACTGAACAGCAAAGGGACTCAACCATACATATACATGTATCCATTCTCCCCCAAACTCCCCTCCCATCCAGGCTGCCACATAACACTGAGCAGAGTTCCATGTGCTATACTGTAGGTTTTTGTTGGTTATCCATTTCAAGTATAGCAGTGTGTACATGTCCATTCCAAACTCCCTAATTATCCTTTCCTTGATCTTTTCCCCTGGCAACCATAAGCTTGTTCTCCAAGTCTGTGAGTCTATTTCTGTTTTGTAAGTAAGATCATTTGTATCATTTCTTTTTGGATTCCACATATAAGAGATGTCATGTGATATTTTTCCTTCTCTGTCTGACTTACTTCACTCAGTATGACACTTTCTAGGTCCATCCACGTTGCTGCAAATGGCCCAAACTTTTATTTATTAAAGAGAGGGGGAAAAAAAGATGTTTCAAATAAAGACCCAGAGGTCATAATGACTGCCAAGACAAAGCAAGTCTGTGATCCAACTGAGAAAAGAATCCATGTCTTTGTGGAAGCAACCTAGATGTCCATCAGCAGATGAATGGATAAGAAAGCTGTGGTACATATTCACAATGGAGTATTACTCAGCCATTAAAAAGAATACATTTCAATCAGTTCTAATGAGGTGGATGAAGCTGGAACCTATTATACAGAGTGAAGTAAGCCAGAAAGAAAAACACTAACATAGTATACTAACGCATATATATGGAATTTAGAAAGATGGTAATGACAACCCTGTATGCAAGATAGCAAAAGAGACACAGATGTATAAAACAGTCTTTTGGACTCTGTGGGAGAGGGAGAGGGTGGGATATTTGGGAGAATGGCATTAAAACATGTATAATATCATATATGAAATGAATCGCCAGTCCAGGTTCGATGCATGATACTGGATGCTTGAGGCTGGTGCACTGGGATGACCCAGAGGGATGGTGCGGGAAGAGAGGTGGGAGGGGGGTTCAGGATGGGGAACACATGTACACCCATGGCAGATTCATGTTGATGTATGGCAAAACCAATACAATATTGTAAAGTAATTAACCTCCAATTAAAATAAATTTATATTAAAAAAAAGACAAGAAAAAAAAGAATCCATGTCTTTGATGTTGTCAATAGCACTTTAACTTTCAGTGACAGAGTCTCTTTAATACGAAGAAACAGTAAGTCTGTAAATACCTCTTCTGGAGCACTTGTGTTAAATGGGTCATGACTGGGAGATCCCCTTACTGGCGTCGGCGACAGGTTTTTCTCCAGATCACTAAAGCCCTGTGCGTCCAGCAGGGTGGAGAACGAGCTGGAAGGAAGCAGGTCTTCAAAGTCGCCATCTTGGCCTAGGTAACAACAAAGCACAGAGTGGACAGCAAAAGCTTTTCACTTTTGGAGGAAGATAAGAATCCCAATGATCCTGAACATAAACAGTTTTCTGATCCTTAAAGATCAGAGAGTCAACTTCTGGCATCTCTAAGAACAACAACATGGGCCCTAGGAACATCTTAAACTGGGAGCACCTAAGGCCCAGGAGCTCTTGGGCCACATGAGTACCCAGCACTGGTATTAATAGAGGTGATCAATTAATCAATACATCTGTGGTTTAACAGATGTGACTATGGACTCACAGCATTGGCATTAAAGCTAATTTAGTCTGACAACCCTTCTATAATTTTGTGGCAGCATTTGGGGCTTTAAATATTTCACTTCAGAAATAACCTGTGGAGGAATTCCAGTAGTACAAAAGTGATTCTAAACAGCAACAGAGTCACACACAACTCCATTTCCATCACCACTATGCTCTTGAAAAAAAAATGTGCAAAGCAAAAAGGGAAAAGAGAAAAGATGATGACTCTTGGTCCCTCTTAAGAGGGTTCTTTATGCCATTCATTTCATTTTAAAGCAGAAAGAATAATGACCTAATGGAAAAAAGCAATCACATAACCAGCAAAGTAGCAACTCTGAGAATTTTTTTTTAATGTGTCTAGAAATGAAAAGGATTAAGTGCTGAACAACAGTGCCAGACATTCTTTTTTAAAAAACAGAATGGTCCTTCCAACTAGTCTTTAAATAACAGAGAATGGCAAATCATTTACTTGTTTAAAGATACTAACTAGACATAGCTTTTTAATTTAGGTTTTATTAGATTTTTACTCTAATTTTATTAGAATTGAGGTATTCTTAGAATTGCCTGAGGATTTTCTAAGTAAATATAAATCCTACTAAGAAAGCACTGTTGATGTCCTTCATTAGAACAGGACATAATTTCCAATGGTTTATAAAAATCCTTCTGTACAGGGTTAAAAACTCTCTCTTTTAACTAGACTATTATATGCATAGATTAAAAAGGCAGAAAGAATTACATGAAAATGCCAGTAGCGATCATGCCAGTGCAATTATGAGTGATTTTTACCCCTTTTCTCTATTTTCTAAAAGTTTTACAATGTAGTATAATTGCAGAAATTAATCTGCTTTTCTTTCATTTTGAAATGTTAAATTATAGTATTGAGGTTCTATAAAATACAAATACTATGACTATGCAAAACTACTATGTAAAATATTTACATAATAATTTTATATAAAAATTAATTAGAGAATCTGTAATATTCCTTAAGAGACTTTTGTGAAGGCATAGAAAATGCTGAGTGATGAGAACTGTCATGATAATTATAGGTTTATTTGCTCATTCAGGTACCTATAAAGTCTTAATACATGCCAGGCCTCATGGACAAAAAGATGAAGATCCGTTTTGTTCAAAGATCCTGGTCCAGTGGATTTTCTTTCTTTGTAAACCCATCAAAATTAAAATTTCAAAATCCCAAGTGTTCCACAAGTACCTTCCCAAAGACTTATTTTCACCACTTACCTGTAAAATAAATAGCCCTACCTATGCAGTGAGAATGAACAAGAGAACTTCAAAGCTCTTAACATTTTTGCTTATTTTGTATGACCCCCAAAGCTTTGTTGTATTTGAGGATGGCCAATTGGCCCATTAGCAGATAAAATAATAATAAATACAACAAAATACAGGCTATTTTTACTTAGATGTTTTACAGACTTTTTTAAAAAAGTATTCAAAGCTGAACACAAACCCCTCAAGCCCTGCAATGTTTCTCTTCTAGGTTTCCCCCTCTTGGTAAGTGGAGCCATCCTCTGCTAGTTGCTTTAGCCAGAAATGTTCTTTTTTCCTGCTGCTTTCTTTTCCTTCACTTTGCCAATCTAACTTATCACACTATTAAGTCAAGGGTAATGGAAAAGACTTTGATGCTGGGAGGGATTGGGGGCAGAAGAAGGGGACGACAGAGGATGAGATGGCTGGATGGCATCACCAACTCGATAGACGTGAGTTTGAGTGAACTCCGGGAGTTGGTAATGGACAGGGAGGCCTGGCGTGCTGCGATTCATGGGGTCGCAAAGAGTCGGACATGACTGAGCGACTGAACTGAACTGAACTGAACACCAAAATTGATGCTTTTGAACTGTGATGCTGGAGAAGACTCTTGAGAGTCCGTTGGACTGCAAGGAGATCCAACCAGTCCATTCTAAAGGGACCAGCCCTGGGTGTTTATTGGAAGGACTGATGCTGAGGCTGAAACTCCAATACTTTGGCCACCTCATGCAAAGAGTTGACTCATTGGAAAAGACTGATGCTGGGAGGGTTTGGGAGCAGGAGGAAAAGGGGACGACCGAGGATGAGATGGCTGGATGGCATTACCAACTTGATGCACATGAGTCTGGGTGAATTCTGAGAGTTGGTAATGGACAGGGAGGCCTGGCGTGCTGTGATTCATGGGGTCGCAAAGAGCTGGACACGACTGAGCAACTGAACTGAACTGAACACCAAAATAGATTTCCAATCAGCACTATCAAATCTTCCCACTGTAATACTGCAAGGTTCTCTTGACTGGTCTCCCTTCCTTCCAACACTGCTGGAATAGTCCCAGTGGCCCATAGTCCACGATGCTCCGTTTGTCATGTCACTGACTTGTTAAGAGCCTTCAGTGGATACTCTGGGCTGGACTGAGAGCTGAACTCCTCACCTTGTATGATCTGGCTGTGTCTCTTCTATTATCTCATCTGTCTCACTCTCCCCTCTGCCCACTACCTTTCAGGCACATGTGTCTCCTTTTTTTTAATTGGAGTATAATTGCTTTACAATGTTATGTTAGTTTGCTGTACAATGAAGTGAATCAGCTCTATGTACACACACTGAGGTCCTTCTCCACCGAGGCTCTCGCACATGCTGTGATTCTTTCTCTGGAATGTCCCCCATACATGGGGATGGCTCTGTCTGAACAACCAAACAACACTGTACTCAGCAGCCTACACTTTTTCTGGCAGAGAAGAGATGCCTAAGAACTTTGCTGAATGAATGGATGAGCCACCTAATTTGAAATAATAGCAATTGAGGCCAAATGTAAAAAGTTTACAGCCACGTAAAATCAACTCAAGTAGAAAAGCTCTTAGAACTACATACCTTTTTTACCTGGAGCCAAAACCACCGTTTCTTGCATTTTCTTGTACCTGTTCAGGCACTGTCGAAGATCTTCTATTTTCCGATCCTATTAATAAAATAATAATTTTTAATATTATGATTTTAAAACAATAAAAGTAATTGCGACACAAAGAATGAACAGATGTGAATTATTTACATTATTCAAAAAATAGTTCTAAACTTTAATAAAACCGCTAATGTCTAGAATATTTTTCCTACATACATCAGAGATATAGAAAAAGTACCTCTAAATTTAGAGATCCTATCCTTCAGCTGCCATCTTTAAAAAACAAAAACAAAACAAGGTAATAAGATACAAAAAAAAGCCGAGGAAAAAATAAACTTTAATTACTCTCCTCTCTCACATAAGTCAGAGGTGGAAAGAAAGATCTATACTTGTTATCTTCATCAGCCACCATCAATCTCCATCTGCTTTTTCCCTTCTCGCAACACTCCATCAAAGTTGCTTCGATTAGTCATCAGGGACCTTTCTCTTCGGGGCTTCTCAGGTGGCACAGTGGTAAAGAATTCTCCTGCCGATGCAGGAGCCGGAGGAGACACAGGTTCAGTGCCTGGGTTGGGAAGATTCCCTGGAGTAGGAAATGGCAACCCACTCTAGTATTCTTTCCCGGGAAATCTCATGGACAGAGGAGCCTGACGGGCTACAGTCTATGGGGTTGCAAAGTGTTGGACACACTGAGCACACGCACACGACCTTCTCTTTACTAAAAACAATGGACACTTTTCATCCTTTTCCAATCTGATCTCCAGGTGGCACTTGATTGACCCCCACTTTCCTTCTTTCACTTTCCTTCTTTCACTTTCCTTCTTTCACTTTCCTCTCCACTCTTTCTTTTCTTCTGTCTTGATTTGTTAATCCTTGAGCAAATGAATATTCTACTTCCATTACCCCCCACTCCATCCCATGCTATCATCCTAACCCAGAATATGAAATCTTAGAGCTTCAAGGTTTTCTCCTTTACTCTCTTCTCTTCTCCCAGGCCCTCAGTGTGGTAGATTATAAACATGGGCTCCCTAGCTCCCTCCAACATGGATTCGGGGCATGACCATATGACCTACTTAGGCTAATGATATATAACAAATGTGGTTCAAAGCAAAGGCTTGAAAAGTAGTTGCACACTGGGGCGTTCCCTCTCTTGCTGCCCTAGGAACTCTGAGGCCACTACGTGAAGAAGCGTAGGTTAGCCTAATGGAGGTAGGGAGATCATTTGGAGAAGACACAACCCAGTCTGTCAATCACCAGACATGTGAATTACACCATCTTAAACTATCCAGCCCCATCCCAGTCACCAGCAAATGGTAGAGGATCAGCAAAGTCAGCCCAGACTAGAACAATCTAGCCAATCTACAGAAGTATGAGAATTAACAAATGTGATTTATTATGGAGCAAAAGCAAACTGATACATCAACTATAGTTTTGTCCCCACCAATCTACATAATTCAACTCTATCATTTCCCCTAAAATTGACAGGGTTCACTGCCCACCAACTTATAATCCTACATTAATCCTAAAATGTAGATTTATTTTCCAACTTTCTATGAGAAATCTCCTTTTAATGTCCCACAAACACATCACAAATTGAGTACATCTTAAATGAAGCTCATTATTCACCCCTAGTGCTTGAGTCTCTGCTTGGATTCCCTTAACTCTTTTATGGATACCCTCATTCAACCCACTGCCCAAACCAGAAAATCTTTCCCAAATCCAAAGATTTAGAAATCTTGCTAACCAGTGAATTTCTCTAAAATCCCGTTTCCTTATCACTTCACTGCTACTGCCTTGTTTACACATCTTCATTTCTCACCTATTTTAACGGCCTCTTAATTGTTGTCTTCATTCCCTTTCTTTTATTCTTGCTTCTATTCTGCCACCAGAATTGGCAATTTAATTATGTCACTGTTCCAGCTCTAAAGCTGAGACCCCAAATTGTTAAATCATCAGCTTCACTATAGCACCCCCTCATACACTCATGTCCTCCACCTGTATCTCACGGCTCCAGAACTTTCCCAGTATGCCGTGGCTGTTTCAAGACTTGGTTTTGACTTGTGTTTTTGCTCATGGATCTTTTGCCCAGAATATTTCATTTTCCTGATGAATGACTCTTTCTCTCACTCAGGATTTGCCCAAATATGTCCTCTGTGAGGGCTTCTTGGAACCACCAAGAAGTCAGGTCACTCTTGGTGCTCTTAGAGAAGTCTGAGCATCTAATAAGTCCTCATACAACATTGGGAGTTTTGCTTGTTATTGTTGCTTTTTGAGAGAGAGAAATGAAAACAAAACAAATTTTAGTGTTGTTGTTGTTGTTTTTAAAATTCAATCTATGTGGACAGCTTGCTAATGACTTTTTTATTTGATGTGGGGAGGACTAGCACAAATAAACCTATATATGGCTGGGTAGAATGAGTTTATCTCCATTGAATAAAGAACAAAAAGAATGAAAGGCAATAAACAGAGTTAGGCAAGAAAGAGAAGGAAGCTTATGATGAGAAAAAGATCAAGACAAAGTTCTTTAGCATTGGCTTGGTTTTTATTTCCTCGAAGTTAACTCTTTCTGTGGGAAAATGTCTCCTTGTTCTACTCTTAAGGGACATGGTGGGGGACAGTTCTGGTGACAGGATCTGAACCTGCCTGCTGGTATGTGGTTGGTCAGGGAAGCCGAAGAGACACGTTACTTTATTAAGGCCCTGTGTCCCTGCTCTGAGCAGAATGCAGAGAGAAGAAGCAATGGCTGGAGGAGGAGCCCTCCTGGAGATGTTGGCATTAGGCCAGTGCATCTCAAACAAAGCCTAGTGCCATCTTGATTACGGTGCCTGTGCCTGTTTCCTGGCATCTCACCACGCAGGAGAGCAGAGACAATCCCAGGTGGGAAAGAGGCCAGCAGTGTGAAGGAAGCAACATGTTCATAGAGATTAAAGGCAACATGATGGTGAAGCTAAAACTGCCATGGCTACCTCCTTCAGAGTTCATATGGTGGCCAGAATTTCCAGGGACCACAGAAAGGATGTACTATGGACTATGTCCTTTCTCTCATTTGTCACCTGAATGTAAAAAAGCTGATCTGATAGCTTGAACACTTTCTAAATTCAGGACGGTGGGCTGGAGGGACGGATTCTCAGTAGAGCTAGAGCTGCTGGCTCTACTTGTGCTATCCACATAGCACAAGTATATCACTGACCCACTGAGAGCAGGTCCACTTGGGCAGGAAGGGAGAATGCTTCCCCTTAATGTCAGTTGTTTAGGGGATGTTCTTTCAAACTAGGGTATCTGCTGAAAATGCATGGAATGATCAAAATGATGATGTAACATATCCAAATAAACAGTTAAATTTCACCTACATACCTTTTCTTCATTTGCTGCCATCAAAGACTCCACAGCCTTTTTCATTTTTTGTACTTCAATATCTGAAATATCACAACATCAAATCAGAAATGTGTTTTTTACACATGTTTAATGTGTGAAAATAACAAGAAACTACTGACTCTTCATGTTGAAATGTTTTAAGGTAAAAATGTTAATCATTTATTCTGCTTTTTTTTTTTTTAAGGCACATTTACCATTTATATTATCTTTTAGGGAAAATCTGAAAAATGAACACTTTCTATTATAGCTCACCTTAATAGTCATCATTCTAGGAAAAAAAAACAACTGCCCTCTCTCAAAGCAAGAACAAAATCCTGATAAGAACGCTGAAGATGAAATTTCAGTGCCATAACAATAAAAACATGGAGTTTTAAAAGAAGAAACTTATAATAAAGCAGGTGAAAGTGATGAATGGAATATATATGACAAAAGCAGAGAAAATGTTCAGTTATAACCAAGACAGAGACACAAATGGTAACAGCCTGATGGAATGTGATATTTACATGAGTGTCATGCTAAGAAGCTAGCTGTAGATTCAATACAGAAGGATAATAAGTACGCTGCTTCATCTATAAACTTCATTTCCAATACTATCTTAAGATATAAGGGCGAAAGTAAGTGATTCTCCTTAAAACTTGATATTCAAATAGAAAAGCATGCTACTTTAATCATAAAAACAAATATTTTAAATATGAAAAGTCAATCCAAAATGAGATCACAAATTAAAAAAATTAGAGAAAAAGTTCAGCTAAAATTGTCTGCTTCCAAGAGAAAAAAATACTACTGAAGGTGAATTTTAACACAATGATACATCATCCAGCAGAGATATAACATTTTCAATTATAGTATACTCTGTAGGAACTGCTTTTATAATTATTTTTTAAATGGCAAATTTCCTGAAGAATTTAACATCTGGAGGAAAGCCCACTAAGGGTTTATCTTTATCCTGCATTATATAATCTAGGCTCTGTTAGTCAGCCTGGGTACAATTTCTTTTGTAACACAAGAAGGTATGTTTATAGAACCCCCTAATGTAGATCTCAGTGAAAAAGTGGGCTACAAAACACTGGAAAGCAAAAGCCAGTTCAAAATGATTGTTAACTGTGGTAAATTTTAAAACCAGTAGGTTTTGACTTTCCTGGTGGCCCAGTGGTAAAGAACCCACCTGTCAATGCAGGGGACACAGGTTTGATCCCTGCTGGCAAGACATGCTGAGGGACAACTAACTCTGTGCATAACTACTGAGCCCATGCCTTCAAGCCCACACACTGCAACAGAGAAAGCCTGCATGTAGTAACAAACACCCAGTGCAGTCAAAAATAAATAAATAAATTTATTATTTTTTTAAAGCAGATTTTCACTGGAGTATAAACATTGTTTTCTCCTGTGACCCTGTATCTCAGGCCACAGAGAAAATGCTTCCTCACCTCCACCAGTCTAGGGCCTCTGCTGAATCCTGCAGAGCAAAGGGGCTGACTCAGGTACAATCTGCAAAATGGTCTTTTACTTCTGCTTCTATCATGTTAGTTATCTTCTATTTTGTAAATTCTGAAGAAATGAGGAGCTTATTGATGAAGCAATATTACATGTTTGGTGAGAGAAATGTTTTAAAAACACATGCAAAGAACAGTCCAAGTAGTACTTTGGGTGAATGTGAAGGCTGATGGAAATACACCAAAAACCTTACTTTTGTCTTTGAGCTTCTTTTTAAAATTTTCATCTGTGCAGGAAAACCCATTGAATTGGAAGTTAGCATATATTACAATGATAATATTTTAAAAGCACTATAGTTTGGTCTCTTTTTTCCTAAAATAAAGAGACTTTAATCTCATAAAGACTGAATAAGAAACATTGTTTTATGACTAAGACCAGCACTATAATACCATAATGCTTTCTGTGAGGTTAGAACCTCATGTAATTAATCAGAAGATGTAAATCTGAGTTACTACCTCTGTTACTTCATCTTTCTGAGACTTGATTTTCTTATATTAAAATTGGGCCTTCAATGAACAAGTGCTTCTTAAACACTGTGATGAAAAACCAGCTAATGTTGCATCAGTTGCTTTTTATATTTCCATTACAGTCTGATCTAGGACCCTTCTGAAAATGATGAGGACACTGCTTATGTCATCTCCATCTCACCATTCAAGTTCAACAGCACTGAAATGATCCATCTCCTGTTCAACAAGATGAGTCCACTGATCACAGTTAGATGTTATGTCAGCATCAGATTCCATGAAGTTTCTAAACACTAGCTCTTAATGCCTGTACTTGTCTGGCAGGGTACTGCTAACAAGTGTTTCACAGACCAGTTCAGTTCACTCCATTCATTCAGTCATGTCTGACTCTTTGCAATCCCGCGGACTGCAGCTCGTCAGGCTTCCCTGTCCATCACCAACTCCCTGAGCTTGCTCAAACTACTACTAAGTCGCTTCAGTCGTGTCCGACTCTGTGCAACCCCATAGACGGCAGCCCACCAGGCTCCCCCGTCCCTGGGATCCTCCAGGCAAGAACACTGGAGTGGGTTGCCATTTCCTTCTCCATTGCTCAAACTAATGCCCATCAAGTCGGTGATGCCATCCAACCATCTCAACCTCTGTCTTATCCTAATCACAGACCAGTGCTAATCCTCAGATCTGATTTTGGGTAGCATTACTCTAACGTAGCTCTATGGCTCACAAGTCCTATGAATCCATTTTTCTCTTAAGACTCTTGAAAGCATAACCTGCCTGTGAATGTCCCCAAAGAAAGTACATTCTATATATGTGAAAACAGAGACGAAAGATCCATTTCCCTCAATGTTGGACGAACTGAATTTTCAGATGGATAGGGAGTTGTGATACCTACAGATAAATAAAGTCAGGGCAATCTAGAGCCAAGAAGACTATGAAGGTAATCTCATTCAAGCCCCTCACTGTACAGACAATTGCAATTTGGACAAGAACTCTCTCATGATGAGAATTTACCATATAATAATTAACCATGTGGGCTTCCCTGGTGGTTCAGACAGTAAAGAATCTGCCTGCAGTGCCGGAGACCTGGGTTTGATCCCTGGGTCAGGATGATCCCCTTGAGAAGAGAATGGCTCCTCACTCCAGTATTCTTGCCTGGAAAATCTCACGGACAAAGGAGACTGGTGGGCTACAGTCCAGGGGGTTGCAAAAGAGTTGCCACAACTGGGCAACTAACACTAAGACCAATGATTAGGCTTAATCTAAAATAAACATCCACAAATGTACAGAGGTGCTCTCCTCTAGCTTCTCGAGAGGAAGTTAACAGGTGCCCAAGCAGAGTGAAGCATCTCAGAGAAGTCCCTGGGATCCTGGGCTCAGCTGGCGTCTGCTGCTCCTCTCTCTTTTGAAGCTAAAGTTATATATCGTCTAACATCAACTTCTTTTATAGATTGTGACGGTTTTAACAAAAGAAGAAAACAAATGTTTAATACATATTCTTACCTCGATCAAGAATTTCAATCCCTTCTCCTTTCATCTGGCAAACCAATTTTTCTTGTAGTCTTCTCACTTCAGATTCCTTCTCTTCCAGTTGTTCTTTCAGAGATGTCAGCTCCTCCTACAAATGATAAGTTCATCCAAAAACAGCAGATTATGACTAAAAGGGAATACTCAGAGAGTCTGTTAACTCGAGTCAATAATTAGTTTTCATGAATGAAACAAAAAACTACAAGAATTTAGACGCAAACTTCAAAAATCAGTGGCAATGATAAGCAGGAAGCAAGACAATTAATAAAAGTCCAATTTATAATAACTGTGGTAAAATTATTTCAAGTTTCTTTGTGACCAAATTAAAAATGAATCTTTTAAAGTGTAATTAGGACTAGGGCAGCCCTAAGGTTTAAATCTTATGTTAAGTAAAACATCTGACCAAGTTAATCAAAGAAGATAATCAAATTAGATGCTTAGTGTCATAAAAGCAAAACAAAATACAAATTTGAAAAAATACATTAGACTTGCTTGACATTTATTCAGCATTTCAAGATGGTACTCATGTTCCCTAGACAAGATAGAACTTAATTAGTAGATAAGGCAGCAGGCAATAAACAACTTGAAGTCATGGGACTAAATAATTCCTTCTCATCACTAAGGTAAAAGAATAGAATCTCCTACAACAATGGGAAAAAAGAGATTCTTTAATCTTTAAAAAAAAAAAACTACACAACTATTTAAGACCTTAAATCCAATGTTCTATTTACTGAAGTTTGTTTCAGCTTCATTTTGGTAAAGAATTATAAACTTTAGCAAACTTAAGTTTTGCTGGTTATATTTAACACAGGAAATAAAGCTATGCAATGCTAATAAGTGTGCCTTTATTTTCAATATAACATTTTATTTTCAGTTGGTAAAGATACCTATTATGTTTAGCATTAAGAGAAGATGTAGCTCTCCAAAGTAGCTAAGAAGTTGGCCTATTATAGTTTTACTTATGGTGGGAATCAACACTAAATATAAGGAATTTTCAGTAGCACTGTCAGGAAGTGCTGTCACGAGCTTACTATGTTTCTTTATAGTTCTACTATGCTTACTAAGCAGTATCATCTACTCACTACCATGGCAGCCTTAACTGCTGTACGCATTTACCTTTGAGAAAGTCTTGAAAGAATAAGACCGTTTATTACTGATACCAAAGAGAAGCCTTTCCCAGGTGAACGTTTGCAATTATTTGACCATGCTTGGATCTCATTCTAAGACAATGAGATTTAATTTATAAACAAATACTTTTATTTTACAAGTTTATTACTTTTCACTATTTCATATGCTTCTGAAAACAATATTAGGGATTGCAATGTCCCTTTATTTAGCTTTACACATATTGAAAAAAAAAAAAACAGGGGACACACACAAAAAAATGAATACACACACCACTAAAAACACCATCACAGCAAAACAACACAAGCCAGAAAGCAACAGGCCATGGACCCATTACCCAAGGTCTACTACACCTTCAGTGATTCCCACTTTTGTTCCATCCGCTGCTTTTCATACTGCATCTGACCCACCTTGATTTTCATGCTAGAAAGTTTGGCCATTAAAGACTGGTAGAGAGACAGGAGTGAAAGAAAACTACAGATAGAAAAAGACAAGCTAAGTAACCAAGAACACAGCACCAGTTTATAAAGGAGGTTAGATAACTGAGAGAAATGACAGGTTATGTTCTATCAAATTAGTTAAACCCTGATTCTTGTTCAAAATTGTTGCTGTTCAGTCACTAAGCTGTGTCCAACTCTTTTGGGACCCCATGGACCTGCAGCCTGCCAGGGTCCTCTGTCCATGGAATTTTCTAGGCAAGAATACTGGAGTGGGATGCCACTCCCTTCTCTGCTGCTGCTATTGCTGCTAAGTCGTTTCAGTCGTGTCAGACTCTGTGCGACCGCAAAGATGGCAGACCACCAGGCTCTGCCGTCCCTGGGATTCTCCAGGCAAGAACACTGGAGTGGGTTGCCATTTCCTTCTCCAACGCATGAAAGTGAAAAGTGAAAGTAAAGTCGCACAGTAAGTGTCCAACTCTTCGTGACCCCATGGACTACAGCCTATCAGGCTCCTCTGTCCATGGGATTTTCCAGGCAAGAGTACTAGAGTGGGTTATCATTGCCTTCTCCACTCCCTTCTGTACTTATTCAAAATGTGAAAGTTGCTCAGTTGTGTCCAACTCTTTGCGACTCCATGGACTATACAGTCCATAGAATTCTCCAGGCCAGAATACTGAAGTGGGTAGCCTTTCCCTTCTCCAGGGGATCTTCCCAACCCAGGGATCGAACCCAGGTCTCCCGCACTGCAGGCAGATTCTTCACCAGCTAAGCCACAAAGGAAGCCCGAGAATACTGGAGTGGGTAGCCTATCCCTTCTCCAGTAGATCTTCCTGACCCAGGAATTGTACCAGGGTCTCCTGCATTGCAGACAGATTCTTTACCAACTGAACCACCAGGGAAGCCCTTATTCAGAACAATAGTGTTTAAATTCTAGATGGTCTCCAGCTTGGGGAAAAACTTTGTTCACTTGTAAAATGCCTTAAAATGTCTTCCTTATCACATTCTAAGTAGAAAATGTATTTTATCTATATTATTGATCATGGATAAGTAGTGGAGCCACTTATATAAAATTTTTCGCCATTGTGAAAACTTACCTTGGTAGATTTCAGCTTTTTCTCATACTGAAGTCTTTCATTTTCCATTTCACTGACTCTTAACCTCAAATCATTGATCTCCTGCATTAGCCCCTGTCCAAAAAGAAACAAGGAAATACATTAGGAAAGCAGTCTATTTTACCTACCAAAATAGCAGTTTGTAAATCCTCAGTCAGTGGCTCTTGGGTTATAGCTGGATGAATGAGATTAGACAAATGGGAATGAATGTGTCTCCTTGAGAATCTTTCCATGGATCCACTGAAAGATCTATTGAATTTTTCCATTGAAAACACTGCCTCTGCCCTAAAATGATGGGACTGATTATGGAAATGAAAAGTGATAATAATTTTTAAGAAAGGTAACTGATTACTTGTTATCATTAAGCAAATATTTCTAGATTAAAAAATCACTATGTCAATTCCATTTTTTTTTAATAATCCAGAGAAATTTTCTTTAGGAAAGTCATTTACTTTTAGGGCCTTTTCAGCAATATATGGATATTTATAAAAATATTTTTCTAATGTCTTAATTTGTCTACAAAAGATACATATTGTTCCTCAACCCAATCTGGGAGAAATGAATGAACTTCAAACACTTTAAACCAAGGATTCTAAATTTGAGGGTAGATGAGAGCCCTGTCATTTACAAATATATTCAGCATCATAATATAATTTTATGTTTGGAAAAATGCAAAAGAAAGCAACCCTAATGTTTTCATAATACAAATACAATCATACACCTTTTTTACTTTTATTTTAGAAAATCTAATTTGTTTGTAAACATTGTCTAAATATTCTTAGCAATAGTGACATATTTTTGTCCATATGCCAGAGAGTAGGAAAAAGAAATTAGAATGCAGAACAATACTAAGTCATCCAGAAGAAGGGCTCAAATAGTCTGTGAAGACGCCTCTTCTCTAACAACAAGGTATGAACCTTCCACCAATGGTTAACGTGTTTTTGTTCTTCTCAAGATATTTATTCCTGAGCCACAGATTCACAGGTAACAGAAAAGAATTACACAAGAATGCTATAAAAAACAAACAGAACAATGCTATTAAAGTGTAATGATCCAACTTCACAGAGGCCAGGTAAAGGATGTTCTAGTCAAATATACTTCTCAGAAAACCTACAGGTTTTTAAATTGTAGTTTCTTGTAAAATGGGGCAAATTATTAACTAGTATTACATAATACTTCTAAATATCATAACTGTTAATATAGTGTTTCAATAAGAAGCTATTTTCTGTTTATGAATGACATAAATAACTGTTTGACATCATTTAATAACATTTTAATTGTGATTAAGTTGTGATTTAGTTTATCTGTAAGTTCAAAATTCAAGTAAAAGGAAAAAGTCAGTTTCTCCTGTTCATTTATTAACAGTTTCTCCTGTTTATTTATTAACCACTCTTGCATAATGCGAGTTCTTAGTAATCTTCTTTAATCAATCTGGTCTTCCACAGATATATTTTCCCACTTATTGTTAAAAGTAAATTCTATTTGGAATGGAATTCTATTCGGATTGTTTCAATTCTGTTGTTGAATTGTTGATTGTTGGAATTCCTCAGTTTTGAATTCTATTTGGATTGTTGTATTTTACCACTTCCTTTAGAAATAATGGCAATTTGTAAAGAAGAAACAAATGAAGAAAACAGAATTATAAATTGAGGTCATTTTTCTATTAAAAAAGAACTACCCAGTTATCCCTTCAGGCAATATTGTAAGTATGAACATAAATTTTTAATCTGAAAGAAGCCCTATCTTTCCATGATAACTCAAGCTAGAAAATCTGGACATAGCTCCAAATATGAAACTTTAAAAAATGTAATACAAATTATTTCCAAGTAATTTATTATCAGAAGTTCAGTACTTTTAAAAGTGAAAATCCTTGTTCTATTTCCCTCTTCCTTCGCAGAAAACTAGGGCTCCACAGAAACTCATTTCTGATATCTGTATTCTTACCAGAAGGGGGCACTGTTGAATGATGCTAACCACCTATCAGCAATTCCTGGGACAGGCAAGCCCTGTCTTCCAAGGTTTCAAGACTTCTCTACCCCTAATCTTTTGGGAGTGCCTATACTTCTACTTCTTCCCCACACTCCACTGTTTTCTTTGAAATTAATCTCCAGATAACCTAAAATCTTAAGACAAAGTGAAAGAATTTTAGATTCATGAAACAGGGAAACATTTCAATTAAGGAAAAGGTAGGAAAATGAGCATATTCAATTTTAATTTTTTTAGTTTTAATCTTAAAGACTACTTCAATTATTTTCATATATAAAAGCAGTTTATAATATCCCATAATCATCTCTAAAATGCATGCTACATCTTACCAATAGTGCTGAATGTTTATTAGAAACACACAAAAAAAGGTTTTACAAAAAAATGCAGACAAACTCAAGAGATAGAAATATTGCTCCGGGATCTTATAAAAAAAAAATCATAAAACAGCTAGCTACTTCAACTTAGTCCTAATGGTTGGTTAACATCTTGTATCCAAATTAACCACAGTTGTATGGGTTAAGACTTTCCCTAAACTGTGTATGTATAGTAAGCCCACCACTTAATGCTCCAAAACTGCTACCTTCTTTCCTGACACCAGAGTTAGCTCTACTGCCACCTTATCTACCTGTTGACTGAATTCTAGCACCATTTTATACAGCAGCTGTGGAGTCAGGGAAGGACAAAAAGGGAAAAGAAGAAATATCCAAACAGATTTTTAAAGAAAGCACAAAAGCAAGAATTTTAAAGAAACTAAGTAGTTTCTAAGTTTTAAAAGCTCCAGTCTCAGTTAAATGAAAAACATACTAACATAGGTGACTGATAAAGAGCTTTAAGATTAAAATGTGAGCTAAGTTGGGATTTCCTTTTGCTACTGAGGAAACAACACATATACCAAGACTTTCCAGTATAGTTATATATTTGACAGAAAATTTAACTTTAAAAATAGCAATGGAGATTGTTGTTGTTCAGCCACTAAGTCATGTCTGACTCTTTGCAACTTAAGAGTATAAACCTTATTAAATTCAGATCTATGAAGGACTTTCATACAGTGGAAAACATGTAATATTGCTCATATAAAGATGGCATGCAGTCAGCATAAAATAAATATTTGAAATGAAAACAGACGGGAAGAGTAAGTAAATGATTTCTCTTCTCTCCTTCTTAGTGCCCATTTTGTAGCTAAGTATGACACTTCTCCATACCCAACCAAGCAAACAAAGTAAAGAAAAATGAAGAGATGGCCCTAGGAGAGAAAAAAATTTCTACAGCTCTTGCTCTTTGTATTTCTTTTCTAATGAGTAGATTTCATATGGATATGCTCTGCACTGCACCTCCCGACAAAAAGCAGTTAACAAACTAGAAGACCTCGAGTAACAATAAACTAAGTTGAACAAACAAGAAAGCATGTTTAGCCACGAAAAGGGGTACTTCAAGTTGTAAAATCTACCCTGAATTTCACAGAAGTATAATGAGCTGTATTTATTAACTGGAATGACTTACATGTGGAACAGACCAAAAGCAAAAGTCCAAATTAAATGACCTCTAAAATCTGTGAAATAATGAAAGCATCTTTGCTATACCTATTTAAAAATCTACTTATTATATAGTAAATAATCAATGTGCCTAAATAAGAACTATCCATTATTTCCACAAAGAAGAGAATCAGTATGATGAATAGATGAATGGACAGACAGATTGTTTCCACAAAGAAGAGAATCAGTATGGATGAATAGATGAATGGACAGACAGATGGATACATGAATGGCAGACAGATAGATGTCCAAATGTCCTAAAGTCAAAAGTATTTTTAAAGGCGAGTGAAAGGATTAATATTTCATATCAAAAGTCTCAAAATAAAAGTTACTATTATCATTTAGTGATTAAAAAGTCAATGTAAGCTTATTCTTAAAAAGAAGTATGGATAATGAGGGCATATAGTAATTAACTGCCTCTCCTTCACAACTCCAAGGAATTTCAACTTGTTCTAGAAATAGATGTGTGTGAGATATATAAGTATGCATATATATAAATTAAAATGAAAGTGTTAGTTGCTCAGTCATGTCTGACTCTGTGACTCCATGGACTATAGTCCGCCAGGCTCCTCTTGTCTATGGAATTCTCCAGGCAAGAATACCGGAGTGGGTAGCCATTCGCTTCAGGGGATCTTGTCGACTGAGCGATGGTCTCCTGCTTTGCAGGATATCTCCCTGTGAATTGTAATCCTCCAGGTTTCTCTGTCCATGGGATGTTCCAGGCAAGAATACTAGAATGAGTAGCCATTCCCTTCTCCAGGGATTTTCCCAAGCTGAAAATCAAATTGAATTGAAAAAAACTGAAAAAATTGAATCTGGGTCTCCTGCACTGCAGGCAGATTTTTAAGCTGTCTGAGTCACCAGGGAAGCCCTGTGTCTATATATATATACGTATGTGTACATATATATGTGGTTAAAAACCTGCCTTCAGTCGTGTCCAACCCTTTGCAGCCCCATGGTCTGTAGCCCACCAGGCTCTCTGTCCATGGAATTCTCCAGGCAAGAATACTGGTGTGGGTGGCCATTTCCTTCTCCAGGGGTGTGTGTGTGTATATGTTTATGTATATAAAGCGAGAGAAAGGGCACCACTTACCTCTGTGTCTCTGAATCTATCTTCATAATCCAATCTGTCCTTCTCTACAGCTGTCAGTTTTAACTTTAAGTTAGATATTTCAGCCATCAGGTCCAACTTCTGAGTTTCTAAGGATGTCCTACTCAGAAGCTCCTATTAGAATTGAAGAGATACATGCAAAATTTGCTTTATTATAAACAGTCACATATGGATGTGTCTTTCTTATGACTGTAAAACAGTATTATTAAGTAGAGGATGTGAAGATTAATTCTAAACAGATATATCTGGAAAAATTATTTGCTTTAGTTAACCTTCATTGAGCCAAACTAGTGTTCAATAAGCAGCACATGTCTGCTTTTTCAGGAGACATGTGTTCTATTGACAAACACATATATAAACTTACATATTCTTAAGCCTGTGGTAACACTGATGATGATATTATGTTTGCTATGTGAAAGGTACTGTTCTTATATGTACTAAGTGGTTCAATCCTCAAAACAACCTTATGAGATAGAAACTCATTAGGATAACCCATGAATTATCCTTCTTCAAGGGTTGAGCCTCTTGATGAAAGCCAAAGAGGAAAGTGAAAAAGCTGGCTTAAAACTCAACATTCAAAAACTAAGATCACGGCATCTGGTCCCATCACTTCATGGCAAATAGATGGGGAAACAATGGAAACAGTGAGAGACTTTATTTTGGGGGGCTCCAAAATCACTGCAGATGGTGACTGCAGCCATGAGATCAAAAGACACTTGCTCCTTGGAAGAAAAGCTATGACCAACCTAGACAGCATATTAAAAAGCAGAAACATTACTTTGCCGACTAAGGTCTGTCTAGTAAAAGCTATGGTTTTTCCAGTGGTCATGTATGGATGTGAGAGTTGGACTGTGAAGAAAGCTGAGCGCTGAAGAATTGATGCTTTTGAACTGTGGTATTGAAGGAAGACTCGAGAGTCCCTTGGACAGCAAGGAGATTCAACCAGTCAATCCTAAAGGAAATCAGTCCTGAATATTCATTGGAAGGACTGATGTAGAAGCTGAAACTCCAATACTTTGGCCACCTGATGCAAAGAACTGACTCATTTGAAAAGACCCTGATGTTGGGAAAGATCGAGGGCAGGAGGAGAAGGGGACAACAGATGATGAGATGGTTGGATGGCATCACCGACTCGATGGACATGAGTTTGAGCAAACTCCGGGAGATAGTGAAGGACAGGGAAGCCTGGCATGCTGCAGTCCATGGGTCACAGAGAGTCGGACACAACCAAGCAACTGAACAGGTGAGGAAGCTAAGGAACAGAGAGGTTAAGAACTTGCAGAAAATTATTATAGCAAAGAAGTGGCAAAGCATGGACTCAACCTAAACAGTCCTACTCCAGTGTGTAGTCTTACCCACTGTATTACAGGTCCTCTGGTAACCAAGCATCATACATGTGTGCGTGCCCACATACGTTATACATTTTTTTCACTAAGAGTCATATAAGGTACTTGTGTGTTAGTCACTCAGTTGTGTCGGACTCTTTGGAACCCTATGGACTGTAGTCCCCCAGGTTCTTCTGTCCATGGGATTTTCCAGGCAAGAATACTGGAGTTAGTAGCCTTTCCCTTCTCCAGGGGAATCTTCCCAAGACAGGGATCGAACCTGGGTCTCCTGCAATGCAGGCAGATTCTTTACCATCTGAACCACCAGGGAAGCCCTTTTTCCTAATCCTAAAATATACACTCATGGTTGGAAATGAGGCAACCATATGAAAGCATAAAGAAAAAAACTGAAATTATAATGTTTTATTCCAGACACTAATTGCAATGAACACTTTCTATTGTGTGTATGTGTTTGGAGACCCACAACTCTAGGTTTTTGCTTCAAATAAGCCAGTCTAAGTGAATCATACAATTCACCACTGTATCAGAGCAAACACAACATATAAATGTAGCATCTCAAGCAGTTCAGCAGGGAAGCCCCACCTCTGAACATACCTGCTGCAGCATTTCTTCTGTGGCATTCAACTTCTCTCTGTGCTCTTCAAGGCAAAACTCCAAATCGCGAATCTTCTCTCCCTGAGCCTCTACCTGGTCTGTCAACACACTCACCTGTATACAGAGCAAAATACTGTCATGGATTAGGAAGAATTTGGGTCCCACTGCCAACTTTATTTGTCTACAGAGAATAAAAACTGGGATGATGTTACCAATCATTTGGTTGTAAAAAAAAGAAAGAAAGAAAGAAAGAAATCTAAGAATTAATAAGAAACCAGCCCCTCACAAGCTTATTCATATCAAGTGTATTGGTTTGAGGATTATTCTTCAATTTTTAAGAAAGTTAGGGCTGCATTGGGGATGTGCAACACTTTATAGGATAAAAACATTGCAACTCTTTATGAGAAAGAGCATGTAAACAAATTATCTTTTTTGGAGGGTCCGGTGAGGATGGGAGACAGTATTAGAGCTTAAGAGAGGAAATGGAGTTAATATTAGGAACAGAAGTCCTCAAGGCCTATTTAGTTTTGTTTTTCCCCCCAAACTGGTCCATGGAGGGCTTCCCTGATAGCTCAGTTGGTAAAGAATCCGCCTGCAATGCAGGAGGCCTGGGTTTGATTCTTGGTTTGCAAAGATACCCTGAAGAAGGGAAAAGCTACCCACTCCAGTATTCTGGCCTGGAGAATTCCATGGACATGGGGTTGCAAAGAGTCGGATATGACTAAGCGACTACTGACTGAAAGTGGTCTGAATCATTTATTTACTGAAGTAAAGTATTATAACATTATATTAGTTTTAGGTATTCAATGCAATAATTTGATACTTGTACACACTACAAAGTGATCATAACAAGTCTAGTCACCATCAGCCACCATACAATTAACTCCCTGCACTCATTTCAGCTATCCACTAGTACCTTTCTTCTCTGGTAACCATCGATCTGTTCTCTGTATCTATGAGTTTTTTGTTTTTTTCATTTGTTTTGTCTTTTAGATTCCACATGTTTTAAGTGAAAACAACTGGTATCTGCCTTTCTCTGTCTTGACATTTCATTTAGCATAATACCCTCAAGGTCCATTCACATTGTCACAAATGGGAAGATTTCCTTTTTTTTATGACGGAGTAGTATTCCACTGTAAATATATATACTATATACCACACTCTCCTTTTTCTTTTTTTTAATTTAAACTTTTTGTTTTGTATTGGGGTATAGCATATTAACAATGCTGTGACAGTTTCAGGTGAACAGCAGAGGGACCCAGCCATACATATATTAATACATTTTTACATTCTTCTGCAAACTCCGTTCTCATTCAGGGCTGCCACACAACACGGACTATTCAATTATGATACTTGACAAAGAATTCAGAAAAGAATCCTGGGAATCCAAATTCTGTGAGATCTCTCATGATCCCACTGTCCACAAACATGTTCAAAAGCCAGGATGTAGCTCAAAGGTCCAAGAGGAGCCACTGGGTTGGTCTTTCATCCTCAGTGTTTATTGCAAATGTCTGAGCTTTCCTCCCAAGGATCACCAGCCTAGTAAATATGCTTGTTTGTTTTTTTTTTCCCCCTACCACGCAGCTTGTGGGATCTTAGTTCCCTGACCAGGGATCAAACCCAGCCACAGCAGTGAAAGCATCAAATCCTAACCACTGGACCAGCAAGGGATTCCCTATGCTTTAGTTCTTTTAGCTCAAAATACCAAAGTAAAACTATTTGTCCAGGATTTAAAAGACTGTGAAGGAGAGGAAAACTCTAATTTAACCTACAAACAGGACCCCACTACCCACTTTGTGTTGTTTGGTCCATGGCATCATTTTTCAAATTGAAAAAATTAAATACATATTCAGATTCAGAAATTCTTATTCATATTTATGAAACAGATATATGAATATATAGACACACATATATAGTTACAAAGTCAGAATTTCTGCTACATACATGTATTTTTAAAAAGATCATTTATCAGAAAATCAGATGACGTTGTGCCCATCACCCAGCTGGCCCTTGAAGAGCAGAGGCTAAGGGCTGCTCACTTTAGACTGGGTATGCATGCTCTTGTTCTGTCACAGTCCTTACCGGTCCCTAACGTGGATAGCTGGCCCCGTACTTATTTCTATTAGCAGTCTGGCTCCTGTAAGCAACTGAATTTGCCATCCCAATTTATAATGGTCTCTGCAAGTTAAGTTATGAGGGGAAAAAAGCATTTTAAAATCACTTGCCTGAAGAACGAGGGATTCTTTATCATTTTCTAAACGAGCCAGTCTTTCTTGATACACATCTCCATTCCCAGGGAGGTGTCCATTTGTCTGAAAAAGGAAGTGATACGTGTAAGCCTGACCCTCTTTAACACTGAACTACTGTGGAAAAATTAAAATTGCATGTTTTTTAATCCAAGGAACCTGAATCAAATTCAGCACAGCTGTTACTATTAATATAAAATATTAGAATGCAACATAGTTCATATAAAAACAGCAGCAACAACAAAGCACTTCTCATCAAGCAGAAAATCATGACCCCAAAGGGACAGTGATTACTGAGAGTTACTGACAGTGAGTACCCACCTGAGACATGCACAGCTTTGTGAGTGTGTGCTTGGGCACAAAATCCCTCTTTCTCCTGAATGCCATGATCAGCGGGAATGTACTGAGAGAGCCTTCCAATCCTCCCCTCTCCTCTCACAGTCCCAAACCCAGGGCTGCAAATGCTGGCCTTTAAATGCGAGACTGCAGGCTTCTTCCCGCTACTCCAGTCTCCAAATCACAAAACAAATGTTTCCTTTCTCCCTGAAGCCTTTCTCTGTTTTTCTTTTCAAGACCTTAAGCACTGAGTCCACAGTGTCCTCCACTGACAGCAAGTTCACTGGCGATTTATCATGTTCTGTTCTGAATTCATCAACAACTTCTGTGTTTGCTTGTTCACCTACTTTTACGCTAAGCTTCCAGGCAGTCTGTAAACTCATGTTATCTTGTAACCTCCACAGCTTTCAGCCCAGAGCTCTGCTTACACTAGTGCTCACTCTTTTTTTCTCCTCCCTTCTGCCCACCCCCACTTTTTTAAAAAAAATCAGATTTGGGTATGTTTACAGATGGTACAAATGCCAAAGGAAACACAGATTGGGGGTGGAAGTGTAGATTTTTTTTTTCTCAGCCATCTTATATGTGCAAATGATTAAGGAAACACATTGAAAAGGCTTACAGAGTGCAGACCACATAAAAACATCATTTTGAAACACAGTAGTATATGTGATGTGTCCCTTGGTATCTCATTTAAATAGTTCATAATCACATAATGTGTAATCCCAATAGAATTTTCTGATTATTCATTCAAATACAACAGAAATACAAACCACTGGAGTCCAAAATGGTTAGATGGGGCCAACCAGAGTTCAACTGAAAAAGCAAATAAACCACCCCAGACTTAGAATCAGAGAAAACACACACTGTATATCCTTACTACCCAGGATGTAGCTGATGTGATAGCTATTTTTTTTCCAGAATCAACTGCTTTTATTATTCTACCTTTCCAATTAATGCATTTTCTAGTATAAATTCTGGAAATACGAAAGCTATGTATTGGGAAGGAAACAAAAACAGAGAATTAATGAAAAAGAAAACTGCAGGGTGTTTCTTCTAAAAATATATACATCCCATAAGGGCACAGGAGAATCTGAAACTAGTTAGTAAGCATGCACTATGTGGGAACAATTTTTAACATCAACTGCTTGACCATATACCTGCACAATAATCACAGCATAATCACACCCAGAATTAAATTACCAGTATTAGAAGGAGTCTAATTAGAAGGAGTGGCTAGGATGACTTCCATCCCTGAGGACTACCAGGAAAATGAAATTAACCTTAACCTCTCAAAGATTGTTTTTGGGGAAAGAAGTAGAATGTGTAATGAATGCATGTTCTCAATCTGAGAAAGTCCTGAGACTCACCCTCCATGACTTTAAATCTCTCATTCTGATCATGAACATTAGCAGGCAACTGCTTTTAAAATTACACAAGCAATGTTTTATAAACAGACACGTTTTCCTGGGTAGGGAAAAAAAAAAGCTTTCTCCTTAGTGAGGACAAAAAGGCAAAATCCTCTTTCTCCTGACTGAAGGAGACTATAGCCAAGATCAGAACTGTTTCTAGAGCAAGTTCTAGAAGTGTTTTTTGAAGCTACTGCCTATGATATGGAAATAAGCTGTCCCCAAACCAGTTCTACAAAATGATCCATTTAAAAAATACTAAAAATTGACCACAATGAGCGTGCTCATGTTTCTCAACACTGTATTGATATTTACAAGCAGTCGTAACACTCATGCGTAGTTTATTTTTAAACACTAAAATAATTTTAGGAATAAAAGACAAATGAGCCACTGCTGGAATAGTTATATACTTTTGAAGTATTCTGCTGGTATATTCAAGTAAATAAAGGTCTGTTCTGTTCATACGTTAGTTTCTGCTAATTTTTGTTACCTTTGCCTCAAAAATGCTAGCAACAGGTACATTCCCTTAGGCAAATACCCTACTGTCTCTATTCTTCCTCCATCTCCTGTGCCCTACCTCCCAGATCACTCCATGCCTCCCCAAACCCGGCATGCTCTCTCAAACACTAATGCTATTCCTTCTGCATGTATCTCTAACTCTTTCCCTCCTTGTTCCACCTCATTCCTTAGGATTCACCTCAACTGGGGCTTGGTCTGGAATGTCTTCCATGAGTTGCCTGTTCACTCATATGCTAGTTAACCACACCCAGATGACCCTTTGTTGCAGCAGGCATCACACTGAATGGACTAGGCTAGACTTGACTACATACACAACTCTCTCTACCAATAGACTCTGAAGCCTTTGTACAGTCCTCTTTCAATCTGATGCACAGTGGGTGCTAACCAACTGCTGAATGAAGGAACACTGATAGATGTTCAATAAACATCAGGCAAATAAAAGATGAATGAATGTTTGGTTTTATCCTGGCCTTCTTCCTTCTGAGCAAGACATTTATTCGCATTTCCTCCACTACCTGGTGTGCACACACCATGATCACTAGCTACTTTCCCCTCAAGCCATATCCTCTCTTCCTACAACATTTAAGAAGTGACTTCATAGCCTTTTTTTTTTTTTCCATCCATGCCGCATGGCTTGATCTGTTTCCTGACCAGGGATTGAAGCTGGGCCCTTGGCAGTCAGAGTGCAGAGCCATAATCATTGGCCCTCCAGAGAATTCCCTCCAGGACCTTTTCAATGGTTAGTAATTGAGGCCCTCCTGCACGAACTCCCTCATGTACTTCCTTCTTCAACACACAGTATTACATATCGCCTCCTACATCTTCCCTGTCTTTCTTCCTGCCAGACTCGGGAGAACTGAGTCTTAACTCCTTAAAAGCTTACCATTCTTCTACTTTGGAACCCTGACTTCCTGTTTCCCCTGTGAACTGACCTACACTTATCGCCTCCATCCTTATCTCATCAATTTCTTTCTCTCAATGAACTTTCCTTCTCCTTTCCAAGATCTAACTTTCCATGGCTCTGTGCCCATCTCTGTACCAGCTCCCACTTCTCTCTGCCTATAGAAATCCACCTTTCACAGCTGCTTCCCACATCCTCTTTCTTATACCATGTCATTCTCTTCTCCTCTGCTGAATTCTCCTCCACATCTTGCCTTGAACTTCATGATTAGCTTTTGCTGAAAAGCTAATATTCTGCCAGGGAGGGCTTACAAGTGATTTTATGCATCAGTCATTTATTCTTCCTAATAGTCTTTCAGTGCTAATAGAAACTTTATAACATTTATTTTGATTCTCCCAAAATGCTTATGAAATTCTAAGCCTATAATTAAAAACATATTTGGTATAAACCCTTGTTGGGTGAATTTAACATCCAATGCATTGAAGACCAGCCAGCCCAAATTATTTTACTCAAAATCTCAGAGATACTATCAAAAGAACTCTTTCTAGTACCACTCATGATGCAACATTTTATTGACCACATTCAATCCAGCTGAGAGTTTAGGTCAAAACTGGAATCAACGTGAAGATTTTAACAATGCAATCTTCAACTAACAGGGGGTGTGGAGGGGCTGGACTGGAATACACCAGAGAGGGCAGGGCACAAGAGGCAGCTGGATTGTAGTAGTGATACTTTAATTAAGGAACTTATGGAGTTTGCCAGATTTTCCTGACATAAGGGTGTGGAGCTGCTATTGCTGCTAAGTCACTTCAGTTGTGTCCGACTCTGTGCGACCCCGTAGACAGCAGCCCACCAGGCTCCCCCATCCCTGGAATTCTCTAGGCAAGAACACTGGAGTGGGTTGCCATTTCCTCCTCCAATGCATCAAAGTGAAAAGTCAAAGCGAAGTCGCTCAGTCGTGTCCAACTCTTCGCAACCCCATGGACTGAAGCCTACCAGGCTCCTCCGTCCATGGGATTTTCCAGGCAAGAGTACTGGGTGTGGAGGGATATGTCTAAAAAGCTTTATTCCTCATAGAATTACAGAATCCTAAGGCTAGACAGAAACCACACCCAAGAACGTGAATTGCTGAACTCACATGGCAGGTGCTACACACACCATCTACTTTACCCTTCACCATCTAAATAGAAGCTCTTCTTTTTATATTAATTACCCTGTTATCATCAAATGTAAATACACAATCAAGTGAAAAGATGTTACAAATGTTAGCATTTTGCATTATATGAGTCTCTTCTTTAAAATGTTTCAATACAGAAAGCTTCAAATATATATAAAGATAAAGACTACAATGACGAGATCCTTTGTACTCATCACCCAGTTTCAGCTTCATGACAGGTGGGAGTCTTCTGTTATTTTTGTAGAAAGTACTATGCTGTGTTTTCCTCTGATTTTCTTAGTTTTATTGGTTTGCATTGGCCTACACCTGTCTCTCTTTTCTCCCCAACCTCCAGTTTTGGTTTGGTGTTCTTTCCCGAGCTCTGTTTTCCTCTAAAAAATCAAAAATCAATATACCAGTAGTGATTTGCTATGATTAAACTTATTTATCTTATAATATAGAACTCCTTTTGAATATAGCATTCCCATATCAGAATGGTAACAGAATTAAAACAGGGAAAGGAAAATCAGTCCAATTTTATAGACAACAAATATTTTAAAAGAGCTAGACTATCGCTGGAAGCTTGATAGGGATTGCATTGAATTTGTAAATTGCTTTGGGTAGTATACTCATTTTCACTATATTGATTCTTCTGATCCATGAGCATGGTATATTTCTCCATCTATTAGTGTCCTCTTTGATTTCTTTCATCAGTGTTTTATAGTTTTCTATATATAGGTCTTTAGTTTCTTTAGGTAGATATATTCCTAAGTATTTTATTCTTTTTGTTGCAATGGTGAATGGAATTGTTTCCTTAATTTCTTTTTCTACTTTCTCATTATTAGTGTATAGGAATGCAAGGGATTTCTGTGTGTTGATTTTCTATCCTGCAACTTTACTATATTCATTAATTAGCTCTAGTAATTTTCTGGTAGAGTCTTTAGGGTTTTCTATGTAGAGGATCATGTCATCTGCAAACAGTGAGAGTTTTACTTCTTCTTTTCCAATTTGGATTCCTTTTATTTCTTTTTCTGCTCTGATTGCTGTGGCTAAAACTTCCAGAACTATGTTGAATAGTAGTGGTGAAAGTGGGCACCCTTGTCTTGTTCCTGACTTTAGGGGAAATGCTTTCAATTTTTCACCATTGAGGATAATGTTTGCGGTGGGTTTGTCATATATAGCTTTTATTATGTTGAGGTTAGGCAAAACACTCTCCAACATAAACCACAGCAGGATCCTTTATGATCCACCTCCCAGAATTCTGGAAATAAAAGCAAAAATAAACAAATGGGACCTAATTAAAATTAAAAGCTTCTGCACAACAAAGGAAAATATAAGCAAAGTGAAAAGACAGCCTTCCGAATGGGAGAAAATAATAGCAAATGAAGCAACTGACAAACAACTAATCTCAAAAATATACAAGCAACTCCTGCAGCTCAATTCCAGAAAAATAAACGACCCAATCAAAAAATGGGCCAAAGAACTAAATAGACATTTCTCCAAAGAAGACATACGGATGGCTAACAAACACATGAAAAGATGCTCAACATCACTCATTATTAGAGAAATGCAAATCAAAACCACAATGAGGTACCACTTCACACCAGTCAGAATGTCTGCGATCCAAAAATCTGCAAACAATAAATGCTGGAGAGGGTGTGGAGAGAAGGGAACCCTCCTACACTGTTGGTGGGAATGAAAACTAGTACAGCCACTATGGAGAACAGTGTGGAGATTCCTTTAAAAATTGCAAATAAAACTACCTTATGACCCAGCAATCCCACTACTGGGCATACACACTGAGGAAACCAGAATTGAAAGAGACACATGTACCCCAATGTTCATCGCAGCATTGTTTATAATAAGGACATGGAAACAACCTAGATGTCCATCAGCAGATGAATGGATAAGAAAGCTGTGGTACATATACACAATGGAGTATTACTCAGCCGTTAAAAAGAATACATTTGAATCAGTTCTGATGAGATGGATGAAACTGGAGCCAATTATACAGAGTGAAGTAAGCCAGAAAGAAAAACACCAATACAGTATACTAACACATATATATGGAATTTAGAAAGATGGCAATGATGACCCTGTATGCAGGACAGCAAAAAAGACACAGATGTGTATAACGGACTTTTGGACTCAGTGGGAGAGGGAGAGGGTGAGATGACTTGGGAGAATGGCATTGAAACATGTATAATATCATGTAAGAATCGAATTGCCAGTCTATGTCCGATGCAGGATATGGCACGCTTGGGGCTGGTACGTGGGGATGACCTAGAGAGATGTTATGGGGAGGGAGGGTGGGAGGGGGGTTCAGGTTTGGGAATGCATGTACACCCGTGGTGGATTCATGTCAATGTATGGCAAAACCAATACAGAATTGTAAAGTAAAATAAAAAATAAATAAATTAAAAATAATAATAAAATAAATAAATAAATAAAAGAGCTAGACTAACACCATCTCTGTCTCACACACACACACACATACACACACTCACACTCTTCTCATTCTCGCTCTCCCCCTACCCAATAAATACTAGAGGAAAGACTGAAGTAAGACTGGAATCTTTCAGCCAGAAATATCACAGTCACACTTCATTTGGGTCCAACACACAAGACAGCATCTCACACTGTTTTGTACAAAGAGTCAAAGAACACAACACCAACAATGCTGGAAATCAATCCACCAGGCAGGAGCAGTGCTCTGCTATCTGGTCCTCACACTCGATGTGGTGTGATTAGCATGGAGAGGCCTGCTCCTGGGCTGTAAACAATCGTCTCAGGGCAACAACACTACCATTCGGGGCCACCGGAGCAGCCCCTCCACCTGGCCGTGCCCCTTTGTACTATGGCACCTCTGACTCTAGGTCTATCTTGCAAACACCCCACTTATATTTTCCTCCTAAGTTTCTACTGAAGTTCAAAAGAACAGCCTCTTCAGGAAGCCCTCTGAAGGTGAAGGTGAAGTCACTCAGTCGTGTCCGACTCTTTGCAACCCCGTGGACTGTAGCCTAGCAGGCTCCTCCATCCATGGGATTCTCCAGGCAAGAATACTGGAGTGGGTTGCCATTTCCTTCTCCAGGGGATCTTCCCAACCCAGGGATCGAACCCAGGTCTCCCGCATTGGAGGCAGACGCTTTAACCTCTGAGCCACCAGGGAAGCCCTCTACTTATTCCAAAATCTCATCATTTGCTAAGAAACCCAAAAAGGGAAATAAATCTCACATGCATTTTATCATACCCCCAAAACTCAATCATGACCCTCTCCTAGAAAGATATCAGTTTATTCAATGTTGTCAGAAAGTACATCAAAGACTGAAACTCAGAATGATCCCAAATGTATGCTGTACTTTCCAAGTCAAGATTACTATGGCTTTGGGGTTTTGTTTTTCTGGGTTTTAATTTTCACAGTGTTTGTTTCCCAGAGACAGAAGGCATCTTCTTAACTAAACAGTCAACTGGAGCAAAAACAAGTGCTCTGGAGCAAGACAAACCACAGTAGTGGGTCAGCTTCTAAGACTCACTGCTCCAAAAATGTAACTGTATCTGAAATGCTGGTGAGAACAGCAGATGCCAAGGGCTCTCATCTGCCAATCTTCTTAGAAGTATCATGAGAGCGCTTCCCTCGGAGCATCTGTGCCACGTTAAACTATTCACGGCCGCAAGCAGTGGTTGCCCTGTTACATGGCCAGGGCACACCTGCATCTCCTCATCTGTGCATCCACGTCCAGCACCAGGTGAAGAGACAGTCTGCTTCAGGGTCTCCTAAAGAGTTCTTTTAGATCCTTGAGAAGGGAAGATGCGCTCTACCCCTCCCTCACCTTATTTGCAGGCATATCACAATGCCCCGGAAGCTTCTGTAGCGGGGAGGGGAGTACACACTGAGACTGCAACATTCTCCCAGTCACAGGTGTGCTCCAAAGTTCCCCGAGTTCCAGATGGACGGAAAACAGAAGTCCCTGAAAGCTAAATAAAGCCAGCTCCCACTCTAGGAGTAAAACATATTCATGCATTCACGCATTGTTCATTGCTCTATTCAGTATTTATAAAAATCCAAGACACAGACATCGAGAACAAATATATGGGTGTCAAGGGGTTAAGCGAAGGGGGGATGAATTGGGAGGCTGGAATTAACATATATACACCACTGATACTATGGATAAAACAGATAACTAATGAGAACCTATGCACAGGGAGCTCTGCTTAATGCACTGTGGTGACCTGAAAAAGTCCAAAAGGGAGATAATATGTGTATGTGTACGGCTGATTCATTCTGTTGTATAGCAGAATCTGACACCACTCTGTAAAGCAACTATACTCCAATGAAAGCTTATTTTTTAAAAACCCAGCTAGGTGACTGGCTGCAGAGCTAGCAGAAGAATCTCTTTTACTTTGGGAAGGAGAACTTGAGATCAAGGAAAAATGCTGTGTCTACTTTTCTTGCCACTTCCTCCAGGGATCCCCTGGAGGAAGGGATGGCAACCCACTCCAGTATTCTTGCCTGGAGAATTCTATGGACGGAAGATCCTGGTGGGCTACAGTCCATGGGGTGGAAAGAGTCAGACACAACTGAGGGACCAACACTGTTCTTTTTTAACTTACTTTTGTAAAAGAATAGAGGAATCTTTCTATTCAACCCCAACAACTACCAGCAGCCTGGGATTCCACTGAAAGCACCTCTCTCAGTGTCCACACACTGGCATCTTTTGATGGAGATGGTCCATGTGCTTTCCTGGGAGTTTTCCAGAAGCATAAGGGAAAAACAGGTTTAACTTCAGCTAGGATGTCTCGGTGAGAGATGAGGCACAGCTCGTATAATTGTGACCACATAGGGGATACAACCTTAAGATGTTATCTTGTTTGCCAAGGCTTGGAAAAACATTCCCTGGAGGCACACAGGAAAAGAGAAAGAAGCTGGGCAGAGAACAGCAGGGATTAGAGGGTGGTGGGGCGGGGATGGAGTGTGCGGCTGGGGGTCAAGGACTTGGGGAGAACAGCTAGAAGACCTGGAGAGAACATGCCCTGTGTCTGAACTCTTTAAATAAATTATAAGTATTGTTATTTTTATGAAACATTTAACCCAAGGGACACTTAGGATTAATATTATCTTTTTCAACATAGAGAAAAGATAGAAATGCATTATAATGATTTAACAGGTCAGAAGTCAGTCAAGAGCACTTCATTTCCCCCACTGATATACTACTGGGTTATCATGCCTGATTTGCAGTTTTTACCATGAATATTTTCATTCACTTTGTTTTCTTTTTAAAATTAATTTATTTGCCT
Source organism: Oryx dammah (assembly GCF_014754425.2). Lineage (NCBI taxonomy): Eukaryota > Metazoa > Chordata > Mammalia > Artiodactyla > Bovidae > Oryx > Oryx dammah. The sequence goes on along the minus strand of NW_024070213.1, from coordinate 36,544,111 downwards.
GTGTCGGGTCTTAGTTGCGATATGTAGAATCTTGTGCTGTGTGCATGGATTCTCTAGTTGTGGCACGTGGTTTAGTTGCTCCACAGCACATGGGATCTCAGTTCCCCGACCAGGAATCGAACCTGCGTGCCCTGCATTGCAAGGTGGAGTATTAACCACTGGACCACCAGGCAAGTCCCCCAAACTGTCTTTTTCTGTAATTTCTGCTGACTTTGAGATTGTGTCATAATTAAAGCTGCCAGCCAGCCAGACACTTTGGGATTTCAGGATCCACTCAAGGTCATGAACCTTGCCTCCATCTACTGGAGAAAGTATTGTAAGAATGTTTTAGGGCAGTGGATCAAGTTAGATCTAAAGTAAACAAAAACTACTTGCTAGGCTCAAAAAATTAAGACTTTTTTTCTATTTGCCCTCTTAAACTTTCTCTCTTATTTCTCTGTACATAATTCTCTGTTATTAGTATTTGTGTTAACACACATTTCACAATGAAAATGGAGAATTATACCTTAGTAGTTGAACAAATATGTCATATTCAATTGATTTGTTGCTGCTGTTGTTTTACCACAGGAGACAAACTTTCAAGTCTTAAACTTACTCATTCCTACATATTTAGCTACCCAATTAAAACAAATTCATTTTTGTAGATTTAACTTCACTTCACTCTAACAGTCTTTACTATTTTCCATTTTCTTATCCAGCTTCTGATCATCTAAATCAATTAAGAGGGCATCAGAAATTAGTAGTGAAGGAATAACCTGCACCCTACATGAAATCAGGGCATCTTCCTGGCTTGGGTAAAATAATAATTAAAAATGCAAAGGCCCAGTTGCAGTAATGAGAAGCTTAGCATCAGTCACTCTTAAGTAAATGGACTTTCAGGTTGGCCATCATTAAGCATGAATGAAATATTAATTACGTAACTCATATCATTAATAAGTTTTTCTAAAACACTGTGGAAGCTTCTCCATAGTCAGAGAAATGTCTGCACTTTTCTGTCAAAGAAGTAAACTTAACTGCCCCATAACCAGACTCAACCCTTTCTTTCCTTCATTGCAAAAGGTCCTACTAAATGTTTCCCTCTACTCTCTACAATCCACTCTTCACTATGACTTTTTTGACTAATCCTCTGCCAGGCTCACTGACAAGCACTCAACATACATTAGCTAATAGGATCTTCACAATCCTGTGTGGCAGAAACCACCATTCCCATTTTACAGATGAGGAAACTGAGACAAACAGCTTAAGACACAATCGGGAGAATTCTGTGTTCCTTCAATTCTAAGATGCCACCACATTTTATCAAATTACTAATTTAAAAATTTTTGATACGGTAAAATACACATAAAAATTTACCATTTTTATATGTACAGTTCAGTGCCAATAAGTACATTCGCAGGTCTGTGCAATCATCACCATCATCCACCTACAGAACTCTTTCCATATTTCAAAATTCAAGGTCTGTATCTATTAAATACTAACTCCACATCCCACCCTTTCCCCAGCGAACGGCAACCACTATTCTATTTTCTCTCTCTATGAATTTATTTGACTACTCTAGGTATCTGCATGCATGCTCAGTCATGTCCAACTCTTTGCGACTCCTATGGACTATGGCCTGCCAGGAACCTCTGACATGGAATTTCCCAGGGAAGAATACAGGAGTTTGTTGCCATTCCCTTCTCCAGGGAATCTTCCTAACCCAGGGATCAAACTCAAGTATCCTGTACTGCAGGCAGATTCTTTATCATCTGAGCCACCAGGGAAGCCCAAAACATGTACAGATACCACTTTTAAGATCATAAAACACATCACAGCTTCTGAGATATCAAATGCGAGAAGGCTATACTATCAGCAAATCATTAAATTGCAAGCATAAGACCTTCTACCTGTTGGATTCTTAATACTGCCTCAATTCCCTTTGGTTCTAAAATTAAAGTCTATGATAGGCTAAGCTCTGACTATTCATGTCATACCTATGCCTTTTTGTTTAGTGTATTTTTTACTGAAGCACAGTTGAATTACAATGCAGTGTTAATTGCTACAGTATAGCAAGGTGACTCAGTTATACACATATATACACACAAATTCTTTTTTATATTATTTTCCATTATTTTGATAATCACAGGACTGAATATAGTTCCCTGCGTTTATGGTAGCTGGGACTGTTGTTGGTATTCAGTCACTAAGACATGTCCTACTCTGTGATCCCATGGACTGAAGCACACCAGGCTCCTCTGTCTTCTAGTGGGGATTAGCAGATGTAAACTGATATATACAGAAGGATAAACAACAAGGTCGCACACCTACGCCTTCATTATTCCAAACACTCTCTCCCACTCTTCCCTTCTTGCTTTGGGCTTTGCCCTTTGTCATCAATCTTTTTTTTTTTTTTAATTTCATTATTTATGTGCTTGCAAAAATACACATAATTTGGAAGGACTGGATTCCACATGAGGGGACAGATATAAATCAGGTTGTACAAATATAAATAAGTTTAACCCAAGAAAACTTACCTCTGTGGAGTTACCATTTGGTTAGTTTTTAAATTGTCTTTTTTTTTGGATAAAAACTGAATCTTTGTAAGGTGTGTGAAGTATTTGTCCATTTTGTGGATACTTAACTTTAAAATGTTAGATATTAAGACAAAGAGCAACCAAAACCACAAATTAACAAACCATTATCCATCAAATGAATAAATTTAACACAATAAATAAATGTTAAATCCAGTTCATTCAAATGTATATACCATTTTATCATTCATGGAGTAACATTCATCACAAATATAATTACTGACCACCTGTTACATGCCAAGCATTGTTCTAGGGACCATCAATGCAGTGGTTTTGTTTTGATTTGTTTTAAATATAGTCAAAAGTCTCAGTGATACTTCCATTCCAGTTGGAGAGAGAAAAAAATACATATAAATATGGCAAATACACAGTACATAAGAAAGTGGTGCATTCTTAGTAAAAAAATAAAAATAGGGATATGTACTATGAAGAATATCTATGTGAAATTTTAGATCAGTTGGGCAGAAAAGGCCTCATGGAGAGCACAACTTTTAAGTAAATGTGACAAAGCTAGTTATCCAGATAATCTGAGAAAAGAACTTTCTAGGCAGAGTACACAGCCAGGGCAAAGGCCCTGAGGCCCAGTTTCACCAACATGTTTGAGAATCAGTGAGGAATCCCACGTGCCTGAAGTGGAGCAAAAGGGCAATGAGACCTGAGGTCAGAAGGCAACAAGGAGCAAGTACGAAACTAAAGGCCTTGCAGTCCAGCAAGCACTGTGGTTTCTGTCTCTAAGTCACATGTGACTACCACTGTAGGTTTCTTGAAAGGCATGGATGACATGATTTATGTTTCAGGAACCATCATGTCACTTTCAGTCTTTTCCAAAAACACTTTAACAGACTGAGCACCTATTAATGGAGATATTTTGGACACAAGTGAAACACTTAACCACAGAGCCCTCATGTTATGGCAGCATGGCTGCCTCTAAATGCAGGGTGGGAACGGGTTCCTCTAAGTTCCCTTCCCAAAGTGTGCTGAATGGTCAGGAAAACAAGCAGTAAAGAAGGGGCAAGGAAGGAGGTAGAAACAGCCTGAGAAATATGCCAGGAAATCTCTGGTTTCAGAGCATGAAGCAATTCCCCAAAGAAATCAGCAGACCTGGATACTTAAATCTCTAGAGGATAAACTTGCAGAAAAATTAAAGGTGCAATAATTAGGTATGGAAAGTAATATATCTATTATACAAAGTAAAGCATACAAAATAAAATATCTAAAATACTATTATACAAAGTAAACTATCTCAAAGTAAGATATATAAAGTAAAATATTTATGCTTATCAAGGTTGCAGCGATGCGCTAAAAGATGAACTGTACCACCTGCCCTTGAAATGGGGAGGTACACGGGCTGGAACAGGGTGGGAGCGCTGGTGATGGTGTCACATCACATGAAAATGCTTCAGGTGCAGGATGTACTGATACCATCAAGGTGCCCAAAGCAAACAACTGACATTGCCACCATAGACCAAAAATAGACTGTCATTCTTTCACACAATTTTCATTATCTTTTATATGAAAACCATTAACTTAGAAGCTTATTCATGCATTTTCCTGAAAAACTGAATATCCTTTCAATACTTACAAAATAAACCCTTTTTCTAGCTTCTCTTTTGAATATTTTTGTGACATTCTGTGGATTTTCCGTGTTTAACACATACTAAAACAGCATTTAGCATTGTTTTTAGGGAAAGGGCAGATCTGCCATGCAATCAGTTTTCGAGAAGGATGCCTAGAAAGAGGCTCTTTGTTCAGTGACTAAACACCATTCAGAGCCCAATCCACAGATTAACTCATGTACTGGAATCGAAATGACTGTCACAACCACTAGATGGCACTTGATACCACATACTGCTACCAACCTCCCTTGCTATTAGAAGTATCTATTCGCTCATCATGGTGTACTCCATGGGGTCGCAGAGTCAGACACAACTGAGCAACTGAACAACATTCACTGTACTCCCTATTTTGAATCGCTATTGGTCCTTTTCAAATAAACTTCCCAGTATTACCAGTAAAGCATCTATTAAGTGCAAAACTCTTTCCCTCAGAGGACGATTTGTTTTAAGCCACAGCAGATCATTCAAGCACAGTTCAAATGCTAGTCTACCTTTATGGGCAAAATCGGTGACCAGCTGGCACACAGGAAATGTATACTAACAGCAATTATTAAAAAAACGATCTTTAGAGTCAAAAGGAAATCAGAATCTCTTAATGGATAAAGTCGGGGCAAACTTGTCTCCCTGTAACTGTTTTTTCCTGTTCTGATCAGCTACTTTACGTTCTAAGTTTTGGACTAAGCAACGGAAGATTCACGGTGTGGGGCTGGTAACAAGCGGATATCTACCATTTGACTCTGGAGCCACTCAATGAGTGTTTCCGCTGTAGAGTCCGGGATCTGGCACCTCAAGCCTTCCTTCTCGTCCGCTTCCATCATCTCCAACAACCCGCGCAGGTCTTCCACAAGGTGCAGGGCTCGCAAGCTTCCCATGAACGGGGAGGTGGGGGACTGGCAATCGAAAATCCCATTGGAATATTCCAGGGCCTTAGAACCTAGGTTTAAAAAAAAATCATAGAGAGAGCAATGGGATTTATGCTGGATAATATACCAAAGCTGAAGGTGCAAGCAAGTCTAGTCACAGTGAGGAATGGCCAAACAAGGAGTAGGGAAAAGAGAATTCAATCACATAAATCTCTCCAAGGGATAGTCATTTGGTAAAAAAATAAAAAACATAATTGATGAGAGATTGTTGTTGTTTAGTCATTGTGTCCAACTCTTTGCGACCCTGTGCACTACAGCACACCAAGCTCCTCTTGTCAAGGGATTTTCCAGGCAAGAAAACTGGAGTGGGTTGCCATTTCCTAAATATCCCTAACAGGGAGGCCAGCTGTGTGGCATAGTAAGAGTAGGATGGGTCTTGGTATAAGATGTGCTGATCTCAAGAAACACAGGCTAAGAAGACAGCAGATCAGTTTGTGTGGAGCCATGTATTCCCCAAAATAAAAATTTTAGAAAGCATAAAGTTTTTAAATCCTCCTGGAAAGAAGTTGCATATTGAGGTGGAAATTGCATAGCATAACTTCAAAGGTAAGAGAGCCAGCTCTCAGTTAACTGCCTAGAATTTAATGTCTGAAGTTCAATAACTTACACATGTACATTGTATACATAAAGGGAGCATGTGTAGATAAACACTTTCCCCCAAAATTTTGTTTGCAGCCTAGAATCAAATGCTCTTGCGAATGTTAGCTTCAAACATAGTTTTAAAGCCATTTTTGTTTTCTATTACTTTTATGGAACACTCTACTACTTAAATACATACACTGACTCACAGTGCATTCTGAAAGCACCCATAGACACTTCTACATCTCTTTGATTTTTATTTTCTGGTCTATCAAACATACCATCAAATATACATATTAACTTTACACTTAAATTTCAACAACTATGATATTTAGGCCATTATCTCACAAATCCAGGCTTCCCTTGTAGCTCAGCTGGTAAAGAATCTGCCTGCAATGCGGGAGACCTGGGTTCGATCCCTTGGTTGGGAAGATCTTTTGGAGAAGGGAAAGGCTACCCACCAGTATTCTGGCCTGGAGAATTCTATGGACTGTGTAGTCCACGGGGTCACAAAGAGCTGGACATGACTGAGTGACTTTCACTTCATTTCTCACAAGTCCAAAGGTCTTAAGGCTGGATGAGACCTATGAGCCAATATGTAAGTTCTCTCTCCAGTTGGCCACAGGGCTTGATCAGTTCTAACAATGGGGAAAGGAATTCTCTTTCAGCTGTTTCATTCCATTGATATCTCTGATGGTGGACCACAAGATTTGGATCAAACATCTACCAAACTGTGATAATGGTAACCACTGATATGTATAGTGATGAATGCTAATAGAGCCACATAACCATGTAAATCAGCCTCCTCAGGAAACCCTGCACAGTTGAGATGAGAACTCAGGAAAAAAAAAAGAGGTAAGCAAGTCAGGAGGAGGGAAGAACAGAAAAGCAGCAAAACCCAGACATTATAACTTCCTATATTCCAGCAGCTTTAAGTATTAGGATCATACAATGCAATGATTTAAAAAACATGTGAGCCCATGGCAACCCTCTGTTCTGTTCAGTCTTCAACACAAAACAAAGTAGGAAGAGGGGAGAGGTGTGTATTTAGAAAATTCCCAAATGTTTGCTGTCAGTTCTCTTCTCCCTCTTACCTCAGTTGGAGAAATATTGATGGTAATTTGAAAATATGAATCCAGATCCTACCCACAAAGCTCTGAACTGACTTAGTGTGAGGTGAGAGCTGGGGAATCTTGTTGTCTTAATGACTCTAGTATTGCTCCTGAGGCCCTGGTGGGACTGAGGGATCAAGGACACAATCTAGTGGAATGCGTAACATGTGATCCCTCAGAAATATCACTTCCCTGATGAGAGGTAAGGTTGTATATAATCCCTGGGAAGAACCTAAAATTGGTTCTAGTTGTTATATTTTCTGAAACTGTGACAGAGTAAATCTATTCTCTTTCTCATATAACAGTCCTTAAACTATTTAAAAGCATATATCATAGAAAATGGGGCTTCCCTGATGGCTCAGTGGTTAAGAATCTGCCTGCAATGCAGCAGATGCAAGAGATGAGGGTTCAATCCCTGGGTTGGGAAGATCCCCTGGAGAGGGAAATGGCAACCCACTCCAGTATTCTTGCTTGGAAAATGCCATGGATAAGGACACTGATGGGCTACAGTCCCTGGTGCCCCCCAAGAGTTGGACATGACTGAGTGACTCAAACACAAGGACCCACTGTAGAGCACAGGGAACTATATTCAATATCTTATAAAAACCTATAATGGAAATGAATCCGAAAAAGCAAGTATATGTACATGTAACTGAATTACTTCATTGTATACCTGAAACTAACATACCACTGTAAATCAACTATATTTCAATTTTCAAAAAGGCAGTTAAAACAGAAAATTTTTTTTAAGAATTAAAAAAATAAAAGCATGTATCATTCCCCAAGCAAGAATACACTTTCCTGGATTAAACATAAGCAGTTCTTTAGTTTGTTAAACTCTTTACCTTCATGCTTACATTCTCTAGATAAGTTTTAGTTTGCCAACGACACTGTGAAAATAATATTCTAAGAACTGAATACAGTATTCAAAATGTGGTCTGATCTACAAAGGAGGTCAAATTGAAAGAAAGTCTCCAAGACATAGAAGTATAATAAAGAGACCATGCAGGTCGCTTCCTTGAAGAGAAGAACCTTCCGAAGAAGAAAATACCTTTGGTTTCTCCAAACCACCAAAGTCGAGTGGGGTCCAATTTGTGACCAGAAAAGAGAAGCAGTTGGGGCCAGGACAACTATATCCTGACCCTGGTCACTGGTCAAGGCCAACTGTAACAGGACCCTGACCACCAGGTGCACGCAGGCCAACCCATTCAGACATCTCCTCGTTGTAACTGGTTCATTCCCAAATACATGAAAGTCCTCTTCTTGAGACAAGACACAAAATGTTATAGGAGAGCTTGGCTTGGTGGTGGTTTAGTCACTAAGTCATGTCTGACTCTTGCAACCCCACGGATTGTAGCCTGCCAGGCTCCTCTGTCCATGGGATTTTCCAGGCAAGAAAACTGGAGTGGGTTGTCGTTTCCTGCTCCAGAGGATCTTCCCAACCCAGGGATCGAACCTGGATCTCCTGCATTGTAAGCAGAATCTCTACCTACTGAGCTACTAGGGAAGCCCATGGAAGACAGAGGAGCTTAGGTCGCACTCCTCCTGGGGGATCTGCCAGGGGATGAAGGGGCTCATCCACGAGTCAGTCCCTCACCATGGTGAGGACACAAGGAGATAACAGTCTACTTCTTTTGCTCAGCTTCTGTAACAGAGAATTGCTGAAGATTCTTAAAAAGGATGATCATTTATTTTTTAATTTATTTTTAATTGGAGGATAATTACTTTACAATACTGTGCTGGTTTCTGCCATACACCAACATGAATCATAGGTATACATAGGTCCTCTTTCTCTTGAACCTCCTTCCCACCTCCTACCCACCTAGGTTGTCACAGAGCACCAGATTTGAGCTCACCAGATTTGAGCACCAAATTGAATGAATTAGCCATTCAGCAAATTCCCACTGGCTATCTGTTTTACATATGATAATGTATATGTTTCAGGGCTACTCTCTCAATTCATCCCACCCTCGCCTTCCCTCCTTGTGTTCACAAGTCCGTTCTTTATGTCTGCGTCTCCATTGTCAAGACTGGCATTTCACAAAAAAAGATTCTGGTGGTCTGGAAAAAAGGGTGGACTAGAGCAGGAAAGCAAGTGTGCCAAGGACATCAAGTGGGAGGGTTATTTAGATAGAGCAGGGCAATGGTAGCACAGACACAACAGATTTTAGAGAGGAAAACAGGGACTGGGAGAATTTGGTAGGAGGCAGAACTGACAGAATTTGACTAAGTGGGGGAACATAAGGGTCGTGTCTAGAATGACTTAAACTGCTTTATGAAAGTGTATAGAGGGAGGACTATGAGATTAGCCAAGATAAAGACACCATATGTGAAATAGATCGCCAGTCCAGGTTCGATGCATGAGACAGGGTGCTCAGGGCTGGTCCACTGGGATGACCCTTAGGGATGGGATGGGAAGGGAGGTGGGAGGGGGGCTCAGGATGGGGAACACATGTACACCCATGGCTGATTCATGTCAATGTATGGCAAAAACCACTACAATACTGTAAAGTAATTAGCCTCCAATTAAAATAAATAAATTAAAAAAAAAAAACAACTAGAGGGGCTTCTGAGAAAAGATGGTGAGCTCAATGTTTTAAATGATAACACTGATGCGTCTATAATAAGACATTGCAGGGGGTTATCTGGTTGGCTGGTAGAGATAAGGTCCTGAAGCTTAGCAAAGAATTGGAAAAATAGATGTGAGACTCATTGCTGGGAAAGTGAATGTTAAACGAAAAGATGAGAACATTCTTGAATATTGGGTAGAGCACTAATCCCTCCCTCCAAATGGAGTCCACAGACCACCTGGACCAGAGTCACCTTTACTCTGGCTTGGAAGCCCAGGAAGGTACCAGAATTTTTTGACATTTTAAAACAAAATTTAATAATAATTCTGGCAGAAATTGGGGAAGAAGGGCAAAGACTGAAACCATGGGGAACCTAAAGGCACTGGAGAAAGCCAGTGAAAAATGAAAAGCCAATGAAAATATCAAAGTGGAGAGATAATAAAAGAGTTGCAATAAAAAAAGCCAAGAGAGCCAAGTAAATGCCATGACTGCGTCTTTTAGAGGATGCAGATTACCTGCTATAATCCCATCCATCTGCTCCAGCGCTGCAGCCAACATGTCACTTGCATCACTCATCATCTTGTTGTCAAGGGCAAATTCGAACCTAGATCTGAAAAAACAATGATGTTTATCATTACATCCTTCAAATGATATATGCTTCCTGGCGGGTTTGATACTTCAACATTAAACTATAACTCCAGCTGGCAGTGACATACAGAGAATTTGTGAAGTATCAGAGCTGAATTAAATGAATCATTTAATAAACTATGACCAGTCGTTGTGTGCCTACTCTGCCGCTGGATCTCATGCTATGCCTGATCAGTTAATAAAGTAAGTATGATTCAGTTCTTGCACCCACAGTGTTTAAACTCCAGTAGGACGGTTTCCATGCTGTACTCTGGAGAGCTCTAGGTCTCTGTGAGGGCAACAGAGGTGGCTGTGGAACCCTGCTCAAGGCCATGAGGGATGCTAGATAGATGAGACTTGGTTCTATCTGCACTGGCTTCACCCAATTCTGCTCTGTCAATTTTGCCTTTAGTTTTATTTTTTTCCTCAATAAGGAATTACGATGAGATTTGTCTAAGAAAATGATTCAGAAACATACATAACAAGGACACACACACCTACAGGCATTTTGCACTGTGACAATGGCTATCCTGTATTGAGTGCCTCTGAGTGTATATCCTGTATTGAGTCCCAGACATTAATATAAATTACCCATAATCCTTAGTCACGAGAGAAACCCTATTAAATGCATAAATCCCTCTTCATTTCATAATGATCTTTGCCTATACAGACTGCAAGTAAATATAACAAAAACAAGTTTACAAAGACCAGTTTCTGAACTAGGTCTATCTGATTTCCACTGTAATATTAAATTTTTGTTTCTCTAATCCTATCTGAGAAATAGAGTTAGGCTGAAATTGTGTCACAATCTACTCACTCTTTTACCAGCTAAAAAAATAATTTTAAGTTATTCTTCCAAAAAATTTGGTCATTAACAGGAAAAAAGGCAAATTATATGATTTTTAATATTAATTAATGCATTTCAGGTACCAGTTAATCATCCAAATAAATTCTCCCAACACACTCAAATACAGCTCCTGCTACTTAGCAGTTACTGTGGTGGAACAAACACCTGGGAAATAAAGCATATGCTGCTTAACGGAAAACTTTGCCCTCTGTTTCCAAGCAACCTAGGTCTTACCACCTTATTTTTACAAACATATTTACAGCTCTGATAAACAGCTGCTTAGATCAATTCTCTATTATGCGTTCACTCTCATAAAATGCCATTAATCATTGTGAAATCTTACTCTGATTGGATAGTTTTCATATATTTCATCTAAGAATTTCAAAGGTTAAAGTCTCCGGCTATGTGGATCACAACAAACTGGAAAATTCTTAAAGAAAGGGGACTACCAGACCACCTTACTTGTCTCCTGAGAACCCTGTATGTGGATCAAGCAGCAACAGTTAGAACTGGACATGAAACAACTGACTGGTTTAAAACTGGGAAAGTGGTATGACAAGGTTGTATATTGTCACTCTGCTTATTTAACTTCTATACAGAGTACATCATCTGAAATGCTGCGGTGAATCGATCACAACCTGGAATCAAGATTGGTGGAAGAAATATCAACAGCCTCAGATATGCAGACAATACCACTTTAATGGCAGAAATTAAAGAGGAACTCAAGAGCCTCTTTATGAGGGTGAAAAAGGAAAAGAGGAAAAGTAAAAAGCTGACGTGAAACTCAACATTTAAAAAAAACAAAGATCATGACATCCGGTCCCATCACTTCATGACAAATAGAAGGGCAAAAAGTAGAAACAGTGGGAGATTTTGTTCTTTTAGGTTCCAAACTCACTGTGGACAGTTACTGCAGCCTTGAAATTAAAAGATGCTTGCTCCTTGGAAGAAAAGCTATGACAAACCTAGACAGAGTATTAAAAAGCAGAGACATCACCTTGCTGACAAAGTTTCACAGTCAAAGCTATGATTTTTCCAGTAGTCATGTATGGATGTGAGATTTGGACCATAATGACGGCTGAGCACTGAAGAACCGATGCTTTCGAACTGTGTTCCTGGAGAAGACACTTGAGAGTCCCTTGGACAGCAAGAAGATCAAACCAGTCAATCCTAAAGGAAATCAACTCTGAATATTCACTGGAAGGACTGATATTGAAGCTGAAGCTCCAATACTTTGGCCACCTGATGCAAAGAGTTGACACATTGGAAAAGACTCTGAGGTTAGGAAAGATTGAACGCAAAAGGAGAAGAGGGTGGCAGAGGATGAGACGATTAGCTATCATCACCAACTCAATGGACATGAATTTGTGCAAACTCCAGGAGGTAGTGGAGGATAGGGGAGCCTGGTGTGGTACGATCCATGGGGTTGCAAAGAGTTGGACATGACTTGGTGACTGAACAATAACAAAGAATTTCCCAGAATTTACTCCCTTCAGAAGGTATAAAATATCACTATCATTTTATGTATAAATACTACAGCACAAAAACACCCAAGGCATGCATTTACAGTCACCCAGAAATCAAGGGGCTAATAAGTTAGGTTATAAACCTAGGCGTTCTCAAAAATCTACTAGCACATTTAGCTAGTGCACAGTCCAGAGAGTTAGGGCAGAAATTTAATGATCACACTTCAGCCTTAAATACTCAAGAAACATGAAGGATTAAGCCAAAGAGTGTATGGTCCTTGAATATCACATAATTAAGTAGCCTACATTTCCTTTCATTTTATTTTTATTATATATATATATATTTATTTTATTTTATTTTTACTTTATTTTACTTTACAATACTGTATTGGTTTTGCCATACATTGACATGAATCCACCATGGGTGTATACAAGCTCCCAATCCTGAAGTTGAACTTCAAAGAGCTCTAGATAGATGCTATCTATCTATCTGTATTTGTGTGTGTGTGTTTATAAATAAGAGAGACAGACAGATACATGCCAGGCTCAGCTATAAACATGGGGAATATCAATAAAATAAAACTATGCTCACATTAGAAAAGCTCTCATCACCCCACTAAATCTTTGCAGGTAACTGCAATTTGTGTAGAGCAAGAACACTTTTTCAAGAAAGACAGGTAGTTATCTATTTCTTCTCTGTTCCAGTGAACCTTTCAAATGCTAAGACACGGAGGTATGAGAACCTAGGTGATGCTTTTTAAAATGTTGGAGAAGAACCAATTTTTTTTAAAAATTTCTAGTTTATTAGAGACCAAGTCTTTGTTTAATATAATATGATGTAAACATTAAAGTGCTATAGAAGTTTATAGATGCTTACTCTCAATCTCTACACCTATCACATAGCAGCCTACATGTAATAATAAGGAAAAGACAAGATAGTAAACACAATTAATAAATACGTACATAATATGGCAAAGGTGGTAGGTGCTAAGGGAGGACATTTGAGCAGCTATCCTCAGGGAGTCAAGGAGTCAGGAATTTGGAGAGGTCCCTGATGGCTCAGTGGTAAAGGAACCCACCTGCCAATGCAGGAGACACAAGAGATACAGGTTCTGTCCCTGGGTGGGGAAGATCCCGTGGAGGGGGAAATGGCAGCCCACCCCAGTATTCTTGTCTGGAAAACTCCATGGACAAAGGAGCCTGGCAGGCTACAGTCCACGGAGTCTCAAAGAATCCTACATGACTGAACGACTGAGCACACACACACGCACACAAATTAAATCGAGTTGTCAGGGAGAATGACAGATTCAAAGATCAAAGACTTCTTTAAATTTAGTTAAATATAGGTGTTAGTTCAGTGGTTTCCAAGTATAAAATCACTACAAATTGATTTAAAAACAGGAGAGGTAAAGACATGAATAGACATATAACAAAAGGGAAACACTTTCACCAATATAAAATATGAAGAGATGCTTAATGTTATCAATACTCAAAGAATTTAAGATAGCAATGTGGTATCATTTTATATTCAGTCCGTTGGCAAAACAATGGACACTACTAAGTACTGTACAAGGATGTGAATTCACAGACTCTCTAACAGAATGGTAATGGGAATGCAAAATGGGCTAAAATGAAAACAAAAACAGGTAGAAACTATGGGGCATTTAGCTCTTGAGTAAAGGTAACCATACATAATAAGTGAGGTTCACATTCATACATCTTTTCACTTGTGGGCACTCCCCCATCCACATGATGCAAAGTGATTAGGGCTTATGAAGGAAATCACAATCTTACTGGCTCAATGGATAGAAGAGGGTAAAGTTCTTACATTATGCACAAAGATGTTCAATACCAATTCACATCAGGCTGTGATAAGAATATATAATATAACCCATCCAAACTGTACAAAGACAAAGTAAAAAGCCAGCTGAGTTGATGAGGTAGAATGTTAATAAAATCCTCAATTAATCTAAAAGAAGGAAGTAAAGGTGAAATAATGAACTGATGGGAGAAAAAGAAATCAAATGGCAAGTGATAAACTCAATCATATAATTTACCATTACATTAAATGTAAATGGAATAAACTTTTAATAAAAGCCCAAGATTGTCAGACTAGTTAAATGTAAAGACATATAAAATATAAGAATGAAAAATAAGATATTGTACACACAGTAAATAAGCCTGGGGAAGGAGGATTGGCCATATTAATATGTGAAAAGTGACTTTCAATCAAGTATTACTAGAAAGAGAGATATTTTATAATGGTAAGAGTCAATTTATCACAAATGTTTCTGCAACGAATAACAGAGCTTCAAATAACATGAAGCAAAAACTGACACAACTAAGGGAGAATTACACAAATTCAGTCCATTTATATTTAATAGTCAATATAGTTGGATGGGAGAAGGCAATGGCACCCCACTCCAGTACTCTTGCCTGGAAAATCCCATGGATGGAGGAGCCTGGAAGGCTGCAGTCCATGGGGTCGCTAAGAGTTGGACACAACTGAGCGACTTCACTTTCACTTTTCACTTTCCTGCATTGGAGAAGGCGATGTCAACCCACTCCAGTGTTCTTGCCTGGAGAATCCCAGGGACGGGGAGCCTGGTGGGCTGCCATCTATGGGGCCGCAAAGAGTCGGACACGACTGAAGTGACTTAGCAGCATAGTTGGATGTAAATCTACTGTCCTGCCATTTTTTTTTGTTTATCCCACCTTTCATTTGTTCCTCCTTTTCAACCTTCTTTCAGAATGACAGACAAGGTAGGAAAACAAATCAGGTAATAATACAGACTTTAGCGATACTATCACCCACCTTGACCTAAATCGATTTATAAAACAAAACATCCAAATGCAGAACATATTCTTTTCAACCCACACGTTATACACACTAGGCCAGGCCATGCGTGTATGCAAGGCCACAAAATAAGTCTCAATAAATTCCAAACGGAAAGGATTATACAGAGGAGTAAGAACAGCAACCGAAAGTGGTAAAGTACTAATGTTAAGAACAGAGCTTCCATATTTATTAAAAGTCTGACTTGTCCACGCTTGAGCTATTTTAGTGGCCACCTAACTTCATGAGCATCTGTGTTAATAAGGTTATGTCAATTTTTATGCCTGAGTCAAACTATTTTAAAAAATAGAAAACTTAAATAAAAGGCCTCAAAAAATCTCATGCTATATCAAAATTTCCCTATATTCTCAGAAACATTTCTGAGAGGAAGATTCCCCAGAGCATCTTCACATACTTAATACAATGGACTATTTCTCCACAGTGAAAAAGACTAATAAATATAACATTACCTGGAGCAAAAGAAGTCAGACATAAATGACTATGCACTGTGTGATTCCTTTTATGTAAAATTCCAAATAGTTAATCTATGGTAATAGAAAGTAGAACAATAGTTTCTTGCAGGAAGTGGTGAATGATTCAAGGAAATTCTGGGGACTTTCTGTTCAATATCTTGATGGATATATACAAGCTTATACATTTGTCAAAACTCATCAAACTGTACATTTAAGATGTGTTCATTTCACTGTGTGTAAGCTTCACCTCAAATTTTTAAAATTAGGGTTGAAGATGGCTATTAGAAATAAGAAATGAAACAACAATTTTTTTGAAACAATATTTTTAAATGAACCAAATAAATGAATGAATTTAAGTAGGATATGCAGGCCTTATATGATAATATATCATGAATAAAGAATAATGAATAATCCAATTATATGCACTTGAGGTCTAAAATTAAACTCAGAATATCCAGCTTCCTATGTTTGGACTCTTTCCTTACCTAGAAACCTGTTGTCATCTTTTGGACACACAAAACCACTTAGAAAATAAAAACTTTACCATCTAATAATTCCCACACAATACCAAAATTATTTCTGGA
Source organism: Oryx dammah (assembly GCF_014754425.2). Classification (NCBI taxonomy): domain Eukaryota; kingdom Metazoa; phylum Chordata; class Mammalia; order Artiodactyla; family Bovidae; genus Oryx; species Oryx dammah. The sequence goes on along the minus strand of NW_024070213.1, from coordinate 36,527,908 downwards.
TTCTAAATAGCTAATATACTCTTATTTGAATGACTTGTTGACGGAAAAGGCACCAGAAAATACAACTACCAACAACAAAGGAGTGTGGTTTGGGTTCAAGGTCATAGTTCAAACTGAAGAAAGCCTTTACTATGGCTGGATGGCATCACTGACTCGATGGATGTTGAGTCTGAATAAACTCCGGGAATTGGTGATGGACAGGGAGGCCTGGTGTGCTGCGATTCACGGGGTCGCAAAGAGTTGGACACGACTGAGTGACTGAACTGAACTGAACTGATGTAAATAGAGATCAGTTCTGCTTTAAGGACACCTCAGTCTAGTGGTTTCCTATTCTAACGGTTTAATGAAAAGAAGTTCAGAAAGTCTTGGAAGAGCAAGCTCCTGGAGGTAACATTCATATTTTACAGTAATGGTAAAGGACTATCAATGAAGAAATATTTTGGGTGTATTTCAAGCTTGGTGAGGACCCATTCAGAGCAGATTTGAGTAAGGTAAAATATCAGGGAAAGTTCCAGCAATGGGTGTGGTGGCTTAAAGGTTGGCAGAAAACCACAACTTTTACAGGGTTGTTGACTGGTGTTTTTGGTCGGAAGAGGTGCCCAGTCTCTCCATGAAGTATGAAAGAAAGACTGTAAGAAAACTACAGAATCTGTTTCTAAACTTTGGTGAGAATGACATTTGTCCTAACTTTCTCAGCTTTCCTTAAGTAAAATGTTTTAAGTTTGAAAGAGAACTATGAATTCCGTGCCCAGAGACAGATACTAAGGACACGTAAAAGAAGAAATTCCTTCAGTGAATGAGAGAATGTTTACACACATTCAACTAGGCTGGTGGAGCACCATGTTATTATATGTGGCCATTATGAAAACAATATAGTTTCATGTAAATTACCCAAGATCTCTCATCAATTTTTTTTCCCCCAAGATGCTCACGAGGGATGTCAATCAATTACAAGATGATTTCCCATGCAGGCAGCGATACAATCTTAGCAAAGAAATGTCTTAAAAACTGGACTAGGAAGGACAGCTGAGTGTTTCTCAAAGTGTGGGGACCGCCCAGCAGTGGCACAGCATCACCCGTGAGCTAGTTCAGATGTAAATCCTTGGCCAAGAGCCACTGAATCCGAATTCTAGGAGCAAGGTTTGTATGAGCTGCCACATGATTCTGATGCCCACTCTGTCACTGTGCTAGAGCACAAGCAGCCCTCTTTCCTCCTGGAACACCAAGCCCCGCCCAGAGGGGTTGGGAACAGGCTACCAAGGTAAACAAGGGCAGAGCTCCTCTCCCTACCTCCTGCTTCTACTTTTGATCTAACAAATAAGAGGCAACTCAGGTTTTAAGCAGTAAAATCTCTCCCTTTAAACTTCAACTACTAAGTTGTTATGCCTACAACTTTTAAGATTCTTATAGAATCCTCGCTTTCTGGTTCTCTGCTATGTATACATTATCACATATTTCCTCCTCCACACAGTATTATTAGTCCAAATTCTTTCACCCCCAGTCTGCTCTAACATCCCTAGAAAATGAATTCAGAATCAACTGAAAAGGGCAGCACAGTAAGAAGTGGGGGTTGAGGGGCAGGAAAAGTGCTGAAAACAGCAGGGATGTTGGCAGTGGGGTTGATGTCGATGTTATAACACACATGTAAAAAGTCTGGTCAAACTGTAAAAATAAGTATAATATTGATGGCAGAACTGGAAATATGAACATCGTGTATTTGGTGATATTAAGGAATTATTTTAGTGTTTATGGCATATTAGGGATGACCAAATATTCATGGATGAAATGATACGACATCTGGAATTTGCTTTAAAATAACGAAGAAGGACACTTCCTTGGTGGTCCAATGATAAGACTGTACTCCCAATGCAGGGGGTATGGGTTTGATCCCTCGTTGGGGAGCTAAGATCCCATATGCTGCACAGCACAACCAAAAAATTAAGATAAAACTAAAATAAATAAATAAAATAAAAAGAAGGGAAGAAAGGGTAGAGATATAGATGACACAAGATTAGTCATGATTTGAAAATTGTTGAAGATGGGTGATAAGTACATAGGGGTAACACTATACTATTTTATCTACATTTTCATATATTTGAGAATTTCCATAATAAAATATTTAAACTTTTTTACCCATGTCTTCAGACAATAGGATTTTCAAACACTCTTATAATTGGCTTAAATATTTTATTTTTCTAGCATAACCTCAAGCATACCAAGAGCTCATCAAATATTTACAAATCAAATAAGAAAGTACATGTTATGTTAACCACCTGCATAAACACAAACACACACTCAGAAAATGGAATAGCCTCTCACAGAGAGATGTAAGGCAAAGCACAAAAGAGGGCATGTTCATGACTGTGTGTTAGAAAAAGATTACTTTCGTGCTCACTAAAATGAAGAGCCATAAAAAATGGTTAAGTATTCAAAAAAACAAAGCAGCATGGAAAACAGGACAAAATAAGAGGAAATGAATGTTTTGGCTCTTTGCTATCAATATTTAGGAACGATAACAAGAAGGCAGATGATTTCAAAAATTCATTACAATAAGCCAAGATCTTTTACTTCTTGCATAAAATGATGTTGCTGCTATTTGAAAGACTAATGTGTATTAGATATCAGTAAACCGGAAGATCTTGTGATAAACTGAAAGAACGCCCTATTTCTCTCTGCTGCTGCTGCTGCTGTTGTTCTGTCACTCAGTCATGTCTGACTCTTTCCACCCTATGGATTGTAACCCACCAGATTCCTCAGTCCTCCACTATCTTTTGGAGTTTGCTCAAATTTGTGTCCATTGAGTTGATGATGCTATCTAACCATCTCATCACTCTACCATTATATGATGACTGCACAAAATTATGGATTTGCCCAATGTCACTCAAGAAGAGAGATTTAAGTCTAAAACCCAAGTATACTTCTCATTCATTTAACAGGTGCTTATCAAATAGCTATTATGCCCTGACTAGGACCACCAGCTTTGATCAGGATCACCAACCTTGACCCCTCATTCGCTTCTGGTCCACATTATATACCACCTGCAGGACACCCACTCCTGCCTGTCTCTCTGCACAACATACCCTGCTCTGGACACACCCTGCTCTCTTAACTCTGTATTGTCACCTATCTCCTTGCACCACTCCTTCTAAACCGTGGGAATCACACTTTCAAGACAGCTCAGGCATCCTTTCCTCCAAGGCCTTCTTGAGCCCACCAGGAACATCCTACCAGGATGACTTCACAAGAGCCCTAATTTTACAGTATCTGTCTCTGTGACTGCACTGTGAGCTCCCTTGATTACAGAGACTGTATTCCTGATCTCTGCAACCCCAGTGTCTCAAGTGATGGACATCAAATGCTTGCAGCACAAATGCTCATGCCCAGGGGCCCCTCAAAAATGCACATTGTCATGTCATAACTAGTCTTGCTCCTATGCTCCCCGGTTTGGGGAATAGCGTGAGCTTCTTCTGAGCGGCATAGGCCAGAAAACTATCTTCTCACTTTAACTTTTAAGATAAATCTTGATAAATTTGATCACTACTAACACCCTTGTTAACTACAATCTCACAAAATAAATGTTCATGCTTTTTAGGAGGTAGATGAACCAAGTTTACTGTGTTACTGTGGAATGATGTTATTCCTTTACGTCTATAACCTTCATTCCCCATATGATGGACTTTGGGGCCTGAGCAGGTTTCAACTTCTAATTTTTTCGCCCACTCTAATCTCTTCATTTTAAGTCTTATAACCTGGTGACTCATCTCTCTCCTATTTTCCCACCCACCTCTTCCAAACTCGCCTCAGCTGGCTCAGAGGAAAGCAGCTCTGGGGTACATGAGACCCAGGCTCATACTCCTGAGGAGGGTAGGGATGGGTAACAGCTACTCAAAGCTCTGAAAGGGAGGGAATGGACAAAGTGCCTATACGTGAGCAGCCTCTGAAGAAGTGTGTTATAAACCCTCAGATTAAAAGGTAGTGAAAAAGTTTAGTCTTATCAACATTTATTTTAATAAAATAGAAGATACCAAAATGTCTCACAAGAAGTAAAAGTATAATTTTGTGAAACTTTTGATTTCATTTTATATATATACCTGCCTGTAACAAATACAAATGTAACAAATGATGGAAGGCCTATCATGTGCATGGCCTAGTAACAGAATAGTGGGAAAGAGAAGCAAAAAGAAAAATTACTCTGCCTTTAGGGAACTGACATTCCAGTGGGGTGTGTGTGTGTGTGTGTGTGTATGTGGACATATGTGTATATGTACTGCATCATAAGACAGTATACCTTACACTGGGTCAAAATCATTTGAAAATTACTTCTTTCTCTTTGCAAGCAGATTCTTTACCTTCCTAGCCACCAGTGAAGCCTTTCTCTTTCTCTTAAGTGGTGCTTTGTAAAACATGGTCTATGAACTGGTGCTAATTCACCAACTGTTACTGGTCTATTATAAGTACAGAAATTCAGAGTAAGTATTCAGAAATTTTATAGCAACGTGATCTTGCTGTGATATCCAATTTCATGATAATTTTGCTGCCCAATTATTTTCAAATTGAATTAAAAAAAAAAAGAATCAATCCATGATGGACTGGAAATAAGGAAAAAAAACACAACAACCTTCATCTTCACCAGAGATGGCTGGAGAAGCACTGCTATGAAGGACACACTGGGTAGGGGTCTGGGGAGCGGGTGTGCACACAGGACTTTACACAAGAACTGTCACCGCCGGGCACAGACAGAAGGAGTGACGCATTGGCAAGAGGACTGCAACAAGTAGGGAGAATAGTTCAGGTTTGTTCTCGTTCCAAACACGTCAAATGGTTAAAATAACTCAGTGCAGAGTAGAAGTGTTGGCACTGACAATGGTGCTATATGGCTAAATTCAGAAGAAGTGAAACAAAAAACAGATTTCTCTTAAAGTAACATCAATGGCAGTCATACACAGGCATGCCTCTTTAATTTGTTTCACTTTTATTGTGCTTCACAGATAGCAACAGGTTTGCGTTTTTTTTTACCAACTGAAGGTGTGTGGCACCTCTGCAAAGAGCAAGTCTATCAGCACCATTTTTCCAACAGCATTTGCTCATTTCATGACTCTGTGTAACATTCTGGTAATTCTAGCAATATTTCAAATCTTCTTGTGGTGACCTGCAACGTTACAATCAGACTTGCTCTGGGGCACCATGAACTGCATCTGTGTAACATGGAAAACTTAATTGACAAATGTTGTGTGTATTCTGACTGCTCCACCGACTGGCCTTTCCCCCATCTCTCTTTCCTCCTCGAGCCTCCCTATTTCTTAAGACACAACAATGGGAATCAGGCCAGTTAATAACTACAGTGCTCTCTCAATGTTCACAAAAAGAAGAGTCGCATGTCTCTCACTTTAAATCAAAGGCAAGAAATGATTAAGCCTCAGTGAGGAAGGCATGTTGAGAGCCACGATAAGCTGGAAGCAAGGCCTCTTGTGACAAACAGCCACGTTGTGAAAGCAAAGGAAAACTTCCTGAAGGAAATTAAAAGTGCTACTTCAGTATACACACGAATGATAAGAAAGTGAAAGAGCCCCATTGCTGACTGATACGGAGGAAGCTGCAGTGGTCTGGATAGAAGATCAAACCAGCCACAACCTTTCCTTAAGCCAAAGCCTGATCCAGAGCAAGGTCCTAACTCTCTTCAGTTCTATGAAGGCTGAGAGAGGCGAGGAAGCTGCAGAATTTCAGTCTGAAGCTAGCGGAAGTTGAAGGAAAGAAGCCCTCGCTGTAATATACCAGTGCAAGGTGAAGCAGCAAGTGCTGATGTAGAAGCCGCCGCAAGTTTTATCCAGAAGATCCAGCTCTGATCATTAAGGAAAGTGACTACATTACACAACACTAATGAAGATGAAACAGCTTTCTGTTAGAAAAAGATGGCATTTAAGATTTTCATAGAGAAAAGCAGCCGACGCCTGGCTTCAGAGCTTCAGAAGAGAGACTTTCTTTCTAGGAGCTAAAGCAGCTGGTGACTGTAAGTGGAAGCTAATAATCGTTTACCATTCTGAAAATCCTAGGGTCCTTCAGAATTATGCTAAATCAGCTCTGCCTGTGCTTTATCAATAGAACAACAAAGTCTAGAGGACAGCACATTTATTTACAGCATGGTGCACCAAATATTCTAAGCCCATTCTTAAGATCCATTCTGTGCTTTATCAATAGAACAATGAAGTCTAGATGACAGCACATTTATTTACAGCATGTTGCACCAAATATTCTAAGCCCATTCTTGAGATCCATTCTTCAGCCCATTCTCGAGAAAAAGATTCCTTTCAAAATATTACTATTCATTGACAGCACATCTGGTCACCCGAGAATTTTGATGGAGATGTACAATGAGATTAATGTTGCTTCCATAACACAGCATCCATTCTGCAGCCCACGCATTAAGGAGTCATTTTGACTTTCAAGTCTTATTATTTAAGAAACACATTTCATAAGGTTAAAGCTGCCACAGACAGTGATTTCTGGGATGGATCTGGGCAAATTAAATTGAAAACCTCTGGAGATATTCACCATTCTAGATGCCATTAAGAATATTCGTAATTCATGGAAAGAGGTCAAAACATCAACATTCAGAAGAGTTTGGAAGAAGCTGATTCCAATCCTCCTGGATGCCTTTGAGGGATTCAAACTTAGTGCAGGAAGTCACTGCAGATGTGGTGGAAAACAGCAAGAGAACTAGAATCAGAAGTGGAACCTGAAGATATGATTAAATTGCTGCAATCTTATGATAAAACACGAAGAGATAAGGAGCTGCTTCTTATAGATGAGCAAATAAGTGGCTTTTTGAGATAGAATCTGCTCCTGGTGAAGATGCTGTGGATATTGTTGAAGTGATAGCAAAGTATTACATATATTACATAAACAGAGTTGATAAAACAGTGGCAGGGTTTGAGAGGATTGACTTCAATTTCAAAAAGGGTTCTACTGAGGTTAACATGCTATCAAACAGCGTTCCATGGTACAGAGAAACCATTTATGGAAGGAAGAGACAACTGATGAGGCAAACTTCACTGTTGTCTTATTTTAAGAAATTGCCACAGCCACCCCAGCCTTTACCATCCACCACCTGATGAGTCAGCACCCACCAACATCTCACTGAGGCAAGACCCTCCACCAGTACAAACATGATGGTTTGCTGGAAGGCTCAGATGACAGCATTGTTAGCAAAAGTGCTTCTTAATGTATGTACATTGGGTTTTTTTTAGACAAAATGCTCTTGCACACTTAAGACTATAATCTACTACACTACAGTATAGTGTAAACATAATTTTCATATGCACTGGGAGTCAAAAAAATATCCCGTGACTCACTTTATTTCGATATTTGCTCTAATGCAGTGGTTTGGAACTGAACTCACAGTATCTCCAATGTATACCTGTAAGGAACCACTTACATGTCTAATTACAAAACATCACAGCCACAAAGAATGTATCCTGATCATCTCTGTTTTAATAAAGCAATAAAAGCTATTATATTTTTCACTAAAATTTCACAGACTGTCATTTCATACAACATGGCTCAAAAAAAATTTTTTTTAACTTTAAAGTGCAAGAATCTTGCCAGCATACCAGGAAGAGTGGTAAAAATTGTGGGCTAGGGAATAGTTTCATACAGAAACTAGACTGTAATAATTTTAAAAACTAAACTGTTTGTCTAATAGGTAATTTCTATTGCTTGTCTATTTCAACTGAGTGGCAGTTACATTCTTAGCTGTATGATAAATAGAATGTCATCATTTTTTTCCTTTATAGCATACACACCTCTAGCCATAATCAGCAGTACAGATATGTCTCCAGCTGTTGTAGGAAAAAAACTAAAAACCAGAGCCCTGGAATTATACAGTTGAAAGTATAAAATATATTCTTAACACTGTTATCACTGTTAAAAGAGATTATCCCAATACAAAATTAAAAGTTTAAAAAAAAATAAGACATATGGAAACTGTGTACAATTAATGAAGGCTGAGCCAAGTAATTGATTGAAGATTGAAGGCACAAGAAGGGGACGACACAGAGGATGAGACGGTTGAATGGCATCACCAACTCAACGGACATGAGTTTGAGCCAGCTCCAGGAGTTGGTGATGGACCAGGAAGCCTGGTGTGCTGCAGTACATGGGGTCACAAAGAGCTGGACATGACTGAGCAACTGAACTGAACTGAGCCACATAATAAGAGGTAATATAATGCTTTTCAAATTACTAATATTTCAGGTTTGTGTTACTAGCACTAATTGCTGCAAGGGAGATTTGATTAAGGGAGGGATGATGAAAATGAGGAAAGCAACACTCCCAATGCAAGGGGCCCAGGTTTGATCTCTGGTCGGGGAACTAAACTCTACATGCCACAAATAAAAATTCCATGTGCTGCAACTAAGACCTAGGGCAGACAGATAGATAACAAATAAATAAATAAAAGCAAAGCCAAAATTTATTTCCCAGCCCACGGGTTAGCAAACTATAGCCCATAAGCCAAATCTGGCCCTCTGCCTGCTTTTGTAAATAAAGTTTCCCTGAACACAGTCACACTCATTCATTTCTGTAATCCTCTAGGCTGCTTTCATGCTACAACAGCAGATTTGAACAGCTATAAACACAAAGCCTGAAATATTTACCATCCAGCCCTTTTATAGGAAAAGTTAGCAGACCTCTGCCCCAGCTCCTTTCCTATTTGCACATTTTCTCATTGACAGAACAATATTTACTGACAATGTATAATACATCAGAGGGCTTTCCAGGTGGCTCAGTGGTAAAGAATCCGCCTGCCAATGCAGGAGACACAGGAGATAAGGGCTTGATTCCTGGGTCGGGAAGATCCCTTGGAGTAGGAAATGGCAACCCACTATACCATTCTTGCCTTGGAGAATCCCATGGACAGAGCAGTCTGGCGGGTTACAGTCCAGGGGTCACAAAGAGTCAGACACGACTGTGCACTCACCCACACATAATATATCAGGCACTATTCTAAGGGAAGAGGGTATAGAAGTAAAGAAAAAGAAAGAAAAAAAGTAAATAAAAGGTTGGTGCTCTGATGAGGCATACATTCTAATGGCAAGAAACCATTAACAAATAAGTGGTTGAACTCTACAGTAACTCAGATGATGATAAAAAATATGGGTAAAACAAAGCAGGTAAGATCACATTAGCTTACAACATACCAGGAACTGTTTTACATGCTTTTAATGTATGGATACATTAATCTTTCACAACCCTTCTGACATGATATCCATCTCTCTTTTTTGTTTGGCTGTGCTGGGTCTTCTCTGCAATATGAGGGCTTTTTGTGGCTGCAGCATATAGGCTTCTCAAGTTGTGGTATGTGGGCTTAGTTGCACCGTGGCATGTGGGATCTTAGTTCCCCGATCAGGGACTGAACCTCCATCCCCTGCACTGAGACGCAGATTCTTAACCTCTGGACAACCAGAGAGGTCCCTCATCTCTATGTTATAGGTGGTAAAACTGAGGCACAGAAAGGGTACCTGAGTCATACAGCTAGAAAACAGATCTGAAACCAGAGCCCATGATTTTAATTGTACATACTTGCTGGCTCTTTGTGCAGAAAGAGACTGAGAGGAAGCTACCATTTTAATATGATAATCAGGGAAGACCCCACTGACAGAATGATATTGAACCAAGCCCTTAAGAGGTGAAAGAGAAATTCATGTGAATATATAGGAAGAACTTCTAGGTTGCAACAACAGCCAGTGTGAAGGCCCTGAGGAAGGAGAGTTTCATGTATTTGGTATTTGAGGCCCAGGTGGGGAGAAGGGAACCGAGAAGGGGAATTTTGTTGCTGTTGTTTAGTCACTAAGTCATGTCCAACTCTTGTGTGACCCCATGGACGGTAGCCCCCTAGGCTCCTCTGTCCATGGCATTTCCAAGACAAGAATACTGGAGGGGGTTGGCATTTCCTTCTCCAGGGAATCTTCCCAACCCAGGGGTCAAACCTGTGTCTCCTTCATTGGCAGGCAGGTTCTTCACCACTGAGCCATTAGGGAAGCCCAAAGGGCAATTTACATAGAGTGAAAGGCACAGGGCTTAACTACATAGTTTGATGAGTTCTAAGGAGTGTACACACCTAGGTAACACACACTCTAACAAGGTAACAACTTTCCTAACATCTTGTGTTTATTTTGATGGAAAAGCTAATAAAATTTGATGAGTGTTTAGGAAAAATAAAGGACCCAAGTTGGTGGCCTAATCCATAGGGAGATGGATGGCCATTTAGTGAGGTGAACCACTTGCTCCCAAACTGAGCATGACAAGTAGTCCTTCCATCTACTAAAGGAAGGAAGCAAGAACCATAAAATGATCATCCATGGAGAGTCAATCCCACCATCCTTTACACTAAAGCCTAATGAAATAGCCAGATCTTGTATATGAAAGCTGTGCATCATGGCAGATTACCCAAGAAAAACCCACACCTCAGCATCAAGCACTCCCATAAAACTCTTTTGTTTTTAAACCTCTACAACCAGGTACCATATGGACCATTGGTTATCTCGACAGACACTGCACTTGGCTAAAAAAAAAAAAAGATGTCTCTGATAGTTGGGCTCACTTGATTAGGTCCATGAAATGCTGTTTCTGCCAGACGGAGTTTTTTAAAAATTAAGGTCCTGGGACTTACTTGGAGGTCCAGGTGTTAAGACTTCATGCTTCTTCTTGCAGGGGACATGGGTCTGATCCCTGACCAGGGAATTAATATCCTGCATGCTGCACAGTATGGCCAATAAATAAATAAAACACTATTTTAAAAAGAATTAATGTCCTCCTCTTAATAATAAGCTTCCATACCAAGCTTAGCTCAGATCATGTATTCAATAAAAGTGAAAGTGAAGTGAGTGAAAGTCACTCAGTTGTGTCTGACTCTTTGCAACCTCATGGACTATACAGTCCATGGAATTCTCCAGGCCAGAATAGTGGAGTGGGTAGCCTTCCCCTTCTCCAGGGGATCTTCCCAACCCAGGGATTAAACCCAGGTCCTGGCACTACAGGCAGATTCTTTACTAGCTGAGCCACAGGGAAGCCCTGTATTCAATAAAGGTTTGATAAATAGATGAACAACCATTCACTATCAAACATCCATCAACACAAAATTATTCATTAATCACCACCAAATGTGCTATAGAGTATTGTATATTAAAGAACAGTACATTAATGGACTTGTTTGACCAACCACTAACAAGGGTGGGACTGTATGATAAACAGCTCAGAGGCTTGCAGCAGCTCCCTATGGCTTTCAGGACAAGCTTAGGGCTTTTAGGATTTGATAAGCTCTTCTTCACTCTGGCTGCCCTGGTGGCTCACTGTAAGGAATTTGCCTGCAATATGTTTTAGATCATCAGCACAGTTTTTTTTAATTTACTTTTAATTGGAGGATAATTGCTTCACAATATTGTGTTGGTTTCTGCCATACAACATGAATCAGCCATGACTATACATATGTCCCCCCTCTCTTGAACCTCCCTTCTACCCACCCCCTACCCATCTCACCCCTTGAGATTATCACAGTCAACCCAGATTTTTGTTTTCATTTTACTGAAAGTTCTGGCAATCCAACAGCTTTTGGGAGAGAGGGAATGGGGAGACAGAGAAGAAAAGTGGAACAAATAAAATATGTTGAACTGTCTCAACGGGAATCTGAAAGCTTGCTTTCAGTATAGCTATAAGTTGAATGCCTAGAGGAGGGCTACCAAATAAGCAATATAATCAAGATTCTCCATACTTTATCTGGTAGAACTACTGCTTCAAAATGACACAGCTAATCCATCCTTTCATTCATACACACATATATACACTTATTCAAAGGATACTGGTCATTCATCCATCATGTACCAGGAATTGTTCTAGGCACTGAGGAACTTTCATTCCAGTGACCATCCCCAACTGCTACCTCTGCTTTCCAATAAAGTCCATCTCACGCACTTGGTTAGGTGAGTCCACCTGCCAGACACATACATTTTCCTTAGCCAACTACAGCCCTGGTCTTATTTTCAAGACGCAATCCCAAACTAGGGCATTCTACTTAACATAGTGATTGAGCTTAAAAAAAACCAAAGGAATAATATACTTTATAAATATAAAATATACTTTTTTACTATGTATTCAACAAAATATACTATTTTTACATAATATAAAATATATAGTGTTTGTATATTTGATTAAGTATTAAACTATTTTTTTAATATGTAAAAATATACTTTTTACATTTTTGCTATTTAAACCATGTTATTGAATGTCTTAATCTCAGGATACCTTCAAGTCCTGCCTTCTGCCAAATAGTGATAGAGCATTAAAAATGTATTTCTCCTTATGAAATGCCCAGCTGTGTCTTGATTTCATTCTACTGATCTGTTAGAGGAAGCTAGGTTGGCTCCACTTCAAATGCCTGCTATCTAATCTCGGCAGGGCACTTAATGTTACTCAATGATCCTTTATTCATCACTATTTCCTGCCCTATCACATTTCTCATAACGGCTGTCTCTCAAAATTCCTACGAAACTCTCCCCTAATCTATTCCTATTCCTCTCTACCCTTAATCTCAGTAGATTCCCTCATATCCTACCTTGCTGAGAATCCCAGGGCACTCTCCTCTATCTAATTTGTCTATATACTCTCGTTTGCTTGTTTCCTTCTGTCATGGGAAGACTCTCCACCATGTTCTCAATGATAGTCCTACCTTTTCACATTCACTCCCTCATTCCCTCATATCTTCAGTCTTCTGCATTCATCTGCTTCCTTCTGCTCAACCAATAAACATTTCAAAACCCTTCTAGACCTAAAAACAGCACTCAAAAAATAACTCTCGAATTCTTCCCTACCCTTCAGAATCTACAGATCTAGCTCTGATTCTTCACCATTGTCCCAGGCCTTTCTCTACTCGGGGATAAGTCAATAGCTCAAGTTTCTGTAAATAAAAAGAAACCAGCCAGATACAGAACTTCTGGGGTAGAAACCTGTTTTTAAAGCAGGGGTCCCAAACCTCCAGGATCTAATGCCTGATGATCTGAACTGGACCTGATGTAATAATAAAAATTGAAATAAAGTGCACAATAAATGTAATGCACTTTAATCATCTTGAAACCATCCCCCACTTCCCCAAGTCCATGGAAAAATTGTCTTCCACAAAACTTGATCTTGGTGCCAAAGAGGTTGGAGACCACTATAAATGAGAGATGAGATGGCTGATATCTTTACATATATATATATATATTTCTTATTTAGTAGAAATTTTATAATATTCTACTTGGGCCTTTCACACAAAGTCAGAAAAGACTGTTGACCCTGGTCTCCTTCCACGTTGCTAGAGATGACGATGATGCCATGCAGTAACTGCGCTTCGCTGTGCTCTGTCACTCAGTTGTGTCTGATTCTTTGTAAGCCCATGGACTGTAGCCATTTTTAGGGACTGGAATTAAAACTGACCTTTTCCAGTCCTGTGGCCACTGCTGAGTTTTCCAAATTTGCTGGCATATTGAGTGCAGTACTTTCACAGCATCATCTTTTAAGATTTGAAATAGCTCAACTGGAATTCCATCACCTCCACTAGCTTTGTTTGTAGTGATGCTTCCTAAGGCCCACTTGACTTCACATTCCAGGATGTCTGGCTCTAGGTAAGTGATCACACCATCGTGATTATCTGGGTCATGAAGATCTTTTTTGTATAGTTCTTCTGTGTATTATTGCCACCTCTTCTTAGTATCTTCTGCTTCTGTTAGGTCCATACCATTTCTATCCTTTATTGAGCCCATCTTTGCATGAAATGTTCCCTTGGTATCTCTAATTTTCTTGAAGAGATCTCTAGTCTTTCCCATTCTATTGTTTTCCTCTATTTCTTCACACTGACCACTGAGGAAGCCTTTCTTATCTCTCCTTGCTATTCTTTGGAACTCTGCATTCAAATGGGAATATCTTTCCTTTTCTCCTTTGCTTTTCGCTTCTCTTCCACACAACCACACTCATCTCACATGCTAGCAAAGTAATGCTCAAAATTCTCCATGCCAGGCTTCAACAATACGTGAACCATGAACTTCCAGATGTTCAAGCTAGATTTAGAAAAGGCAGAGGAACCAGAGATCTAATTGCCAACATCCATTGGATCATCCAAAAAGCAAGAGAGTTCCAGAAAAACATCTATTTCTGCTTTATTGACTATGCCAAAGCCTTTGACTGCATGGATCACCACAAACTGTGGAAAATTCTGAAAGAGATAGGAACACCAGACCACCTGACCTGCCTCTTGAGAAATCTGTATGCAGGTCAGGAAGCAACAGTTAGAACTGGACATGGAACAACAGACTGGTTCCAAATAGAAAAAGGTGTACGTCAGGGCTGTATACTGTCACCATGCTTATTTAACTTCTATGCAGAGTACATCATGAGAAACACTGGGCTGGATGAAGCACAAGCTGGAGTCAAGATTGCCGGGAGAAATCTCAATAACCTCAGATATACAGATGACACTACCCTTATGGCAGAAAGTGAAGAAGAACTAAAGAGTCTCTTGATGAAAGTGAAAGAAGAGGGTGAAAAAGTTGGCTTAAAGCTCAACATTCAGAAAACTAAGATCATGGCATCCGGTCCCATCACTTCATGGCAAATGGATGGGGAAACAGTGTAAACAATGGCTGACTTTATTTTTCTGGGCTCCAAAATCACTGCAGATTCTGACTGCAGCCATGAAATTAAAAGACACTTACTCCTTAGAAGAAAAGTTATCACCAACATAGACAACATATTGAAAAGTAGAGACAATACTTTGCCGTCTAGTCCAAGCTATGGTTTTTCCAGTAGTCATGTATGGATGTGAGAGTTGGACTACAAAGAAAGCTGAGCACCAAAGAATTGATGCTTTTGAACTATGTTGTGGAAAAGACTCTTGAAAGTCCCTTGGACTGCAAGGAGATCCAACCAGTCCATCCTAAAGGAAATCAGTCCTGAATATTCATTGGAAAGACTGATGCTGAAGCTGAAACTCCAATACTTTGGCCACCTGATGCAAAAGAACTGACTCACTGGAAAACACCCTGATGCTGGGAAAGATTGAAGGCGGGAGAAGAAAGGGACAACAGAGGATGAGATGGTTGAATGGCATCACAAACTCAATGGACATAAGTTTGAGTAAACTCTGGGAGTTGGTGATGGACAGGGAGGCCTGGAGTGCTACAGTAAATGGGGTCACAAAGAGTCAGACACGACTGAGCAACTGAACTGAACTAAACTGGAGTGTAGCCCCCCAGACACCTCCGTCCACAGGGATTCTCCAGGCAAGAATACTGGAACAGGTTGCCATGTCCTCCTCTAGGAGATCTTCCCAACCCAGGGATCGAACCCAGGTCTCCTGCATTGCAGGTGGATTCTTTACCATCTGAGCCACCAGGGAAGACCAAGAATACTGGAGTGGGTACCTATCCCTTCTCCAAGGGATCTGCCTGATCCAGGAATCAAACCAGGGTCTCCTGCATTGCAGGCAGATTCTTTCCCAATTGAGCTACCAGGGAAGCCCTAACCAGCTCTAAATTCCACTTCCTGCAGGGATGGGTAGTTTTATTAGCAGACTGCACAATGTATCACAGTGTATCACAATGATCTGCCAGAAACTTCCGCCATAAATTCCTGGAATACACAGTCAGTCCAAAGAACTGGAGAGCTTTGAGTGTCAAAACCACTCAGCTAAACAAGGCCTATGGGGAAAATAAAGGCTATGCATGAGCAGTGTAGCCAAGGCAAGTGTCAGGTAAAAACACACTACAGATCAACATATTATAGGACTTTGAATTTTCCAAATGTGGAATGGGTTAGACAGTTTACAGGTGGTGGACTTGGGTGAAAATGGTATGTCAGAAGTCCCCTCCTAAAAAGCGCTGCTCTCATATTTGTTTTAATTTATCCAACACTTTTTGACCTCATGACTCATGAAATGACTGAGAGAACTGTTAACTGCAGAAGCAAAACCACCAACACTAATTCAGCTAATTTACAGATTTCCTTTGGTGATTTAAAGAAGATTCCAAAGTAAGTATAGCTTGATTTTTGAGGCTCATCTGTATCAAAGCTCAGCTATAATTGGTGGGATGGGTTGAAGTATCTCTACCCCAAATTCCTATGTTGAAGTTCTAGCCCCCAGCACCTTAGCACCTCATTTGGAGAGAAGGTCTTTATGGAGATAATGAAGGTAAATGGGATCATTCAAGTGGGTCCTATTCCATTCTGACTGGCATCTTCATAAAAAGGGGCAATCTGGACAGAGAGACATGCATAATGGCAGGTAATGTGAAAACACAAGTCTGGAACAGATCCTGTGCTCAGAGGACTCCCACCCTGCCCACATTCTCATTTTGGGACTTTCAGCCTGAAGAACTGTGAAAATGAATTTCTATTGCTGAAGCCACCCAGTGTGTTTGGCTTACTGTATAACAGCAGCCTTAACCAACTATCTCAAGTGGTGAGGCCTAGCATGAGATGCTGGACTGTGGCAGTAGTGACTGACCAACGACCAGGGTAAGCAGACACAGGATTACAAAGGTACAGGGCTTCCTAGGAGGCAGAGTTTAGAATGCAGCTGGCATGAAAAATCCAGCTACAGCTCTGTATATGAGTGAGTTTTCTAAGGCCACGAGGTGCTGGCCATGTTCTGCTCTTTTCTGGACAACATTCAACAACAGTCTTTATGACCCAGTAATGAGCATGATACACAAATTCAATTAGATGCAGCATATTCAGCAATTGCAGTATCATAACAAACATTTATAGAGAAATCGCTTGCTCTCAGATTCAAATTCTATTCCTCCTGAGAGACCCAGCAACAATCTGCAGGGAACATCCATAAGTCTTTTGAAATTACAAAAGTATCAGGTATACATGGTTGTTTTTCTTATACTTTCTTATACTCCTCCCCAAGTAAGATTTAGGCATTCCCATAAATCTGAAAAAAAGACACACAACCACCTCCCCTGAATATTCAACACTGACTTTAAATACAAGAAACAAAACTGCCCCCCAAATCAAAGGCAAAATTATGGTAATAATATGTTCTCAGTGTTTGCTCAGGGAGAAGTCTATGCTAGGATCCTGACAGAGGACATGTGGATACATAACACATACATCCAAACAATCTAGGATTGAGGAATAGTTTTGTATCAACAAAGAAACTGCTTAATAAAATCATCAATTTAAAGGTATAATAAGATGACTCATGCCCAGCAAGAATTAGGTCCCCTCCCATCTCTTCTGCTGCCAGCTCTCAATTACTTGAAGTCACTTTCACAAGAGCCAACACGCCATATGAAGGAATGCTGTGCCTCTCCACCAGGTTGGAGGCCTTCCTCCAAATAGGAAAACCACACTAGTCCGGGGGCATCACAGGTTCACTTACAAACTTAGATCCTAGCAGATAGCTACATTCTAGATTGAAAGTCCCTCCTGAGCTTCAACTATGAGACAAGGCTCCAATTAGGCAGCACAGATAGAACCATGTTGGCTTGAAAAGAAACATACATGTCATCCTGATTATGCAAAGAACAATTTCTACAGCATTGTGGTAAAAAGCCTTTTAATATTGAAAATTATTACCAAGTCACTGGGCTATCAGGGATTTCCAGAAGTTGTCCAATTTTCTGCTTCTAAATAGGACAAAGAGACTTATTTTAATTTGGAGATAAACCAACTAACATCTTCAAGTCAGGGTCACCCTTCTGGCTGTGCAGGTTGTGTTCTGAACAGGGTTCTCTGCCCCAGTGAGTGGAGGCTGAACCCCAGCCTGTTCCAGCCCAGGTGCTACATCCTCCTGGAGGACAGCCATTTCCTAACTGCACAAAAGCTCTTTAAGACCAGTGCCACATTCACCTTCTGCATGGGTACCCTTGGGTATAAGTCTAGAATCACTGCAGTGAAAAGCAGTGGTTTTAAACACATTTAGTTCAGGAAGTGACATAGTCGGTGTGCCTGGAATTTAGAGAATAAAAAGCAGTGGCAGGTAGCACTAGTGGTAAAGAACCTGCCTGCCAATGCAGGAGACTCGGGTTCCATCCCTGGGTTGGGAAGATCGCCTGGAGGAGGGCATGGCAACCCACTCTAGTATTCTTGTCCAGAGAATCCCAGGGACAGAGGAGCCTGGCAGGTTATGGTCCACAGAGTTACAAAGAGTCGGACATGACTGAAGCAACTTAGCATGCACACGTGCAAAATGAGGAGGTGTTGGCCTGGGCCATGACCTGCAAGTCATGTGGGCCATTTTGAGAATTTAAAGATTATCTGACATCCAGAGGGATGATACTAAATGGTCTTAAGCATGGGGGTGACCTGATACGATTTGTGTTTCTAAAACAAATCTCCCTTGCTCCACAGGCAGCCAGAGAGGGTTTGGGAAGGTTCAGGTGAGAACTGGTGGATGGATCAAGTGATGACAGAGAACTGGACAAACTATACTGGGAGACTGAATTGACAGGACTTTGGGAATGATTAGATGGAGGCTGAAAGTATGAGAGAAGGAAAAATGTCCTGGATGATGTACAAAAACCTGGGCAGATGATGGATGTCATATATAAAGAACACTGTGAGGAGTAAGTTTGACAGGTTATGGTCATGAGTTCAGTTTTAGAGATTTCCATAAAGCAGTGGGTGAATATGCTAGTAGTCTTCAAGTAAGATACTTACATGTGTTTAAAATAAAATCTGAGAAATACAGTGTCAACCAGGGTTTTGGAAGTATTCTGGGCTGAATATAAGGTTATAGTTCTCAAATTCTTGTCTATGACCACATTCCTGACCCCACCCCAGGGTATTTTTGGTTTGACCACTTGCTCTGAGGGTAAAGAAGTATCTGAAGAAAAAGGGGGAAAGACAGCCCACTTGTAGGCATTCTAGGTCACGTAACATGCTGACGGCCATCCCCTTCTCGGTCTTGCCTCCACAACTTGTCCCAGTTCTCATCTGTGGATTACTGATAAATCAAGACACCAAATTAATGAAGAACAGTGTCTCAGGGTACGGTTCCCAGCCCAGGCAGCATCAGCAAAACTTGGGAACAGAAATGAAAATTCTCAGGCCCCAGCCCTGACCCACGAAATCAGAAACACTGAAGGTGGACCTGAACAATCTATACTTTAATCAGGCCTCCAGGTGATTCCAAAGCACATTCAAGTTTAAGAACCACTGACAAAATCCAATCAGATTTCCCACAACTGTTTGCTTCCTAAATTCCATAATTCTATTTCGTGCTACAATTTCCTCGGTCCTCCAAAATTACAGTCAACGTCTAAGACTCCTTCTCTAGGTGAGGCCATCTCTCTTTTGGGTCCCATACTATCTCCCTCAAGGTGTCCAGACACCCAGTTTTGCCTCCACTAACCTGAACCCTACCTACATCTTCAGGTCCACTGCTGGTGGCGCTGCCCTCCTGCTCTGAGCTGACTTCATTCCAGCTGGACCACTCAGAATGTTCCTTTGTATTACACACTACGTTAGCACCTTCCTACTGGGATCCTGCCTTTTTTTTTAAACTCAGCATAGTGTCTGATATAAAGAGAAAACCTAATCAAATCTAAATGGTTGTTACAGATCAGTGTTTCTCAAGGTGGAGTCTTATTGGCAAGTGTATGTTGGTTGAGAGGACAGGGTCTCAGCCCTATTTCTAGTCTATTAAACTAGCAACTTCTACACACCGGGGTCTGCAACTTCAGTGCACACTGAAACTCCATCGCCCCTGCTGTAGATGAGATTCAACCTGTTAACTACAGGCTTAGAAGAACTGTTTCTTGAGTACAGAACACTTAATGAATCCCTGAACTAAAATGAAACGAAATGACAAGAGCTTATCTTGTTCCTAACCTGTGGTCCACACCGTAAATGTATTCTTCAAACTATAAAGTTTTAAAACAATAATAATCACACTTTATCCTCAACAAATACTGTGGATTAATTTCTTACCAGGGTCTCTTCCCCAGCCTACACTTATGGAACTGACTTTTCAGTCCTAATGAATTTTATTTTTTAATTGTTGGTCCAGATACCAGGGCTTTAAGACCACTTAGAAAATATCTTTTTCATCTATTTCTCTTAGAAGTATTCATTTGTAAATTGTTAATGTAAGCTTCAACAGAATGTAAACATGGAATTTTAAGTGTAAAAAGAAAATACCAAAATAGCAGTCAAAAAGCAAATGACATTATTTATAACTAGTGGCACATCTTCTCACAGCCAAAAATATTTCCTGGCTTCAGTTATGAAAGTTAAATTTAGTTCCCCACAACCAACGGCCCCACCACTCCCTCCTATCAAGTGGGTGCATGAGCTTCACCCTTGATCTCCCCAACACCCCCAAAATGCCTGCAGACTGACAAATCCATGGTCGAAACAGTTGCTATGGAGCACGTTATATAACAGAAGCAGAAGGAAAAGACATGCGATTTTTAATAGCATTGTAAGAGAAGTAGCTATGAAACAGAAAATGACAAGCTCTTCTCTAGAATTAGCTTGGGTCTTTCTTAAAACAATTTGTGTTCATCTTTATTTTGTCAAACACATGCAAATCCTTTGCTTTCAAACTGTACTAATTCAATTTTTACTATCCCTTTCTTAACTGAGGTAGGAAGTGGAAAACAGACACATACACATCTGAAATCTACAAAAATTAATAGCCTTAGGGGTTCTGATTTATGTTAACTTTTATTTTTTAAAAATTGCCAAATTCCATTTCTGAGATGTGTTTTAAAAGAATTTTAACAGCTGTTATGGACAGAACCTATTTTGGGTCATTCTGGCTAGCAGGAAAATGTTTCTTTTTTTAATTGATACACAATTTAAATAAAGTAAAAGTAATCCTTTTTAGGTACACAACTCGGGTTATTTTAAATGTTCATAATCATTAATTTTTTTAATTTTTATTTTATTGAAATATAGTTGACTTACAATGTTTCAGATATACAGCAAAGGGACTGTTATACATATATATGTTTTCTTTTTCAGATTCTTTTCCATTATAGATTATTACAAGATACTGAATATAGTTTCCTGTGCTAAACAGTAGGTCTTCTATGGTTTATTTATTTTATATATAGTAGTGTGTATCTGTTAATCCCGAACTCTTTAATTTATCCCTCCCCCATCCTCTTTCCCCTTTGGTAATGTAAATTGGTTTTCTATGTTGATGAGTCTATTTCTGTTTTGTAAATAAGCTCCTTTGTATCTTTTTTTTAAGATTCCACATATAAGTGACATCATATGATTATTTGTCTTTCTCTGACTTCACTTCATACGATAATCTTTAGGTCTATTCTGTTGCTGCAAATGGAATTTTCATTCTCTTTTACGGTTAGCTAATATTCCATTGCATATATACCACACCTTCTTTAGCCATCCATCCGTCCGTGGACATTTAGGTTGTTTCCATGCCTTGGCTCCTGTACATAACGCTACTATGAACACTGGGGTGCATGAGTCTTTTTGCAATTCAATGAGTTTTGATAAATGCATGCAGTTGTGTAACTACCACCAAAACAGTATGGAGCTGTGTTGCCTGGTAGAGTTGCCACAGGTAGCTAGTGAGTCCTTGAAACATAGCTTGTGCAAAATCAGAGATGTAAAATATAAGACTTCAAAGATTTTTTTAAAAATGCAAATGCATATATCTTATTAATATATGGTGAAATTATAATATTTTTCATATACTGGGTTAAATATAGTACAGTTTAATTCTACCTTTTCCCCCCTTTTTTAATGTACTTATAAGAAAATTAAAAGTTAAAAGTAACTGGCTATCATTTGTGGCTCAAATCACATTTTTATTGGACAATGCTGATACAGTAATAGATTATTTCTGTTCCCCAAAGAATGCCCTCGGTCTCCTTACAACACATACCATTTCCACTTTCCTGGCTCCTAATAATGACTGATTTCCATCCCTAAAGTTTTGCTTTTAAAAACAATGGGTTGGTCAAAAAGTTTATTCATGTTTTTCCCTAATACCTAGTGGAAAAACCAGAATGAACTTTTTGGCCAATGCCAAATTTCCTTTTTGTGTTTCTCCATAATTATCTCATGATGTTTTTAGAGCTTTTTTTTTTAAAAAAAAAACAAACTACTTTTAACATTAAAAGATTTGAAAAAGTCTTACCTGATAATTTCCTATAATTTTCATTAACCAATATCCTTTTCATTAACCAGTTCCAAAGCCAGTAGGCCACCACAAATGCATTCTGGGTAACAGACCGTCTTCCAGAAGGAGATGTGCACAAGTGGTTCATAACTGAATGGAGACCATTGTGCAGACACACAACAGCATCCATTCACAGATGCTGCCGGAGATCTGAACCAGAGGTGAAGAACCTCCCACAGCATAATTGTATTCAGCCTCAGGAAAGTGGAGAGAAAGCCTTAACTGAGCTAAGAAAAGACGGAACAAAAATGTAAGGCACTGAATCATTTAAAGGTGGGAAGAGGAAGGGAGACAGAAGTGGGGGCTACAGGGAGTATCTACCGGTGGGAACTCTGCAGTGGCTGATGATAATGGCCAAAGAGATGTAGAGAGACATCCAGTCCACAACCCACCCCAGACCCCACTGTTCCCATTCTGCTTTTCTTCTGATTCCCTTCAAATTAAACTGAAGTTAATTAGTATTTATAGCAGGCTTTCACACTTCCTGCTCCTATTCACATTCATGGTTCATTCCTTCTTCAGACACTGTACACCATCTTTCTGATTTTGCAGGATATAAGAACAACATTGTAGGTGAGCTCCTATCCATGTTTTCTCCCACTGAGTTACTTAGAGTGCCAGTCTATCTGCCTCTGAACTCTTCGGGTCCTTCTGGATAATCAACCTTAGGCATATCTCCTTAGACTTCTATCCCTGGCTCCCACCTCTACTCCTTTCCTTTGCAATCTTTTAGAGAATGTGAACAAAGGCCTTTGCATGTTGAACATTTCACTGCTAGTCCTTTAAGGAAACGTGGTAAAATGCTAACTAGGTTCTTTGAGCTGAAGTTTCTTTTTTCCCTCTGAGATAATTAAAAGTACCAGTGGAGAATTCCCTGGTGGTCCAGGGGTGAAGACTCTGCTTTCACTGCCATATTGTTGATGTTGTTCAGTTGCTAAGCACTGTAGCCCATCGGGCTCCTCTGCCCATGGAGTTCTCCAGGCAAGAATACTGGATTGGGTTGCCATTTCCTTCCATCCCCAACCCAGGGATTGAACCCAGGTCTTCTGCTTTGCTGGCAGATTCTTTACCAGTGGACCAGGTTCAATACCTGATTGGAGAACTAAGATCCCACAAGCTGTGTGGTGTGGTCAAAAAAATAAATAAGAGCACCTGCAGAGATTATATCTTCCCACCTTTCCCTCATAGATTTCTTGTGGAAATTTCCACCAAAGGGACTCTACCCGTCCAGAGCAGATGACACTCATTTTACCAGTGCTTAGCCCCAAAAGATCCTTCTGCGTATTTCCACCCCAACTGGAAAATGCACTAGAAATGGAAAAGTCTTCAGGGTGGCTCCCATGTTAGTGACTCCCTGGGAAAGGAAGGTTACCCATGACTACCAGAATCCCAGAGGGGTTCACAGATCTGCCACCATGCTGGCAGATGCAGACACTACCCAGAATGACAGACAGGGACCTGCCTTGTTCTCCTGGAGGCTCCGGTTCACTTGGGGGAAGACATTCAGAAAACCAAGTATGACTATTAAATGCACACATGAATGGGCAATGGGTTTATTTTTGAAATTTTAAAATAAAACTGAAACATTTTGCCCACAGGGGCAATGCCAATGAAAGAGGAAGATGTTTCAGGTTCCTCAATTATGGAATGAAAACAACCATCTGCCATGCATCCCATTATATATAATATCTAATCATTATAAAAACTCTGCAAGGAAGATATTATTATCTCTAGTTTATGGATGAAGCAAAGCTGGGTTAAAAATGACTTAGATGCTGCCAGAAGTAGCCTGGAACTTGGTAGGCTCTCAACTGGAAATGTACACAGTTGTTTATTTTCAAAATATTGAAAAATAGGGGGCATATTTTAACAGAGAGGTAGGAA
Source organism: Oryx dammah (assembly GCF_014754425.2). Lineage (NCBI taxonomy): Eukaryota > Metazoa > Chordata > Mammalia > Artiodactyla > Bovidae > Oryx > Oryx dammah. The sequence continues at coordinate 36,503,832 of NW_024070213.1, read as the reverse complement.
AGGACTATAGGTTCTCTGTATCTGGTGTTACACAAGGCACTATCAGTCTTGGCCCGAAGTAGGTATGAGCCTTGACGTTAAGGAATAAAACAAGAAAAGTTATACATTTATGTTTGGCAATTGTACAAATGATTTGCACTGAGTTCTCACTCAAGAAATAAAAAAGCTGATGCTATCATATAACAGCCTGGCCACAGGACGTTGGGGAATTCAAGCCACAAATGGGGTTAATAACTGCAATGCCTACAAGAAAGGGATGCTGTAAAGACTGAATGAGACAATCTATACTCAAACTGTTCATACTGTCTGCAATGTTTCAAAATACTTCAACGTGAACAAGTTAGCAAAGCTGATAATTATTTTTAACCTGTACTCTAGGGCAGTTGGCATTTGAAGAACTAATCAAAAGCTCATATAGTTGACTGTAAAGTCAACTATAGTTCTCTTTGATGAAAACTACAGGGTTTTTATTTAGCATTAATGGCTGTCACACATGATTTTTCATCAATCAAATGATCTTCATGATGGACTCTAAGTACTGTACAGACATTCCCACTCTTGCATAAACTGAATTTAAGACTCTATGCAAATCAGTTGTCAAAATCTTTCAAAACAGTGCCCTGGATGGGCTTCCCTGGTGGTTCACTGGTAAAGAATCCACCTGCCAATGAGACACCGGTTCAATCCCTGGTCTGGGAAGATCCCACGTCTCAGAGCAACTAAGCCCATGAATCACAAAAACTGAGCCTCTGCTCTAGAACCCAGGAACCACAACTACTGAACACCCTTGCCACAACTACTGAAGGCCAAGTGCCCTAGAGTCCATGTTCCAAAACAAAGAAAGCCACCCCAGTGAGAAGCCCACGCAATGCAACTAGAGAAAAGCCCACACAGCAATTAAGACCCAGCACAGCCTAAATACGTACATTATTAAAAACAAAACAAAACAGTGTGCTCATCTAAAGATGCCCACTAGTTCTGTTTCTAGACACTTTGAAGGAAATTTTGCCCCTCGATCCTAACGAGAAAGTTAACTAAATCCCAACAGATCAGCTGGAGTATTGTTCCATCTGGCTCTAACAAAACTTTCTTTCAGAGTGTTATCCAAATGAACAAGAGGACAGACCACAGGATGTTCCAGAGTAGCTCTGTCCAAAAGAACTTGCTACGATGTCAGAATTTTTTTTTTTTTTTTGCCCAGCATAATAAGGTAGCCCACAAGCTACTAAGATTCATTTCAGTTCAGCCACTCAGTCCTGTCCGACTCTTTGCGACCCCATGGACTACAGCACATCAGGCTTCCCTGTCCTTCACCAACTACCTGAGCTTGCTCAAACTCATGTCCATGGAGTCGGTGATGCCATCCAATCACTTCATCCTCTGTTCTCCCCTTCTCCTCCTGCCTTCAATCTTTCCCAGCATCAGGGTCTTTTCCAATGAGTTAATTATTTGCATCAGATGGCCAAAGTATTGGAGTTTCAGTTTCAGCATCAGCCCTTCCAATGAATATTCAGGACTGATTTCCTTTAATACTGACTGATTTGATCTCCTCGTCCAAAGGACTTTCAACAGTCTTCTCCAACACCACAGCTGAAAAGCATCAGTTCTTTGGTGCTCACCTTTCCTCATGGTCCAACTCTCACATCCATATATGACTACTGGAAAAACCATAGCCTTGATTAGACGGACCTTTGTTGGCAAAGTATTGTCTCTACTTTTCAATATGCTGTCTAGATTGGTCATAGGTTTTCTTCCAAAGGAGCTAGCATCTTTTAATTTCATGGTTGCAGTGACCATCTGCAGTGATTTTGGAGCCCAAGAAAATAGTCTCACTGTGTCCATTGTTTCCCCATCTATTTGCTAGGAAGTGATGGGACCGGATGCCATGATCTTCATTTTCTGTTGAATGTTGAATTTTAAGCCAGCTTTTTCACTCTCCTCTTTAACTGTCATCAAGAGGGTCTTTAGTTCCTCTTCACTTTTTGCCATAAGGGTGGTGTCATCTGCATATCTGAGGTTACTGATATTTCTCCTGGCAATCTTGATTCTGGCTTGTGCTTCATTCAGCCCAGCATTTCACATGATGTACTCTGCATAGAAGTTAAATAAGCAGGGTGACAATATACAGTCTTGACGTACTCCTTTCCCAATTTTGAACCAGTCTGTTGTTCCATGTTGGTTCTAACTGTTGCTTCTTGACCTGCATACAAATTTCTCAGGAGGCAGGTAGGGTGGTCTGGTATTCCCATCTCTTTAAGAATTTTCCACAGTTTGTTTTGATCCACACAGTCTAAGGCTTTAGTATAGTCAATGAAGCAGAAGTAGATGTTTTTTCCTGGAATTCTCTTGCTTTTTCTATGATCCAACAGGATGTTGGCAATTTGATCTCTGGTTCCTCTGCATTTTCTAAATCCAGCCTGAATATCTGAAACTTCTTGGTTCACATACTGTTGAAGCCTCACTTGGAGAATTTTGAACATTGCTTTGCTAGCATGTGAGCCTGCTATAAGGTAGCAATAAGGAGACCTACAGTTCTCATCACTATTGTTAGTTACAGTTAGTCACTGAGCACTTGAAATGTGATGAGAATGACCAAAGAAGCATTTTTATAAGTTTAATTTTAATGGTCGCATGTGGCTACCCTGTTGCACAGCACAGTTCTGGGGCTTATAAAACAAGACGGTATGATGTTTTTGTGCCTGCCATTAAACACTTGTATCTGTGGCAGGAATTCAATCTAAGAGTTGCCTTCATGGCAATATTGGTTGGTGAAGTTGTGGGAGAGGAGACCTATAGTTCTCACCACTGTTACTGTCGACTAACAATCTTCAATATTTATGATGTATAAACAGATTCCCTGAAGTTGGTACCCAGTAGCAGCAGCCTGGCTCTAGGGGGCCTTTGGACTTCGGAGGCAGACCTGGGTAATAAAACTGCAAAAGCGAAGACTGGGGTGAAAATACACAACTCAGAGGACTGTCTTGAAAATTAAATGACCACACCTGTGAAAGCACCACGGAACTTTGCTAACACCAAAATGCTATTTTCACCATCATCCTTCTTTAATTAAGTACATGAGCTTTAATAAGGCTTTACCTGTTTGGGACTGGGCATATAAATAGAACGTAGGAAATTATACCCATCCTCTCCCTAATCCCTCAAGTAATTTCAGCTAAGAATTCGATCTGGAAAAAGGATATCCTTGTCAAAATAGTTCTTATAAACAAAAAAACCATGGGGACTTCCTCTTTTCTAAAAAGCATGGACTGTAGTCCATTTAAGTTATATTTATGTAGTCCAAGTAAATCTATATGTTGGTTTTTATCTCTGAAGGTAAAACAATACATTAATATGTAAAACCACATTATAGCAGCACAAGATAAATAAAACAAATTCAGGACAGTGATCCTGGGAGATGTGAGGAAAGATGAGGATCAGTGACTTAAGTTTCATCTCCAATATTTCATACAAAGAGACTTAAGTTTCATCTCCAATATTTCATTCCTTTTCACAAAAACAATGGGTCAAATATGCCAAAATGTTGACTTGACCAAACTTAGTTGTAAGTATTATAGGTATTAAATCATTGACTATAGTCTTATCTATTATTTTTCAAAAATTTATTTTGACCTAATTTTAGATGTACAGAGAAGCTGCAAATACAGTATCCATGTATCTTCACTGTACCTCCCTTAATGTTAACATCTTATGCATCCATAGTACAATAATCAGACCAGAAATTTAACTTTGGGACAACACCATTAACTAAAATTAAAAACACAGTGAAGTCTCCCCAGGTTTCCCACTCATGTCCTTTTCCCATTCTGATAATTCCATCTAGTTATTTCTCTCGAGTCTTCAGCAGTTTCTCACTTTCCTTGCCTTCTATGGCCTTGACACTGGTTATTTTGTTGAGTGTCTCAAAAATGGAGTGTGTCTGATATTGTCTCATTATTAGGCTGTGATTACACATTATGGGCAAGACTACCACAAAAATGACGCTGTGTCCTTAGTGTACCATATCACAGGTTTGTGATATCTTTTTAGACTGTCAAAATATTTCATAATTTCAAAAGATGAAAACTCAGTAGCTATATTAGTCTTGGTTCTCCAGAGAAACAACCAATAGTACACATATGAATGTGTATGTATATCAACACATACACACACACACACACACATATGAATGACAAAAGAGGCTTATTATAAGGAATTGGCTCATGCAAGTTAGGGAAGTTGAAAAGTCCCAAGGTGTGCCCTCTGCAAGCTGGCAACCCAAAGAGACAAGAGAGCAGTTCAAGTCCAAGTCCAGCGGCCTGAGGATCAGGAGAACTGATGATGTAAGTTCCAGTCTGAGTCCAGAGGTAGGAGAAAACCAATGTCCTGGCTCAAAGACAGTCAGGCAGAGAGAGCAAATTCTCCCCTCCTCAGTTTTCTGTTCTATTCTGGTTTCAAAGGATTGGAGGCCAACCCACACTAGGCAGGGGCCATCTGCCTTACTCAGTCTACTGATCCCAGTGTTAATGTCATCTGGAAGCACCCTCACAGACACACCCAGGATAATGCTGAACCAAATATCTGGGTACCCTGTGGCCAAGTCAACACATAAAATTAACCATAATAGTAGCTTAATTTCTAAGTCAGAAACTTTCCACTTTATATATTTAGGCTCTAAATCCCATCAAGTCAAATGGATTTGAGGAAGCATTCCAATTTTTAAACTTGTCATTATTATTGGCTTCAGTTCTAAAACATTGTAAATTCACCACATACTATCATTTTTAAAACCTCAAGAGCTTTATTATAGATGATTCTGCTTCAAGAGAAAAGGTAATGAGCCAGCTATACTATTTAGATAATATACCTGTGACCCAAGGAAAGCTAGGTCACCAAGTCAAAATAAGGCCCTAGGAAAGAAATGAACATAACTGGTATTGTTAATGAGGACCCCGAATCCTCTGATTTGTTATCAGAAGTAAAAGCTAAGTCACCTTTTAGAATTGATTACACTCCTCAGCATGGCATCCTAAAGATGTGTTATTACTTCAATGATGCCTTAGGAAAAAATATCAGAATAAATTATGTAATACATAGGGGTGCCCTGGTAGCTCAGACAGTAAAGAATTTGCCTGCAATGCAGGAGACCCAGGTTTGATTTCTGGGTCAGGAAGATCCCCTCGAGAAGGGAATGGCTACCCACCCAAGTACTCTGACCTGGAGAATATATAACAAGCAATTAACAGTGATTATCCTTTTTCTGGGGTAGGTAAGAAGGCAAGTTTCAAGGACTTTGTGCAGTATATTAAATATATATGTACACACATGCATTTATAATGAAATCTGTATGTATACATATATATACAAACACATGTATATATATATATATATATACTGAGAGAGAAAGTATACCAAGAAATGGCAGCATGTACAAATATATAAGATTTCAAGTTTTCTCTGATGCTTCCCTTGTGTGAAGCTCTTTTCTCTTCAGGATGATTCTATACTTCTTTAGTAGTTTAGGCTGAGAAATAATTTTTTCCCACTTAAATTTTTATGTTTAGTTCAAAGCATTCCATTTGCACGGGTAATGGTATAGCACACAGCTTCTCCCAGAACTTCACTCCAGCTGCATGGAAAGAAAGGAACTCATGAATCCTTTTCTAGGCTCCCAGTGCCCTAGGAGGCAGTCATAGAGTTTTTATGAAAAGCCAGAGCAGAGGAATCCAGATCTCACCATGCCAAAGAGGAAGCTGAATATTTATTTTAAATCTCATTTTAGCCTGCTCCAAATGTGGATGCCATTGCTTGGGGCCAGTCCTATGGTCTATGTACTTAGAATACACAGTTCCACTCAAAGGAGTTTCTTCCAAGGCACCAGAACACAGGTTTAATTTTGGCCTAAGTCCCAGGTATCTTTCAGGGAGGAGGCAGGTGGTCAGCCTCCCAAGAGACAGGAGTGTGTAGAGGGTTAAGAGTTCGAGCTCTGGAGCCAGACTGCTTATGTCTGAACCCAGGTTCTAGGGTTTATGGTTTGGAGATGTGGGAAGGGTACGTAACTGCTCAGGCCTTGGTTCCTTTGTCTGTGGGTGGTGGTGGTTTAGTTGCCAAGTCATGTCTGACTCTTGGGACCCCATGGACTGAACCCCACCAGGCTCCTCTGTCCATGGGATTTCCCTGGCAAGAACACTGGAGTGGATTGCCATTACCTTTTCCAGGGTACTTTGTAAAACAGGGCAACTAACGACGCTTAACTGATTGGGGAGCTGTGAAGATTAAACAATAAGCACATACAAAGTGCTTAGAATAGGACCTGGCATGCAATAAGTGGCCAATAAATGCTACAGAGGAGGCTGCTCCTGACCCGAGCTCCCCATAATTAACCTAGGACCCCAAACCCTCATGGAATGTGTGGCATCTGTGGTTACTTGCCATGTGCCCTCTGTAGAGTATAGATGGTGTCTGCCCATTTCCAATTCTGCCTATTTTTCACACCAGGACATCATAACTCCTGAAACAGACTGACCGAAAATAATCTAACAAAACCTATAAATTTAACCAGGGGGACTGACCAGGTGGCTCAGTGATAAAGAATCCACCCGGCAATGCAGGAGACCTGGGTTCAATCCTTGGGTCAGAATGATCCCCTGGAGGAGGGCGTGGCTACCCATTCCAGCATTTTTGCCTGGAGAATCCTGTGGACAGAGGAGCCTGTCAGGCTACAGTCTATGGGTCGCAGAGTCGGACAGGATTGAGTGACGAAGCAAGAGCATGAGAAATTAACCAGTACAACAGCAAAAGCATTGTACTGATACTGAGCAAATGTAGCAAACGTTAAATATAATCTTGTTAAATGGAAATAAAGACAGAAAAATGTTTGAAAAAGATCTTTTAGCAACTGATAGAGTCCAATGACCTCGAGTTCTTTAAGTCAGACCAGTGTTTCTTGGCTTTTTCCTTTTCGTGTGTGTGTTGAAACCTATGCTTCTTTTTGGATAAATATAAAAACAGTATGGCTTCTTTGAATGCTGTTTGTAACTTGAAAATTTTTTAAAAAGTGACCAAAAAAGTCATAAGCAATATTAATTTAGGAACATGCTTTTTCAACATTGTAAATCAACTATACTTAAGTGAAAAAAAATTTTTTTAAAAACATAACATGTACTTTTTCCAAGTACATATGCACTCCATTACTTGGAAACTCTGAGTGGAAGCCCTACTCCCTTCCTGAGAATCACTGATTGACCCAGAAATAGTACCCCACAGCCCCACAGTTTAGACCAGGCTGGCAGTTGCTGTAACTACATTTGTTAGGATGATTCTCCTGTTGGAAAGGTTAATTTTTGTTTAGCCTCTGCAACCGACTGACTGCCTTCAATCCTACATGACCCAGTTGTCCTCAGAATTTGCACATTTGGGAAGCAGACAATGAAAGACTTACTGCCTCCACCCATAAAGTGCCCCCAGAGATCTCACCGATCCCCTCATAATTCCATGATGCCATTGGGAAGGGGAGGGCAGACCAGGAAGTGGGAGGACCTAGTGAGGTCAGCAGGGGTGTCAGCAGAGGAGGATGACAAGGAAAAGCAAAGCTCAAAGTCTAGAAAAAAATCAAGGCACCTCATGTTATTGAAGAGACTGTCAAAGGAGAACAAGGACAACAAGGACAGAGGTCCAGGTAACAGAACTGGGGTAAAATAATACAGACAACCTCAGGAATAAGGCCGAAGCCCACCTGGGAAGCTCAAAGAAGAATACAGAGGTCCTCAACAATGCATTTCTCCATACCTGTCCAGATCCACCTTCACGTTTTTTTCTTCTAACACTGAGAAATAACCAAGTACTATTACAATCAAGCCCCCTGCCCATGACACGTATCCCACCCTTACTCTCTGAAAGCAGCAGCCAACCTTTTAAGTTCTGAAACTGTCCCCCAGTACTGACTGTGCCCTCTTCTGTATTTGGGGAGTGGGTGCAGAAACTAAGCTGGCCTCTGCCTCCTCCCTCACTTTCTCACTCAGACACAGATGAAGTAGAGTCTAGGCCCACTGTTACCACCTCGTCTCCCCCCGTCCATTTCTCAACCCAGGGCAAAGCTACTCATTGTATTCTCGTGAAAGCCAACCAATAACATTCATGCTGCACCAAGCGCACTGGGAGTTTTGTTTTGTTTGCTTGTTTTCACCATGTTGAGCATTCACTATACTTTGAGTTAACCAGAAGAATGCCTAATAAATGAAACCACTACCTGAGTATGGGCTCACAGGATAAAAGCCAAGTTCCCTAACAGGGGTGGAAGGCTTTCCATGATCTTAGTGACCCTGTTTACCACTTCATGCTTGATCTCCACCCCATACCTGGCTATTTCTCACCTGGGAGTCCTTGCTCACGTGTCCCGTCTGCTTGTAAGGTCCTCTCCCCCAATCACTTCCTCCTTTTCAGCTAACTTCCGCACCCCACTAAATACTGAGATCAGAGGGAGTCTCCTCTGGGAGGCTTCTCCTGATGCCCCCTCCCAGATCTCCACCCCGGTGGCACAGGTACCTCCTTCCGTTCTCCCACAACATTAGTTTTAAGTTCTGCTGCTGCAGTTACCATTCTGTCCTATAAAAGGCTGTTTATGTCCATTTCACCAAATAGGTTCTAAATTCCCTCAAGACAGGAACCATCCTGGACACCGACATGGAAGGAGCTGTCATGGCATCTGTCCTTCTGCCATCCAAAGGAGTCTTGTCAGCTGAGTTGATGAGGCGATGGGATATTCTGGGAGCAAGGCACTAGCTCCTGTAGCTTTCAACTCCTTTCTTCTCTCTTCCCACACTGCTGACTCTAACTTGGGTCCTTCTGTTACCATGGTAACCAACAGTCCCAGAACACAGACTTCTGGCAGTTGGACTTTGAGCTACTGAGACTCCAGACCTGAAGGATTTTTCATGTCCCCAGTTTATGGCTCAGGAGTTGGCAGCACCCCTCTCACGTGGGCAGCCACCAAGGCCGAACATGACAGAGACTACAACAGGTGCATGCATGTGTGCCTGTGTATTCCTACCCTCTCCCCCGGTTTCTATGGGACATCATAGAAAAAGTGCCATCAGAGGGTGGAAGGACGCACATCTAAATGGCTATAACCTTTCTGGGAAGCAACTTGGTGTCAACTATTAGGAGCCTTTAATACATTTGTGGCCTTTGATCGATTAAACCCACCTATAAAAACATAAAGGGAGACACAAAGATTTATTAACAAGGGGTTTTACTGCAGATGTGTCGATTAAAGACAATAACTAGGTCATTACTAAGAAAGTGGTTAAAATAGACAGAATAGCCATATACACGTTTAATGTAGGTTGTGCCATCAGTTCAGTCAGTTCAGTTGCCCAGTCGTGTCTGACTCTTGGCAACCCCGTGGACTGCAGCACGCCAGGCATCCCTGTCCATCACCAATTCCCAGAGCTTCCTCAAATTCATGTCTATCAAGTCGGTGATGCCATCCAATCATCCCATCCTCTGTCGTCCCCTTCTCCTCCTGCCTTCAATTTTTCCCAGCATCAGGGTGAGTCAGTTTTCCAGTGAGTCAGTTCTTTGCATCATGTGGCCAAAGTATTGGAGCTTCAGCATGAGTCCTTCCAATGAATATTCAGGACTGATTTCCTTTAGGATAGACTGGTTTGATCCACTTGCAGTCCAGTCTGCCTGCAGTGCAGGAGACCTGGGTTCAATCCCTGGGTTGGGAAGATTCCCTGGAAAGGGGAAAGGCTACCCACTCCAGTATTCTGGCCTGGAAAATTCCATGGACTGTACAGTCCTCGGGGTCGCAAAGAGTCGGACAGGACTGAGCTACTTTCACTGTCACTTTCAGGTTGTGCCATAAAATATAATCATCTCAGTTTCAACTGATGTGACTTTCATATCTACATATACACATGATGGTACATATATATATATACATATATATATATTGTTGTATACACATAAGTACATATAAATAAAAAGAAAAGATTATAAGGAAATCCACCAAAGTGTTTTCATGATGATTATCATTATCTTTGGACAGGGGAATCACAAGCATATTTATTTTCATCTTCACACTTTTTTATATTTTTCAAATTTTATAGCATGATCATTTTTCTTTTATGATACAAGTTTTTTCAACTGTAGTAATAGATGATAGGAGGCATCCAGTGAAGATGCTTAGCAGAGAGGGTTGTATAGAGCAGGTTTTTAAAGGGAGAGGGCTGCCTCTTTTATTCTTCATTGGAGATTGTAACACAGATGAACTTCTCTCAGAGTGGGATAGTTCCAAATAGAAAAAAGAACAGATAATGTTATTGGGTAAGTACCATATTACCCTCCTCTTCTCCCCAATCCCACTTAGACTTTCTCTTTTGAAGATCCCTGGGATGAGGGAGACCTGAGATTTGAGCCTTCGAACTCCATGGTGCACTCATTCTCCAGCAGCTCTGAATCAAACCTGAGTCTCTCTGTGGGCTATTTCCCCTGTGAGGACACCCTCTCCTGTGAGCACACCCTCTCCTGCGAAGACTCGTCTTCTGAAGGTCCCTCAGTCCACTTTGTCCCTCCTATCCAAGGGTCATGGGGGACTGAAAACACAGGGAGGCGCCTGGCGAGACGAGGCCAAATACAGGATGGCCCAGAGCAGTTCTGCAAACTCAGCATCACGCTGGCCTGGGATGTTGATGTGGCCTCTAACAATTCAGACTCGACCATTAACTGTGACCTAAGTGGAGATAACAAAGACAAGCACCCCAAAGAGAAGACACAGATGACTCTCAGCAAACTGGATGGTCTTGTGCAAAAGCTTGAGAAATTTCTAGAGAACCAGAAAGATGACAAAGATGATGACTCTGTGTTCCCTGAATCTGCTCAGGAGGAAGACTCCCAGCTGCCTAGCAGCTCCCTTCCAGGTATGGCTCAGGCTAGTCATCAAGAATATGGTAGCTGTCAAGACTTGGCCAAGTTCAACCCACTAGAAAATGAAGATGTCAAGCAGTTTCCAGAGATTCTTCCAAGGCTTCAGAACCAGGAGCTTGCTAAGGTGAGCAGAGAGGTGCCTCACAGGCAAGCACAGGATGGGCCTGGTGGAGGGTCCAGGTGAGAACGCATGGAGCGTTACTCCCCACTATAGAAGGGACAGAGCAGAGGGGAAGGCAAAATACCAAGGAGCCCTGAGACAGAGAAGAGGGTAGCAATGTAAAGACAACAATTATGACCACAATACGAGTGTGTGTGTGTGTGTGTGTGTGTGAATATTAATGAGTACTGAAACTGAGCACATATAGCTGGGTTGTGTGTTAGTCATTCAGTCACGTCTGACTCTTTGTGACCCCCATGGACTGTAGCCTGCCAGGCTCCTCTGTCCATGGGATTTTTCAGGTAAGAATACTGGAGTAGTGGGTAGCCATTCCCTTCAACAGGGGATCTTCCTGACCCAGGAATCAAAGCCAGGTCTCCTGCATTGCAGGCAGATTCTTTACCATCTGATCCACCAGGGAAGCCAGTTAAAGGATCTGAGCTCCCTACATGGACAAATACTGGCCCTACTGTTGTCCAGGTTACACAATATCTAACATTTGTCTTCTTGGCAGATAATAAGCGAGGCAACTGGCAGCCAAGGTACAGATATTGCAGAGATCTCCTCAGTCTTATCAGGTCCACCAGAGAAGGACACTCACTCCAGCACAGCCCTCTCGTGTCTGAAGTTCGGGTGGGTCTTCCGCTGGCTAAGGCCCCAAGTCCGCTCCTCACTTTTGGGGAGAGAGGACCCCAAGGAGGCCACCAAGCACCCCCGTGAACTGGTACAAAAGAGAAGATTCTCTCGCAGAAGCAAGAGAATCCAACCTCAGGAATCCTTCGAATTAGGATGCCCCATACCACCAGATTTTTAAACTTTTTGATAGTCCCTATTCTACAATCCCCACAAGTTGTTTTCCCCAATAAACAAAATATATATTCTTTTAAAGAATTTATTTATTTATTTATTTTTGGCTGCCCTGAGTCTTCATTGCTTTACAAGGGCTTTCTGTAGCTGTGGTGAGTGGGGGCTTTTCACTGTAGTGGCTTCTCTTGTTTCAGAACATGGGCTCTAGGGAACACAGGCTTCAGTAACTGCTGCGTGTAGGCTCAATAGTTGTGGTTCATGGAGTCTAAGGGCACAGTCTCAATAGCTTAGTTGCCCAGCAGTATGTGGGATCTTCCCAGGCCAGGGATCGAACCAATGTCCCTTGTATTGCAAGTGGATTCTTAACCACTAGGCTACCAAGGAAGCCTCCAGCTGACTTATTATTTAAGAAATAAAGCCATGTAAACACATGACTATAAAGGGTTATGGCAAGTAAGAGTATGCACATGGTCCATTCAGTTCAGTTCAGTGGCTCAGTCGTGTCCGACTCTTTGCGACCCCATGAATTGCAGCACGCCAGGCCTCCCTGTCCATCACCAACTCCCAGAGTTCACTCAGACTCGTGTCCATCGACTCAGTGATGCCATCCAGCCATCTCATTCTCGGTCATCCCCTTCTCCTCCTGCCCCCAATCCCTCCCAGCATCAGAGTCTTTTCCAATGAGTCAACTCTTCGCATGAGGTGGCCAAAGTACTGGAGTTTCAGCTTCAGCATCATTCCTTCCAAAGAAATCCCAGGGTGGATCTCCTTCAGAATGGACTGGTTGGATCTTGCAGTCCAAGGGACTCTCAAGAGTCTTCTCCACCACCACAGTTCAAAAGCATCAATTCTTCGGCGCTCAGCCTTCTTCACAGTCCAACTCTCACATCCATACATGACCACAGGAAAAACCATAGCCTTGACTAGACGGACCTTTGTTGGCAAAGTAATGTCTCTGCTTTTGAATATGCTATCTAGGTTGGTCATAACTTTTCTCCCAAGGAGTAAGCGTCTTTTAATTTCATGGCTGCAGTAGGGCACTGACAATGACTGCCCTTTTCTTTTCCCAGATCTTTTAATCTACACTCTCCAAATTCCCCAATAGAATAACAGTGTTCCTTCTCTCACAAGAGCCAACACACAAACACAGAATTACTTCTCCACTTTCTGGAGAATTCCTGCAATGCCTTCTCAAGTCCCCCATTGCCTGAGGCACTCATCTTTAAAGACACTGCTCCAGGGTTGCTAGGAGGCCAAAAGTGATTCTTCCGGTTGACATCGTCAGCTTTACTTAAGCTGTCCCCCAGTCCCCACCTTCACACCATGGCTTGTATGTTTCAGCTCTCTTGATATGACTATTTTACCTATAGACTCTGACCTCTTGAAGACAAGCACCAGGCTTTGGTTTTTACTGCAAGATCTTAACAGAGTCTGCTATAGAGTGCTCTATCTCTATATAATCATTTTAAGATTTGAATGTATTCTATTTCTCTTTTTTTCCTACATAATTTTTTTTAAAAAATGAAACACAATAGCTTAGACTTGCTATTCCTTAAGTCAAAAAAGTTACTGGTCAGCAGGGTTAAGAGTAGGAAAAGAGGGTTGGGAGAGATAGGAAGAAGAGGAAATGGCAATCTGCAGAAGGTCAGAGGACGTGGTGACCTAAAGACTGTAAAAACTAAGGCCAGAATAATTTAGCAACTATCATGAATTTGATGGAGAAGGCAATAGCAACCAACTCCAGTACTCTTGCCTGGAACATCCTATGGATGGAGGAGCCTGGTAGGCTGCAGTTTATGGGGTCGCTAAGTCAGACACAACTGAGTGACTTCACTTTCACTTTTCACTTTCATGCATTGGAAATGGAAATGGCAACCCACTCCAGTGTTCTTGCCTAGAGGATCCCAGGGACGGGAGAGCCTGGTGGGCTGCCATCTATGGGGTCCCACAGAGTCAGACAGACTGAAGTGACTTAGCAACATTAATTTGAAAATTTAATTCAACAAATATATATGGAGCCTTACTGTTGCTTTAGATGAGACACTAGAATACACCTAAAAGAAAGATGACAACTCCTACCATCATGGAACTTGTAACCAGTCTTACTGTCTGTTCAATTCTTTATTAAATGAGTCAACCTCTGAGAAAAACTCACCGCAAGTGAACTACTATAAGATTGCCCACATTAAAAAGAAGCCCTGTTCATTCGTAAGATTTCTAACATATTAGTGTTTATTTCCAACATATTAGTGTTTATTCTAATAATTAGTGTTGTATAAACCTGTTTGACAAGTATGAACTCACCTCTATGACTCAATGTACTTTACAAGCCTTTATAATAAATATTCTTCATAAAAACTGTAATTCCAAATATTCTTTGAGATTGTTCTGCTACATCTTAGAAAGTGAGTCAAAGTGTTTAAAAACAAGAAATATTTCAGTACCTCTTCATTTATTATAGTGTCAAATATGCTACGAAGCTCTTAGTTGCATGCCAAACCAGGACCAGGTTCTCTGCTCTGTGTTGTATCCAAGGGACTGGGGCTGGAGGAGACTACCACAAGGCAAGAGAACTGAGAGCAAATTTGGCATGGTCATGGAGCGACTCCAGCTCTGCAGAAACCTCAAGACTCTAGGAGAATGACTGTGCTTGCCAGGCAATGTGCTAATCTAATTTCTTCAAGTGAACTTCTCAGTCTTGTGATAAAGCTCAGATGCTTGAATTAGCAAGGTTTTGCCTTATTCATATTCTAAACTCTGTAACACACAGTAATACAATCCAGCATGCAGGGTAAGAAATTATCAAACAAATGTAAGGAGTATTCAGCTGTCTCCAAACACAGAATTAGGATTGGTTAAAGTAAATTTCACAGACCACCTCATGCCACATCAATTTCTCACTCAGCAAGATCTCAACAAGAGAAAAAAGTATGTGATCATACCATACCAGCAAAATAGGGGCAAATCACTTTTCCAAACTTCAAGAACATAACATGAAAATGCTCAAAGGGAGCAAGGGGTCCAAGGTCTACCTGATCACAACAATAATGTACAAAATCCTCTTACGAAACAATGAAAAGGAAAACAAAGCAAATTATAAATGAATTCATAGAGTTCTGGTAATGACCCCAGTATTCAAGAATAGTTTTGTCTAGGCAGGAGGGATAGTTAACAAGCTTCAAAAATAGGTCTCTTCATCATGAACTGCAAACAAGAGAACTGATACTGCATTCAGGGTACTTGCTAATCTCAAGATGGACGGGGCAGCGGGGGGAGCGGGGGTTTCAATTGCAATGTCCAGAGTCAATCTTTTCCTGCCTCCTCTTACTACCTCAACAAAGAGAACAACACTTTGCTTTCAAAAGTGAAATGAGATCCTCATCAGATAACACCAAGTCACTGAGTGAGCTGGTCATGAGCAGGGGAGGTATAAAGCTTTAGGATAATTCTTGAAAGAATTCTAAGTCTAGATCAAGGAATTCCCCCTCCTAAACAATTTCTGTTTACTATCTACCTTTCACAGGAATTTCATGGTTGAGATGCCCATTCGATTTCAACTAACGTGCCTTTAAAGAACTATTTATAAAGAATATTTTCAGATAGGAAGGCAGACATGAAATATCTTTTCAGATTGTGGCTGTTGAATGAAAATTCACCTCATTATTAACTGAATGCTCTCAGTCTAGAAGGAAATCAGAAAGGTGATTTGTTTTGCTGTTCTTCATCTGCACCAACAAAGATTTATTACTTTAAGGGCAAATCCCCCAAACTAAAAGACACACCCCTCTCTCTCTCTCTTTTCTAGAACTTGCTTCCTATACATCTACTCACAAAATAAAACACTTCTGACACTGAAAGTAATAATATATGTTTGGATAGTTGTTTCTGAGTTTCACTTTTGTCAGCTTCTCTGCCATCTGTCTTTGGGGTCTAGACTTTTTCCAAACAGGGATGGGGGTAAAAAGGAGAAATTTTCTTTAGTAAACTAACTTTCAAAAATTCAGTTAGTGGGCTTCCCTGGTGGCTCAGAGGTTAAAGCGTCTGCCTCCAATGTGGGAGACCCAGGTTCGATCCCTGGGTTGGGAAGATCCCCTGGAGAAGGAAATGGCAACCCACTCTAGTATTCTTGCCTGGAGAATCCCATGGACTGAGGACCCTGGTGGGCTGCAGTCCACAGGGTCACAAAGAGTCGGACACGACTGAGTGACTTTACTTACTTACTTACTTACCGTATTGCAACCACCAACCTGGTCACTGATTCACATAAAGATTCAAGATGAATGTTAAAAACCCTGGATGAATGACTGAGTGTCAGGGAACAAGATATACACATGGTCCTGAAGAATTACCTGATAGATAACTTATTAAGGGGATTAGGTACCTGTACAATGAGAGGTTCAGTGAACACCAACTTAATCCAATGATTAAATCTAACCTAATGACTATCACATACTTTCTAAAGAGAAGCGGTGTATTCTTCCTAGCACTGTTGAATCTGAATCTAGTCATTAGGAAACCAACAATCAGATGAACCCATATTGAAAGACATACTTTGAGACAAATGTTTTAGACTTTTCAAACATGTTAACGTCATGAAATACAAAACAAGAAAAAACAAAAAAGGGAGGGAGACAAGACAATTCAAAAAAGACAAAAAGAGATCTGACAACCAATGGCTATTTACCATCCTTATTGAATCCTCCAAATCTACAAAACTATGATAAAAGATTTTTTAATGATTGGAGAAATCTGAATGGGGGCTGTATATTAAACACTTTCAAGCAGTTCAGGAAAAAAAAAAATAGATGTTAAAACAAAGGTGGGAAAAAAACATTAAAAAAAAAAAAAAAAAAACTCCAGTAAGTAGGGAATCCAGATCTCTGTTACTAAAGTATCATATTTGCTGTGCCTGTGTGATGTGTTAGTTGCTCAGTCATGTCTGATTCTTTGCAACCCCATGGATTATAGACCACCAGGCTCCTCTGTCCATGGGATTCTCCAGGCAAGAATACTGGAGTGGGTTTCCATTTCCTTCTCCAGAGGATCTTCTTGACTCAGGGATTGAATCCCAGGTCTCCTGCATTACAGGCAGATTCTTTACCATCTGAGTTATCAGTGATAGTAACATCTTCAGTTCAGTTCAGTTCAGTTCAGTCGCTCAGTCGTGTCCGACTCTTTGCGACCCCATGAATTGCAGCACGCCAGGCCTCCCTGTCCATCACCAACTCCCAGGGTTCACTCAGACTCATGTCCATCGAGTCAGTGATGCCATCCAGCCATCTCATCCTCCATTGTCCCCTTCTCCTCCTGCCCCCAATCCCTCCCAGCATCAGAGTCTTTTCCAATGAGTCAACTCTTCACATGAGGTGTCCAAAATACTGGAGTTTCAGCTTTAGCATCATTCCTTCCAAAGAAATCCCAGGGCTGATCTCCTTCAGAATGGACTGGTTGGATCTCCTTGCAGTCCAAGGGACTCTCAAGAGTTCTCCAACACCACAGTTCAAAAGCATCAATTCTTCGGCGCTCAGCTTTCTTCACAGTCCAACTCTCACATCCATACATGACCACAGGAAAAACCATAGCCTTGACTAGACGGACCTTAGTCGGCAAAGTAATGTCTCTGCTTTTGAATATACTATCTAGGTTGGTCATAACTTTTCTCCCAAGGAGTAAGAGTCTTTTAATTTCATGGCTGCAGTCACCATCTGCAGTGATTTTGGAACCCAAAAAAATAAAGTCTGACACTGTTTCCACTATTTCCCCATCTATTTCCCATGAAGTGATGGGACCGGATGCCATGATCTTCGTTTTCTGAATGTTGAGCTTTAAGCCAACTTTTTCACTCTCCTCTTTCACTTTCATCAAGAGGCTTTTTAGTTCCTCTTCACTTTCTGCCATAAGGGTGGTGTCATCTGCATATCTGAGGTGATTGATATTTCTCCCAGCAATCTTGATTCAAGCTTGTGCTTCTTCCAGCCCAGCGTTTCTCATGATGTACTCTGCATAGAAGTTAAATAAGCAGGGTGACAATATACAGCCTTGACATATTCCTTTTCCTATTTGGAACCAGTCTGTTGTTCCATGTCCAGTTCTAACTGTTGCTTCCTGACCTGCATATAGGTTTCTCAAGAGACAGGTCAGGTGGCCTGGTATTCCCATCTCTTGAAGAATTTTCCACAGTTCATTGTGATCCACACAGTTAAAGGCTTTGGCATAGTCAATAAAGCAGAAATAGATGTTTTTCTGGAACTCTCTTGCTTTTTCGATGATCCAGGAGATGTTGACAATTTGATCTCTGGTTCCTCTGCCTTTTCTAAAACCAGCTTGAACATCTTAAAGATGTACATATTTAAATCATTAGTATTTTTCACTCTAAACAAAACTTAGGTAGTAGTCTGATTTCTCAAGTGATATAAACTGGGCAATTCTTTAATGTGGATTCATTCATCTGGACACCTGCCTTTGAATTCACTACTGGCCGCAAGGAATTTACAGTCTCATAGGTTAATAAATATTCATCCCCTAAGTCCCTCTAACTGTAAAAAGACAAACTGGAACAGTTGAAGAAGATTAGCATCTAGGCATTTTTCAAAAACATTTCAAATTTCAGGAGTTTATTTAGCTTTTGTAAGAATGATGTTTGTCTAATGGAGACCCAGGCTTTCTGCCTTCAAATTATCACAAATTTTGGACTTCTCTGGCAGTCCAGTGGTTAAGACTTCACCTTCCAAAGCTGGGGGTGTGCGTTCTATCCCTGGTTGACGAGCTAAGATCCCACATGCCTCATGGCCAAAAGACCAACATAAAGCAGAAGCAATATTTTAAGAAATTCAATGAAGATTTTAAGAAATGGTCCACATCAAAAAACTCTTTAAAAAAATTATCATAAGTTTTAAGATCTGGATAGCTCATGTTTACTCTTCAAAGAACTTCTTGAGCATTTTTTCATGTTTCTCACAGATCAAGAAGAGCTTGCCACTTATAATATTATAATAACAATTCTTACAAATTGCTGTGACATTTCATTTTGAGTGGTGCTATATTCTTCTGCTTCTTCCAATGTAAGAAGCAACATAAGCCTAAAGTCACCATATAATGCATTGAACATCCTGAGAGCAAAAGAGAGGGCTACCGTAGTCTCTCTTAATTAAACTTTTATGGAACATACTTTTCATATGATTAAAGCTTTAGATGTTCTCTTAAATAAATGCACACATTCATATATACTAAATACTTTGCAAACAACTGAGAATGTTCAGAGACTCCCTAAACCCTACACATTCAGGTTCACAACCAAGTTCTTAAATAAAACTTGCAGGCTTCAAGTCCCAGGTCCACCACTTATTTGTGGTAGATCCTGGGAAAGTTACTTAAATTCTCTGGGCTTTCCATTTGATCTATAAAATGTGATACTAACAGTACTCATCTCAAAGTGCTACAGTAAGGATTAAGTAAAAGTGCCTGACACCTAGTAAATGTTGACAAATTTTAGCAGCTGCTCTTGCTGTCTTATATTTCCTTTGTTTTAAAACTGTGCATGGCTCCTAATGACTACAGCATTAAGTCCCAGCAAACTGCCATTACGTTTCTTTCCACCAGATTGATGTGCTTTCCCAGTCTTGGTTAACAATGCTTCTCCCTCACCTCTACACTCCCTGCACTACTTGTCCCTGTACTTATCCCTGCTGTTGCTCCCTGTACTTTCCTGCCTCGGTGCCTTTGTTCACATGGTTCCCTCCCCTTGGAACCGCTCTAACCATGCTCTTCCTTCAGTCTACCCTGCTACCTACCTACTCCCAAATGTACCCTTTAAGGCTCACATTAAATCCAAGCTCTTCTATGGAACTAAGCAGGTTGAAAATAAGTCTCACCTTCTTTTGTGCTACCATCACTACCTGCAGTAAGTGTACAATTTATCCTGTTTTACAGAAATGTGCTTCTACATTTTTCATCCCACTAGACAAAAGTCCCTGCATTTTACTTATCTTTTTCATGCGTCAAAGCCCCTGGCCAAGTTTCTAATATATAGTAGCTCACGATAAATATTTGGAATATTTGAAATGGCTAATCTGCAGGAAATAATTGAAACAGATAATATCTGAAATTGAATGTAATTTCTGCACACATAAAATTTCACTTGCTTCTACTTTAATCAAGTCTAGTCCCTGGATGTTTATATTGGGGGCTGTGGAGTGTGGCCAAGTGTAGGTGTTTCCTGAGTGGAAAAGCTCAGTTCTGTACAACAGACAAAGCTACTTAATAAAAAGGCAGCCACAGCTTTTTGCTTGCCTTAGTAGAAACTGAGGTCTAGCCTCTCCTTTTTACTTTAAAGACACTTCAAAGCTTCCTATTTTCTCTAGATCAGGAGTTCTCAACCTCTAGCCTGAGGACTCGTACCTCTCTTCAGATCAGCAGAAGCATTAGATTAGAAATAAAGTGCACAATAAAAGTAATACACTTGAATCATCCTCAAACCACCCCTCACCCCAACCCCTGGTCCCCGGAAAAGTTCTCTTTCACCAAATCAGTCCCTGGTTCGAGAAAGTTGGGGACCACTGTTCTATATAATATTTAGATGCACTGACTCATTCAATTATGTTTACTGAACATTAACATGTGAGTCTACTTAGGGAGAGATTGGTATCTTGCCAGACATAGCACAGGGGCTGTAATTTGAGCTAGGGCTGAAAGGAAGAGCTGGGTGAAGGAGCAGACAATACTATGCAACGACTGTAAATCCTAAAAGGCATGGCTGGGTTCCAGTGATGGGTCCAGTTTAGCTTGAGCATGGATGCAATGGTTAAGAGTCTGAAGTCTGAGGGAGAGGGATGGAGCCAGGTTACTAAGGAGCTTTGAATTGGTTTTTAGGGGAGAATGGAGTTCTTGAAGCAAGAGACTGACATGATCAAATCCATGACCTAGGGACAGGTTTCTAATAACAGCAGTGTGGGAGTGAGGTTAAAGTGGAGAGAAGTTGGTATCAGGAATATTAGAGAAAAAAATGCTGCCAGCCTAGCTCCATGGTGAGATGGAAGAAGTCCAATGCAGTTCCAGCTCTTTTTAGTAGTTTTCTCAAAATGGTTGGTGGTACTCCTGTTCCATCCTCAGGCCCTGCTATGATGCCCTCCATGATACACCAGATCCAAGACACTACTCTCTCTGATGGTTAATAAGCATTTACATGAGTTAATGGACAGGAAATTATCTAAGATAAAATGATGCATTAGATTCCTATTGTGCCCTCAGGCACCCAGGCACCATGGAACAGATTTCTCCTGGCTCTTTCATTTGTTTATTATTCATTCACTTACTGAGGTCCCACTATGTGTTGGCATTACCCTTCATGCCAGGAACAGGAGGATACACAAGATGTTGTTCCTATTCTACAGGATATTCAAAGTGCATCAGAAGAGTGAACTGTCGTTTATATTCAACAAAAGGAGTTACTAATTAGCCTTCATTTTACTTAAAGCTGGGATGACCTGGTGGGTCAGATGGTAAAGAATTTGCCGGCAATGCAAGAGACCTAGGTTTGACCCTTGAGTCGGGAACATCCCCTGGAGAAGGAAATGGCAACCCACTCCAGTATTCTTGCCTGGAGATTTCCATGGACAGAGGAGCATGGTGAGCACGGCCCATGGGGTAGGCAGAGTTGGACATGACTGAGCGACTAACACTTTCACTTTTTCACTTTTACATGACGCTATTTAAAAAATGTGTTCTGGATATTGGTTATAGCACCAACTTGAAATACATTTTTACCTTGAATGACTGGCTTTCTACATGAGCTATAAAGCTGAGCTGAAGGAGATTCCTGCTACAATATCTGGGATTATTTTGCTTATATTATACAGTAGATGTTCACGAATTTTCCCACTAGCTAAAATTTATTTGTAACCCCAAAACCATTATCAATGGTGCTTCTGCTGTTGTTCATGGCCATACACAGAGCAGCAAAAAATTTAAGTGCCCATGTGCACAGGCCCAGCTGAGGCTGAACAAGGCAAGAAGGCTCTGCCTTCTTGTTTCAGCTCAGCTCTCCCACTACAAATAAGTGTCCCAGGGACTTCCCTGGCAGTTCAGTGGTTGAGACGCCAAGCTTCCACTGATGGGGACACAGGTTTGATCCCTGGTTAGGGCACTAGGGTCCCACATACCACATGGTGGGGCCAAAAAAAATTAAGTAAGTGTTCCATGATCTATCACATGTCATGTTTCACACTCACATGCTTTTGGTTGGTGATTTCAGTGTTTAAGATGGTTCCCAAGCACTTCAGTATTTCTAAATGCAAGAAAAGCTGTGATGAGCCTGGGAAAGAAAATGCATGTGTCAGATAAGCTTAGTTCAAGCATGAGTTACAGTGCTGTTCATCATGAGTTCAATGTTAATGTATCAACAACATGAAATAAGGTCCCTTGCAACAGAAACAAGGTTATGCATTGGTCAGTTGGGAAAACACTGTGACAGAAGCTCACAGGAACCTAAGCCTGTGTATCCGCTAGGAGCAATGGTTCAGTAAGCACTAATTCAGAGTTCTGGCAACTTTACAGACAGTAACTACTACAAATAACAAGAATCAGCTGGATTTTCAGTGCAAAGAACCAGCCATAACACACTGATTTTTCTTTTCCAGCTCTACCTCCTGAGGATTCAGTAAGACCACAAAGTGAGGAAGCAGAAATCATTTTCTACTGAGTGAAAAAAGTCAAATATCACATAATCTCACTTATATGTTGAACCTAAAAAACAAACAAACAAAATGAAAACAGATTCAGAGATAAAGAGAATGAATGACTGGCTGTCAGAGCAAGGAGGATGTGGAGGTGGGTGAAATAGGTGAAGGGGATTGAGAGGTACAAACCTCCAGTTATATAACAAGTAAGTCATGGGGATGTAACACACAGCATAAGGAATTATGGTCAATGGTGTTATAACAACCTTGGGGACAGATGGTTCCCAGACTTATCATGGTGAGCATTTCACTGTTGCTGCTGTTGTTCAACTGCTCAGTTGTGTCTGATTCTTTGCAACCCCATGGACTGCAGCACACCAGGCTTCCCCATCCTTCACTATCTTCTGGAGTTTGCCCAAGTTCATGTCCATTGATCATTTCACAATGTATGCACATGTCAAACCATCTTGTAAGTATATCTAAAACTAACATTATTGTATGTCAACTGTATTTCAATTTTTTTTTTAAAAAATGACAAAAAAGAAAAAAGAAACCACCTTCTGGGTATTGTAACACTTCAGTAGAATTAGTTGGTTTTTTCTGTCCCTGAAGAGTCACTCAGACACAGTCTCTCAAAGAAGGTCAAAGTAAATGGGTACTGGAGGCATTACCGTTTTCCCCTGGGAGATGTCTTATGCTTAATGGCCTGATACTCCTTGAAGACCATTTATTTTCTGCTTTATACAATACTTGCTTTTTTGAGAACCCCAATAATCTTAGTGAAAGCTCCCTGAAAGGAGCAGTCTGTGCCAGACCTCAGCTAAGATCAATTTAGACCCTGAAGAACCAAAAAGCCCACTTTTTTAGTCAAATTATCATTCTTTAATTTATAAACAGTAAGACACTTTAAGTCCCACCAAATTATGCAAAACTTTTGAGAATGCCCCAGAATCCCACATTTCCCTTGTAAAAGCTAATCTCAAAGCATGAAACAATTTCCCGACATGAGTATACTATACTAAGAGGCCAGACTCTCTGCTCCAGGGATTTCATGCCTTAGATCCAGCAGCATTAATGGAGAGTTCCATCCTGTCATCTTGACTCTCTCCCAAGGTTGAGGTAGTGTTTATCTGTTAAACAAAACAGTCATCCAAACAGATCTCTTGAAACGCTTCCAGGCAAGATGAGAGGCCAAGGCAAGGAAGAGGAACAGCTAATCAAAAACCAAGGGCAAGAAAAGCTGGGCCCAAAATAAATATAGTACAAAATGCCCAGAATAGCCCAGAAAGACAGCTGATGACCTTTTCTTTTAAAATCTTTTAATATCACAGTATCAAATGGCACAAGTATCCAAAGCCAAGCATAATTACTACTACGAAGGTAAGAGAATAAAGACGAACATACAAACAAGAAAAGATGATGGTACAACAACATGTATTTTGAAATACAAACTTAAAACACAGACAACAAACACAATTATTGTACCAAACTTGGGAGTCAGTTATCAGCAAGGCATTACACCTCGGTTCAAGGTAACGGCCACAGGAAACTGTCAAGGCTATTTCAAACTCTGACTGCAACGTAATATTTAAAAGGAGATAGAACACTTTCTTTTTGCCTAAAGACTAAATGGCTCCTGCAACAATGGCTGTGAACTACCACACCCTTAATTTAAGTGGCCTCTTGGTTGGGGCATCTCTGGGAGAGGCCAGCATTATAGTACGTAAGGAACACTGAACACATCCTGAGGATCCAACTTCAGTTCTGTGATTCGGATGCACAAAGTCCTGTGTTTGTTGTTGTTCAGTCCCAAAGTCATGCCTGACTCTCTGCAACCCCAGGGACTGCAGCATGCCAGACTTCCCAGTCCTTCACTAGCTCCCAGAGCTTGCTCAAACTCATCCACTGAGTCAGTGATGCTGTCCAACCGTCTCATTCTCTGCCGCACTCTTCTCCTTTTGCTTCAGTCTTTCCGAGAATCAGGGTCTTTTCCAACGAGTCGGCTCGCCACATCAGGTGGCCAAAGTATTGGAGCTTTAACTTTAGCACAAAGCCCTGAGCTACTACTAAGTAATGGATTTAAGAATGACTGAAAATACTTATCTCACTTCTTCACTCTCAAAGAAATGCAGATCCTGGCTAACTGAAATTCTGGTGCCAGAACCCCGGTTTCCCCAAAACATCACAATTTTATTTTTATTTTGTATTGGGGTACAGCTCACTAGCAATGTTGTGATAGTTTCAGGTGAACAGCAAAGGGACTCAGCCATAAGATACATAAACTTGTATCTATTTTCCTCCAAATTCCACTTCCATCCAGACTGCCACATCAAATTAAGCAGAGTTCCATGGTCCTTGTTGGTTATCCATTTTAAATATATCAGTGAAAATATCATAATTTTATGCCATAGATCCACTAAAATAAGAGTTAGAACTCCCACCAACCTAATTCCTCCTTAAAACACTGATGAAAATACACACCTGAGTGCCATTATAGATGCTAGGGCCTCCTCATTAGCTGTGGATATGCATGGCGACTTAAGAGAAACAGATACCACCTTGCAGTTACAGAGCCTGTGCATGCACAAGCCTGCACACATGCCCCCTACATACCAGTTATTTAAATATGTAAACATTTCCTTCTGTCAACAGTTACCCTCTTGCACGTCTGGATTAAGGAGAGAGAAAGTCAAAGGCAGTGACCACCAGTTTCCCAAAAGGTGAGGGGAAAAGGAACAACCAAGAATAAGTAGATGACTATGACTTCAGCCAGTTGAGACAAGAACTTCGAGCAGCCCTTGAACTCCATCTATTCACGCTCACACTCAGGGATGCTTAAGGGATTCTAACAGCCCAGCTAAATCTCCATTTGATTGCAAAGGTGATCTTAGATACTTCATGAGATAGGGAGAGATTACTAGAGGGAAGAAAAATGGAAAGGAAAAGCTTTCGTAAATTTAATGAACAAATTTACTTATGTATTATCTCAGGCTATGAGGAATCAAAGAAGCGCAAGACAAAACCACATATGTGACACATGACTCCGAACAAGATAGCCATCTCCAAGCAGTATTTTCAGAATGTTTCGTACAAATTGTCTAGAATAAGGAATATCTGGTCCAAAATATGTAGTCAGGAGTTAGAGAACTTCAAATCCCCCGTAATAATTAAAGTGATAGGGACCTTCCCTGGTGGTCCAGAGGTTAAGAGTTCACCTGCCAATGCAGGGGACACAGATTTGATCCCTGGTCCAGGAGGATTCGACATGCCTCGGGGTAACTAAGCCCATGCACCACAACTACTGAAGCCTCCATGCCGAGAGCCTGTGTTCCACAACAAGATAAGCCACTACAGTGAGAAGCCTGTACACCGCAATGCACGGTAGCCCCTACTTGCCACAAGCAATGAAGACCCAGCACAGGCAAAAGAAAAATAAATAAAATGATAGAGACTGGAAGGAGGGTACAGACAGAGAGCACAAAAGGGGAAGTTCTCTGGGAAAGGACCCTGCCTCAGTGGCTGCAAATCGCCTCTTAGAAACCACTGCACGAGCAGGTAGAATGATCCTATGGGAAGCCTGAGGAATGACCTGCACATTCCCAGAGCCTTCCTCCACCTGATGAAGAGGCTTTGATGAGCCCCCACCCCATTCCTGTACTTGGTCTATTCAGCCTCAAGGCTAGTATAACCAGAGAGCTTTCACCACCATCACTCGCAATTACATCAGAGAGACCAGGGTGTTGCCTGCACACTAGGCAAATGGTATTTCTTTTGTTTGCCAGTTGCCAGAACAACTAAATGGGTCAAAGCACAAATACTCCAAAGTTCTCAGTTTACTTTAAATATTTCCTATATGTCCTCCAGCATCAGCTATTAGCATACGCCTGGGTGTACGGATGTGAGAGTTGGACCATAAAGAAGGTTGAGTTCCCAAAAATCCATGCTTTCAAATTGTGGTGCTGGAGAACTCTTGAGAGCCGCTTGGGCTACAAGGAGATCAAACCAGTTAATCCTATAGGAAATCAACCCTGAATATTCACTGGAAGGACGGATGCTGAAGCGGAAGCCCCAATACTTGGCCACCTGATGCGAAGAGCTGACTCATTAGAAAAGACCCTGATGCTAGGAAAGATTGAAGGCAGGAAGAGAAGGTGGTGACAGAGGATGAGATGGTTGGATGACATCACAAACTCAATGGATATGAGTTTGAGTAAACACCAGGAGATAGTGAAGGATAGGGAAGCCTCACATGCTGCAGTCCCTGGGGTCGCAAAGAATCAGACACGACTTAGGGACTGAACAATAAGAACCCTTGGGTATAAGAACATAGAGCTCAAAACCTAAAAGCAATTATTTTGAGTATTACTTAAAAGTAATAGTGATAACACTATTTAGGATTCTTATTAATTCAATTGAATCAAGTGTTTCATTTTCAAATATAATTTTTAACATATAATTTCTTCAATATGTGGAACAACAAAACAAACTCAAATTTGTGACACACCCAACTGTGGGACTATAATGTGAGAACTGAGAATTTACATATATACATGAGATAAAGCCAACACAGTTTCCATAATCCAGTTATGCCATATACAATGTCTTGAATATTTATTTATGTTGTTTAACATAAACATCCTTTAATGAATAAAGCAAGTGTATGAAAGCTGGTTAAAGTAAATGTGAGTGTGAAAGTGAATTTATATATACTCACATAACTTTACGTCAATCACAACAGTCAGGTTATTTGTTTTTTATCTGCAGTGGACATTAACTGTTTCATGAACTTAGGTCATATCTTAAAACTGTTCCTTCCTCTACTATCGTTAAGTGCCAAAATCTGCTGTCATAAGACCTTCTGACTTGGGAAAACCCATGAAAGAATACAGCTTTTAGAAAAATAAAACTACACCCCAAACTAGATACTATTAAATTTAGAGATTCACAGAATCTTCCTTTGCCTCAAAGTCTAACTTTCTAATTTTACAGATGAGAAAACTGAGACCCAGGATTAATGCTATACCTGAAGTCCCACAGATCATTTGTAGAGAAGTCAGAACTAGAATTTCAGAGTTTTGGGTCAAATGTTGTCTTAGACTAAACTCACTCTAAAAGTTTCCTTCGTAGAACAAATATTCATTTGTGAGATCATAATCTTACCGAGGGCAAAATTACGCTTCATCTACAACAGACGCCCCAAAAGTTAGTTCAGAATTTACCAACAGGTGGAAAGATGTCACTAGCCACAGACAGTTGGAATGGACACCCTATACCAGCTGCGGTCTGTAGTGAATCACCCACAGAGCCTCTCACTAAAGCTCCCTGCTACATACATACACTTACTTGCAAAATGCCTGATACGAGTTGACAGTGAAATAAATAAAATCATGATTTTCCTTTGTGCAAAATGACCCAGCTCTCTTGTGAATCTTAGCTCGTCTGGTTTCTTCTTGAAACAACCAAGTAAAGCAGTTGCTACAACCAGAAGTGTCTTTACTGACTCATGCTGGGGAGGGACCTGCCAAGGACACACAGACAATGTTTCCCTTCAGCTTTCCTCTGAGTTTCAGTTTAAGGCGAGGCAAGTCGGAAAATATTTTTGTTAGTGTTCTCCACACTTAAAAAAAAAAACTATGTTAATCTCATACTTTAAAAAAATAATCTGAAAGCTTCTACCAAGTATCCGATGCAGTCAAACACGTAATATCACAGTAAAACTCAGACAAATAAGAATAATGGCTATCATTTTTAGTGCCAGTGCAATGCACCCAGCACACTCCTGGCACTATGGAAGTACCCTGTCACAGGAAATCTACAAGGTGGGTGTGTCAATATCCCCGTTTTACAGATCAGGAAGCTGGTGGGAAAGATTACAGGGAAAGAAAGTGAAGCTGTGATCTGACATAGAACAGTCTCCTGGCAAAGCCCACACACTCGCATCCTGTATTTACTTGAAAAATACATTTGTTCTTAGTTTGGTAATTTCATTAAGTTCATTCTTGACTCAAGATTCATATTTTAGGGACTGGTTTTTCAAAGCTTCCTTAAAACAGGAGTTAGAGTTAACAAGGGCTTCCCTTGTGGCTCAGACAGTAAAGAATCTGCCTGCAATGCAGGAGACCCAGGTTCAATCCCTGGGTCAGGAAGATTCCCTGGAGAAAGGGGTGGCCACTCACTTCAGTATTCTTGCCTGGAGAATCTCGTGAACAGAGGAGCCTGGTGGACTACAGTCCATGGGGTTGCAAAGAGTTGGACATAATTGGGAGACCAACAGTTTCATCAGACTTAATAAATTTGTCTAAAAATGCTTTGAGAGCTCCCGCCTGCCTGCTGAAATCAATTTTTATTTCTCTGTTCATTTCCTAGACTCTTCAGGTCTCGTAAGCTGGTTCTTCCCCCGGGTTATCACTTTTCCAGATTCTTGACCTGGCGGGTGACATATCCTAACCATTTCTAGAGTAGCCCAGACACATTTGTCTTCTGGATCTGACTTCTCTGCTCTATCGTACCTTCCTGAAACCAATCAAAGCCCTCCACTGCCAGGAGAGCAAACCTTACATCATCACACACTTATCATAGAGGGTTTCTGCCCAGCCACACCCTCAAGAGGATTCCAAATTCCTGACCAGCAACATTCAGAACATCATGCTGAAGCAGACCCATCACCTGCTTTCCTAAAATCCACTTGTCTGCTTTCAAAGACGCTTACCTCAACATCACTCCACAGGGCTGCTGAATTCAAATTGCTTGAATTTAGTCCTTGACCAAAATAAAATCATCACCAAAAGATGTGCACAAAAACATTCCCTGGAGAGCACTATTTGTAATACATTCCAACTGGAAACTACTGAAATAGCAGCAACTATAAAATACAGGTACAACTGAATACCATGAGAGTTAAGGAGAATGAAATAAATTAACTATATACAGTATCATACAGGAATTTCACAAACATAATAAGCACAATAAGCCAGACAAAAAAGAATATAAACTATATGATTCTATTTATATAAATGATAAAAATAGGCAAAATTGTATCAGTGGCATTAGAAATCAAGAAATTGGTTACTCATGGGCGCATTAGGGGAGCAGAGTTGGAGGGGCTGGTAATTTTCTGTTTTCTTGCACTGGTTACACAGATGTGTGCACTTTGTAACAATCATTCCATCAAGCCAAACACTTACAATTTGTGTACTTTGTTCTGTGTATAAGATACTTCAATAAAAAGCCTACTGAAAGAGACCCTGGAGAACATCTGGTCTGCTCTCCTTAATAGGCATAATAGTAACTGTTTCCCGAGGATGTTAAGTAACCCAAAGACACACAGAAATTCAGGGAAAGGTCAGTCTAGACATTAGATCTCTTAACTCCCCCTCCAGATACCAAAAGTACCTCTCAAACTTGGGAAGATGTTTCTCTAACTTCCTTTCTTGTTGTGACTATAGCCAAGGTTTAGAAGAATCAGGACCACATTCCTATTAAGAACACAACCCAGAAGGTTCCAGTCTGAACCTGGAATTCAACTCAACAACAACTGAGCCAGGATGAGAATTTCAACATTATTTAGAAAATGGCAAATGAGAAAAGTCAGACAGCATGGTGTTCACTCTAGGTTCCTCCCCTTCCTAGCTGTGTGATCATCTGTAGCTTCCTTACCTCTCTCTGAACCTCACTATACTCACCTGGATCACCATCACTAAAATACGGGCTCCTACTCTGCAAGGCTGCCCCAAGTGTAGCACAAGGTGATGGTGTCAGAGCCGTGCCTGGCACATGACAAGCGCTCGGAAAATGCATTTGCTGAATGAACATTGAATTGCATCAGTTGAGTGCTTGTCTTTGAATAGAAGTTCAATACATAGCTAAGTATCACTATTACAGAGCAATAGAAACAAGGAGGAAAAGATAAATAAGCTTATATTGGAAACACCTCACTTCTCAAAGTCTATGGCTTCATTAACAGGTTGACCAACAATTCTCACTGGCTTACATGGTGCACTAAAAGAACCTGTATGGTAAGGAACAACAGAGGACTTGCAAAAAGGGCGGTGCTTTCTATGTGCTGCCAGGTCTATTTTCCCTCTTGACGCCAAAGAAAGATTTACTCACTCACTGTCACAACATGACTAAGCTCTACAACCACCTGTGTTAGTCATATTACTTTTAGAATCTAAAAAATTTTAAGGAGAGGAATGGGTCATAAATTATCACAGACTTTATGAGCAGACCATGCAGACGAGCAGCTTTACCACTGGGAAAAAAATTTACACACTGAGTACAGAAAGGTCACTGCAGGCTATGAAGATGACACAAATGAACAACAGTGAGCAGAGAGTTTACTTACATTTTAAAACACAAGTTTAACAGTGAATGTTTTTTCTTCAGCTCTTCAAATCTTCCATGTACTTGTTAGCAATCTGATCCATGAAGTTCTTTTTATACTGAAAAGAAATAAATACAAAGGAGATAAATTAAAACCAACTTCAAACTATGACACATCATAAAAAGACCCTATAGATGGTGAAATATTATATAAGCAAAGAACATCAAACTAGATAACATGTGTGCAATTAAAAAAAAAAAACAAGAAAATGTGGGACTTCCCTGGTGGTCCAGTGGCTAAGACTCTGTGTTCCCAATACAGGGGATCTGGGTTTGATCCCTGATCAGAGAACTAGATTCCACAGGCTGCAAACAAGAGTTCTCATGCTACAACTGAAGATCCTGCACGCCACTATGGAGATCAAAGAATCCGTGTGCTATGACTAAGACCCAGTGCAGTCAAATAGATACATTTTTAATTAAATAAAAATTTAAAATGAATGAAACAATAAAATGTGTTAAGGACCAATAGATTTAACTAATTTCCTTCCACCTATCCTTCCGCTGTTCCTTCCTCTCCCTTCCTTTTCTTCCTTCCCCCCTTCCAGCATTCATTCTTCCTTACTTCCTCAGTTACTGGCCACAGCTTCATATATTCCTTGAAACCTGAATTTCAGCAGAAAAACTACCATCATTAATTTTTATATCACAAAGTATCTGGAATAGGTTAGGTGCTTTATGTTTCCAGAGTAAATGAATTAATCATAGTTCCTAATGCTTAGTTGTTAAGGTTTAAGAAAAGGAAGAAACTTATTATTTTCTTATCCAACAAGAATAATACATAAACAGTATGTAGAAACATACTGTTCTTTAGACTTGTGATTCTGATTCCCATATTTCTTTTAAATAGCATATACTTACAAAAAAATTCCCGGGACTATATATTTGGGCATGAATATCCTTGCCATTACAGTAGTATAATATATTCTGGTCAGGAAGGAATACCGAGGAATAGTAAATGTCCCAGTATCTCGTAACTACTTCCATCCAAATGAGAAAGTTGAGTGTCTCCATGTCAAATGCTAGAGGCATGATCTCACATGTGCTTTTCAAATGTACTGATCAGGACCAGTTCTAGACAAAATTATGAAGTAGGAGTTTAGCTGTGTCCTTCTCTCTGTCCTTTTGAGGAGCCAGTGACCTCACATGCTTAATTAAACACAGAAGCAATAGGATCAGCTCAAAGATTCCAGAACTTAATGGATATGGATCTTGATAACATTTTCATTAAACAAACAAAGAGCTTCAGAAGAGGCAGGAGCTAAACACTGAAATAAAATGCAATGGAATTTAGGCATGAATGGTGGATAGAGGCTGTCTTTAAGGAATTTCTCAGCTCAGGTAAGCTTCTGTCCATTCAACCTCCTCAAAAGCTGATTTCATATATGACCCACACATACACACCAATCCAGGTAAATTTTAAGCAATTAATGATGCATACATAAGCAAACCTGATTTTAAGACTACTGTGTGCTCCAAAAGTAAACAGGAATCTTCATCAGCAGTTTTTAAAGTGAGTGTCTGGGAACCCTACCCAATAGGTGTTTCTAAGGACAGAGGCAGAGATGAATAGATGTGTGGTAGCGGGCAGACTAATTGCACTTTTAACTGTTTTATACTTTGATCCAAGATTTAAGTTGGAGAATTGGTTTCTTGAGCTGCTTACAGAAGGGTTCAAACTAAACAGGGATTGCATTAAAAGCTAGGGCAGACATCCCAATGAGCTCATAACACTGCTCATCTAGAAGCATAATCA
The DNA here is from genome assembly GCF_014754425.2 of Oryx dammah. Lineage (NCBI taxonomy): Eukaryota > Metazoa > Chordata > Mammalia > Artiodactyla > Bovidae > Oryx > Oryx dammah. The sequence goes on along the minus strand of NW_024070213.1, from coordinate 36,471,128 downwards.
CACCAAATCCCAACCACCATCTCTAACAGAGCCCCTTTATGGGAAAACGTGGGTTCCAGCCTGGGTCCCAGACTACAGGTCAGCCTGTGTCTGAGCCGACCAGAGCCAGGCCTGCCCTTCCTTCCCACCCAGTGCCCTGAACAAAGAGCAGAATGAGGGCCCCCTCCACTGCTATGAGGACTGATTCACAGTGAGGGCACGAAGCTAGGCTAGGGAAGACTCATGGATATTGCAGAGGTGGGGAGACCTGCAGTGGGGGGTGGTCTTTGTTAGAAATTACATGTACAAGGTTTATATGCTTTACATGTCAAGACTACCTGAACAGGAATAAAGAAGGAGAAAAAAGAGTGAAACAATTTAAGGAGAAGAAGAAGACCTAGCTATGTTCTATAAGACTCACCTCAAAGTCACATGTTAAATTAGAAAACGATTTTTCACAAGAGTATTATATAAGAAAGTGCTGCCTGAACTTGCTCCAGAGGAATTCATGTTAACTATTAATAAGAAGCACTGGGCACATTCAAGCCTTCCCTCAGCACAGAACTCTGATTATTGGCCCAACCAGGACTGAATACATAATAACATTTATAAACATGAACTATGAGATTTTTTGAGTTTCCATCATGAGCCTTGTTTAAGTAAGTCAAAGATACCCTTTGTGATGCAGTTTTGACCAAATTCAAGAGATTTTAGTCATTTCCTCAGAAACAGAGTAACTATAAATACAAACTAACCAACACAGTCAGCTGCTCACAAAGAGGCTGACTGACAAGTTTAATTTAAAAACAAGAACACATTATTAAACTGAAAAGTTAAGCCATCAAAAAATCAAAACCCATGCAAACTACATTCCTAGCAGAAAAACCCTTACTGTAATGACAAGGATAATTACAAACAATTTTTTATATGACTCACAAACCTTTCCTTTTCAGAGATTACAAAAAAAAAAAAAAAAGGAAGCAAAACCCAGTATATTTGCATCCATTTAATAACATGAACCCTTAACATCCTGCCCAAATCTCAGATTTCAAATACCAAGAAAATTCTCCAAACCACTAAATAAATGACTTCCGTATATCCCTTTGAGATGGAAAACACATTTATTACTACTGCTTATCTTCTAAATCCCTTTGATGTTGTAAAGCATGACCATCATAATGGAAAGTAACATGTCAGACTAATATTCATTAGGAAGGGAAGTGAAAGTGTGAAATTCACTCAGTCATGTCCAACTCTTTGTGACCCCATGGACTGTACGGTCCATGGAATTCTCTAGGAGTTAGGAAGGGAAGTTACTGCCTATTATAATAATGCCATGTTTCATACTTTAAATGGAATTTGAAGCTCTATTCATGTTAGACAAGCATCTAAAGCAGGAGTCTGTATGCAGAGCAATGTGGTCTGCCACCTGTTTTTATAAAATTTTATTGGAACACAGTCAAGCCCATTAGTTTACATATTGTCTATGGCTGCTTTTGCAGAACACAATGACAGTGCTGAGAAGATGCAACAGCGACAGTAAGGTCTACAGAGTATAAAATATTTGCTATCTGATCTGGCCCTTTGAGAAAAAGTTTCCCAACCTTTGGTCTAGGAAACAGCTATTTCTGTGGACTAAATCCTGAAATGAGAAACACTAATCCTAGAGTGGGGCTTCCCAGCTGGTTCAGATGGTAACGAGTCTGCCTGCAATATAGGAGACCAGGGTTCAATCACTGGGTCAAACTCCAACACAGAGGAGCCTGGCAGGCTACAGTCCATGGGGTTGCAAAGAGCTGGACACAACTGAGTGACTAAACAACAACAATCTCGTGTAGTAATCTTATTGGGTAACTACCTGAGTCACTTCACCTTTAGCTGCTTTCCCTCATTTACAACACAATAAGAAGTCATATGTATTGATAAGTTGTATACCAGATACTATTCTAACAATTTTCCTTTTAGTAAATGAACAATAAATTCATTCATTTAATTCTGGCAAAGACAGAGAAAAGCAAATTATTATCCCCATCAAACAGATGAGGAAATTGAGGGAGAGGGGTTAAATAACTTACAAAAGATTATATTGCTGTTAAGTGGAGAAACTGGCATCACAACTCAGGCAACATGGGTCCTGAACTGGTATAATTAATCTCTGTGCTCTATTGATAATAATTTAATTTCATCAAAGTCATAGATAATAAAAGGAAATCTCAAATTGTTTGTTAGTTAGAAATATTAGGCGAGTACAATGAAGTATACCCTGTATGGTTTAGGATAAGATACCTAAAATACAACATACATGCACAGCCATAGACACTTAAGAGACCTTTCTGATTTGCTAACCTTGGCATATTGGGAATATAAAAGTTACAATACTCTTTATTATTTACCATGAGTAATGAAGGAATCAAATGAACTGACCAACGTCTATCTTTCCTTTGGTAAACAAGGCCTCTCCAGGTAGCTTAGGCCCTTTAGAAAGCCTTCAGGATAGACTTACCAAAGGGATCCTAGGGCTTCCCTGGAGGCTCAAATGGTAAAGAATCTGCCTGCCAATGCAGGAGACCCGGTTTGAACCCCTGGGTCCTGGCAAAAGAAATGGCAACCCACTGCAGTATTCTTGCCTGGAAAATTCCAAGGACAGAGGAGCCTGGTGGGTTACAGTCCATGGGGTTGCAAAGAGCTGGACAGGACCGAGCAGCTAACACTTTCACTTTCAGAGGGCATCCTAAATCTTCCAAATTTGTTCCCATCCCATCTTATCCTCCACCTCTCTTCCATTTGGGAAAAGGCTGAGGGAGCATTAGCAGGAACTTTGGTATGACTACTTTTCACACTGGCAGCAAGACAGCGCTATCCAGATATCCACCATCACATGACTCAGGAAGACGTTCCCTTCATGAGTTATCTACCACTTTCAGGAAATCTCCAGGAAATCTAGGGAAATGTGTCACCTGAAATATGACCCAGTGCTCTTTTGTACTGATTGATAGGTTGACATGATCCAAATAAAATAAGGGGAAAATATCCTGCTAAATTACTCAACATCAATTTCACACTTAGAGATGGTCTTAGTCATCTTCTTAATCAAGCTAGTTTTTCATTGGTTCCCACATCTGCAGAGTAAAGTCCAAATCCTCATTTTATCCCTCACCTACTTTTCCAGTCTCACTGTTTTTGGTCTTTCATGTAACCTGGATGGTCTTTTCTCTTTCATGTCAACTCCTGCTTCATCCTACCTACTCCTGCTTCTAAGGCAATACTCACTTCATACTACCTTTTTTTCTCTTCTACTGCCAACTCTCACATCCAAGGTACAGGCCAAATCTCTGTACTGAATATTATGGGATATAATTTGTATTTCCCATGAAGGTTGGATCTTCACAATCCAGGAGGGGAAACGAGTACAAAAAAGACTAAACTAAAGCTGTATATTAAAGGTTCAAAGTGGTGCAGGACCCAGATCAGGTGAACTAAAAAGACTTTAGGGAAAGGCCATCACTGTGTGGACCTTGGAGGTGGCGTTGTTATTGTTCAGTTGCTCAGTCGTGTCCTACTCTGCACCTCATGGACTACAGCATGTCAGTCTTCTCTGTTCTGCAGTATCTCCTGGAGTTTGCTCAAACTCATGTCCATTGGGTTGACGATGCCATCCAACCACCTTCATCCTCTGTCTCCCCCTTCTCCTCCTGCCTTCAATCTTTCCCAACATCAAGGTCTTTTCCTGATGTAGGAAAAGTAGGCTCTTTCCATCATGTGGCCAAAGTATTGGAGCTTCAGCTTTAGTCCTTCATTATAGACTGGTTGAGTATAAAAAGCTGTAGGAGTCACCATATAGGATAAAGGTTTATATCATAAACTTTAAAGTCAGAGAGCCCTGGGTCCAAAATCCTGGCTCCCTTTGACCAGAAATAGGGTGTGTAAGAATTACAATCAAATAAATCAGGTGGATGCCTAACCATGCTCAAAATCGTATTTGTAGCCAGTCCTCATGTCTTATTCAAATAATAAAGGCTTTCATATTATGCCCCCACATCATCTTCCCATCTCTCACTGCCATTTCATGTTTCAACCCATGCATTCATTTGGGCATCTAATGATACATTGATTTCCACTGTTTAAATATCCCTGAAGTATGTTTTGCCTCCTCAGTAAGACTTTGTTGTCAAAGAATAGATTATTTCAAAGGGACCCTTGGCATTTTTAAATTTTAGGTGCAAGGTCCCTGATGAGTAAGGCTAGTTGAGCTGAGAAGCAAATGTAAATTACAAGCTTGGGCTGTTTGGCTAGTTATGGGGCCCAGCCAACCATAAACATCTGTATTCCAACATGGTTTTGTTTCCAGTCTATCCAGTAACTCAGATGAACAGACTGAAAACATTTCTTTGTGGGATGGTCAAAAAGCTCATGGCTTAGGGCTACTAATAGAAGTAAAGATCAAGTGAAGCAGTACAACAAAGTGATGACTCTTGGCCAAAAAATAAACAGATATTAAAGAGTTGAAGAAATTACATGTTACAGTTGATTCACAAATATGAAGTTGGACAAAAAGCTTCAAACTAATCTTTTCAGTGTTAAAAAGATTAAGTGTACAATTTTTTGTGTCTTCTCACAGTACTAAGCACTATGCTCTAAATACCAGGCGAATGAATAATCTGATAATCTCTGATGTCCCAAAGTCCTCAATGAACTCACTTTCTCCATTCCAATATCAAATTTAATATAGTCAAATTTCCCTTGAGGTTCTAAAACTGTAGTAGTCACAATGTCTACTGACATGTTACATCAAATAAGGGCCACATGTTTTTAAATTAACATGTTGGCTTCACAATCATATTTGTAGTGTTTAGTAATGGCTTGCTGTTTATCTCATTCTAAAGTTTTATGCCCAGCTTTTCCAATATTGGCAAATACTTTTTACTTCCCACAGAAAGAGTCTAATTCAAAAATTCTAAGCAATTTCGGAATTCAAAAGTTGTTATTCTTTGAACACTTTTACTGAACTGATCGAAGTGATGAAAGTCCACCATGAAGTTTCATATAAAAATAAATCTATATACAATTGCATGTGTTATGCAATTGTATAAGGCAGGGGGTGGGGATGAGAGAATGAACACAGCTCAGCTTCCAAACACACCAATTTTCCTTTGTGACAAATATTTAAACTTTATTTTTTTAATAAATATCATGGACCACAGTGAAAATCTTATATATTAAAAACATTATGAGCTATAATGTAAAATGTACCTAATACATTTAAACAGTGGGTTCCATTTCAATTGGGGGCAAGAATTTTAGAGTAGATGTTCCAATTATTTGCACAATTCTTTTATTTTTAAATTAATTAATTTATTCTAATTGGAGGCTAATTATTGACAATATTGTGCTGCTTTTTGCCATATGTCAACATGAATCAGCCATGGGTGTACATGTGTCCCCCCATCCTGAACCCCCCTCCCACCTCCCTCCTCACCCCATTCCCCTGGGTTGTCCCAGAGCACCAGCTTTGAGCACCCTGCTTCATGCATCGAACTTGCACTGGTCATCTGTTTTACATATGGTGATACACATGTTTCAATGCTATTCTCTCACATCATCTCACCCTTGCCTTCCCCACAGTCCAAAAGTCTGTTCTCTACATCTATGTCTCTTTTTCTGTCTTGCATATAGGGTCGTCATTACCATCTTTCTAAATTCCATATATATGCATTAATATACTATATTGGTGTTTCTCTTTCTGACTTACTTCACTCTGTATAATAGGCTCCAGGTTCATCCACCTCATTAGAATTGACTCAAAAGCGTTTTTTTTTAATAGCTGAATAATATTCCATTGTGTATACGTACCACAATTTCCTTATCCATTTGTCTGCTGATGGACATCTAGGATGCTTCCATGTCCTAAGTATTGTAAACAGTGCTATAATGAACATTGGGGTACATGTGTCTCTTTCAATTCTGGTTTCCTCGGTGAGTATGCCCAGCAGTGGGATTGCTGGGTCATATGGCAGTTCTATTTCCAGTTTTTAAAAAAATCTCCACACTGTTCTCCATAGTGGCTATGCTAGTTTGCATTCCCACCAACAGTATAAGAGGGTTCCCTTTACTCCACACCCTCTCCAGCATTTATTGTTTGTAGACTTTTTGATGGCAGCCATTCTGACCAGTGTGAGATGGTACCTCATGATTCTGATATGCATTTCTCTGATAATGAGTGATGCTGAGCATCTTTTCCTGTGTTTGTTAGCCATCTGAAGGCTTCTTTGGAGAAATGTCTGTTTAGTTCTTTGGCCCACTTTTTGATTGGGTTGTTTATTTTTCTGGCATTGAACTACATGAGCTTCTTGTATATTTTAGAGATTAATTCTTTGTCAGTTGTTTCATTTGCTATTATTTCCTCCCATTCTGAAGGCTGTCTTTTCACTTTGCTTTTAGTTTGTTTCATTGTATTTGCACACTTCTTGAAGCAGAGGGGTAGTCTGGTAGAAATCAGACTGCTGACTATAGTCAGTCATGTCTTCAGAGGGAAAATATTATATAAATATTCTGAAATATGTTCTTTTGCAAAAATGTAGGAAAAACAACTATACTACCCCTACAACTCTATCCTCCATACCCAAGAAATCCTGTAGAATCAAATCCTTCCACATCTATCTTTATTTAATGTGCTACTGCAAATATCACTCAAAAAATATAAAGTCAAACCACTTCGATCCCATCACATTCTGAAAGAATATCCTGAACTAGTGTTAAATGTGTATAGTGATTGTTTAAATAAAAACAATAACCAGCTCAGTGGTATATAACACTTTATCATGCCAGTAGAACTCTGTGAACCAACATACCCCAGTGAGGTAATTATAGCTCTAAAAAGTGGGTTGGCCCATTATGAACTCTATCATTGCTGACCCAGCAGTAGGGGCTCTTCCCATTAAACTGCCCCACAAGGAACAGATGTGTTTGCTTTCCCAGACTAGGACCATGATCTCTGCATCATCTGTGTTTAGAAAGAAATGGATTGGTGACTTCACTGACCTACTCCCTGAGAATTACGTTCCTGAAACATAAGTTACTGAATATATATATTTCTCCAATTTCTCCATCTCTTTTTTTGGCTTGTTCTTTCTCAAGCCTTTATCAAGTAGAGAAAAGCTTTGTCTACATAAATATATATAAATATGCATAACATATATTTTAGAAATCTTATGAATTTTTGCCTAAGAAAATTATGACATTTGATTCCATTTGCTTGATTTAGTATAAATAGAATGCTAGATTTCTAATTAAAACCAGATATGCAACAAGCAATAAAAATTTACTGTATAGCACAGGGAAATATAGGCAATATTTTGTAATAACCTATGATGGAAAATAATTTCAGAAATAATATATGTGTATTTGTATAACTGAATCACCTTGCTGTGCACCTGAAACACTGTAAATCAACTATACTTCAATAAAATATATATATTAATAATTTAAAAATTCAAGATTGATAGAGAAATCAAAAGCTTTTCAGACACACAGAAGTTTGGAGCATTCAGCACCACTAGACCAGCTTTACAACAAATGTTAAAGGAGCTTATATAGTCAGGAAATACAAGAGAAGAAAAAGATCTACAAAAACAAACCCCAAACAATGAAGAAAATGGCAATAGGAACATATATATCAATAATTACTATAAACATAAGTGGATTAAATGCTCCAACCAAAAGACACAGACTGGCTGAATGGATACAAAAACAAAACCCATATATATGCTGTCTAAAAGAAACCCACTTCAGACCTAAAAACTGAAAGTGAGAGGATGGAAAAATATATTCCACACAAATGGGAAGCAAAAGAAAGCTGGAGTAGTAATCCTCGTATCAGACAAAGTAGACCTTAAAATAAAGAATATTACAAGAGATAAGGAACACTACGTAATGATCAAGGGATCAATCCAAGAGGAAGACAACAATTGTACATATCTATGCACCCAACATAGAAGCACCTCCATACATAAGATAAACACTAACAGACATAAAATGAGAAATTGACAGTAACACAGTAATAGTAGGAGATGTTAACACCCCAATCACACCAATGGACAGATTATCAAGACAGAAAATTAATAAGGAAACACAAGCCTTAAATGATACATTAGACAAGATGTATCTCACTGATATCTTCAGGACATTCCATCCAAATGCAGACGAATACACCTTCTTCTCAAGTGTACATGGAACATTCTCTAGGATAGACCACATCTTGGGTCACAAATCAAACCTCAGTAAATTTAAGAAAACTGAAATTGTATCAAACATCTTTTCTGACCACAACACTATGAGACTAGATATCAATTACAAGAAAAAAACTGTAAAAAAACACAAACACATGGAGATTCAGTTATACATTTCTAAATAATGAACAGGTTATTGAAGAAATCAAAAGGGAAATAAAAAAATTCCTAGAAACAAATGACAATGAAAACATGACAACTCAAAACCTATGAGATGCAGCAAACGCAGTTCTAAGAGGGAAGTTTATAGCGATAACAATCCTACCTCAAGAAACAACAACAAAAAATATCAAATAGACAACCTAACTTTACACCTAAAACAACTGGAAAAAGAACAAAAAACCCCCAAAATTAGCAGAAGGAAGGAAATCATAAAGATCTGAGCAGAAATAAATGAAAAAGAAATAGAAGAGAAACAACAATAAAGATTAATAAAACAAAAAGCTGGTTCTTTGAGAAGACAGACAAATTTGACAAACCTTTAGCCAGACACATCAAGAAAAAGAGAAGAATCAAATCAACAAAATTAGAAATGAAAGAGGAGAGGTTACAACAGACAATGCAACAGACAAGGATTATAAGAGACTATTATGAAGAACTATATGGCAATAAAACAGATAACCTGGAAGAAAAGGATAGATTCTTAAAAAGTTCAACCTTCTAAGACTGAACCAGGAAGAAATAGAAATTAATGAACATCCCAATTACAAGCACTGAAATCAAAGCTGTGATCAAAAATCTCCCAAAAAACAAAAGCCCAGGACCAGAAGTCTTCACAGGAGAATTCTATTAAACATTTAAAGAGCTAATGCCTATCCTTCCAAAACTCTTCCAAAAAACTGCAGAGGAAGGAACACTTCCAAACTCATTCTCTGAGGCCACCACCACCCTGATACCAAAAGCAGACAAAGACAACACAAGAAAAGAAAAGTACAGGCCAATATCACTGATGAACATAGATGCAAAAATCCTCAACAAAATTTTACCAAACAGAATTCAACAACACATCAAAAAGCTCATACACCATGATCAAGTTGGGTTTATTCCAGGGATGCAAGGATTCTTCAATATATGCAAACCAACCAATGTGATACACCATATTAACAGAGCAAAGGGTAAAAACCATAGGATAACAGATGCAAAAAAAGCCTTTGACAAAATTCAGCACCCATTTATGATTAAAGCTCTTCAAAAAATGGGCATAGAAGGAACCTACCTCAACATAGTAAAGGCCATATATGATCGGCCCACGAAAACATTATTCTCAATGGTGAAAAACTTTTAGTTTTTTTACCATTCTCCCTAAGATCAGGAACAAGACAAGGGCATCCACTTTCACTGGTATTATTCAACATAGTTCTGGAAGCCCTGGTTACAGCAATCAGAGAAAAAAAGAAATAAAAGGAATCGAGATCAGAATGAAGACGTAAAGCTCTCAGTTTGTAGATGACATGAAATTGTACATTGAAAACCCTAAAGATAGTATCAGAAAATTACTAGAGCTAATCATTTTAGCAAAGTTGCAGTACACTAAATCAATACACAGAAATCACTTGCATTCCTATATACTAACAATGAAAAATCAGAAAGAGAAATTAAGGAATCAATCCCATTCACCACTGCAACAAGAAGAATTAAATATCTAGGAATAAACTTACCTAAAGAGACAAAAGAACTCTATACAGAAAATTATAAGACACTGATGAAAGAAATCAAAGATGACATAAACAGATGGAGAGATATTCCATGTTCCTGATTAGGGAAAATCAATATTGTGAAAATGACTATAATACCAAATGCAATTTACAGATTCAATGCAATCCCTATCAAATTACCAATAGCATTTTTTTACAGAATTAGAACAAAAAATTTCACAATTCATATGGAAACACAAAAGACCCTGAGTAGCCAAAGCAGTACTGAGAAAGAAGAATGGAGCTGGATGAATCAACCTTCCTGACTTCAGATTACACTACAAAGCTATAGTCATCAAGATAGTATGGTAATGGCACAAAAACAGAAATATAGGCCAATGGAACAAGATAGAAAGCCCAGAAATAAACTCATGCACCTATGGGTACCTTATTTTTGACAAAGCAGGCAAGAATATACGATGGGGCAAAGACAGCCTCTTCAGTAAGTGGCACTGGGAAAACTGAACAGCTACATGTTAAAAAAATGAAATTAGAACACTTCCTAACACCATACCCAAAGATAAATTCAAAATGGATTAAAGACCTAAATGTAAGACCAGAAACTATAAAACTCTTAGAAGAAAACATAGGCAGTACACTCAATGACATAAATCAAAGCAAGATCCTCTATGACCTACCTCTTAGAGTAATGGAAATAAAAACAAAAGTAAACAAGTGGGACCTGATTAAACTTAAAAGCTTTTTCATGGCAAAGAAAACTATAAGCAAGGTGAAAAGACAACCCTGAGAATGGGAGAAAATAGCAAATGAAACAACTGACAAAGGATTAATTTCCAAAATATGCAAAGCAGCTCATACAACTCAGTATCAGAAAAAGGGAATGCTTTTACACTGCTGGTGGGCATGTAAGTTGATTCAGCCACTATGGAAGATGGTATGGAGATTCCTTAAAAAACTAGGAATAAAACCACCATATGACCCAGAAATCCCACTCTTAGGCATATACCCTCAGGAAAACAAAATTGAAAGAGACACATGTATTCATTATTCATTGCAGCACTATTTACAACAGCTAGAACATGGAGGCAACCTAGATGTCCATTGACAGATTAATGGATAAAGAAGTTGTGGTACATATACACAGTGGAATATTACTCAGCCATAAAAAGAAAACCGTCTGAGTCAGTTCTAATGAGGTGGATGAACCTATAGACTATTACACAGAGTGAACTAAGTCAGAAAGAGAAAGATAAATATCGTATAATAACACACATATATATGGAATTGGTGATTTCCCTGGTGGCTCAGAGGTTAAAGCGTCTGCCTGGAATGCAGGAGACCTGGGTTCAATCCCTGGGTTGGGAAGATCCCCTGGAGAAGGAAATAGCAACCCACTCCAGTACTCTTGCCTGGAATATCCAATGGAGGGAGGAGCCTGGTAGGCTACACCTCATGGAGTTGCCAAGAGTCGGACATGACTGAGCCCCTGGAGAAGGAAATGGCAACCCACTCCAGTACTCTTGCCTGGATAATCCCATGGAGGGAGGAGCCTGGTAGGCTACACCCCATGGGGTCACAAAGAGTCAGACACGACTGAGCGACTTCACACACATATATGGAATCTAGAAAGATAGTACTGAAGAAGTTACTTGCAGATCAGCAATGGAGAAACAAACATAGAGAACAGACTTATGGACATGGGGAAAGGGGAAGAGAGGGTGAGATGTACGGAAAGAGTAACATGGAAACTTATATTACCATATGTAAAATAGACAGTCAACAGGAATTTGCTGTACGGCTCAGACAACTCAAACAGGGGCTCTATATCAACCTAGAGGGATGGGATGAGGAGGGAGATGGGAGGGAGGTTCAAGAGGGAGGGAATACATGTATACCTATGGCTGATTCATATTGAGGTTTGATAGAAAACAACAAAATTCTGTAAAGCAATTATCCTTCAATTAAAAGTGTCCAAGTATATCCAAAGCCAAGGGTTTTTTACCTAAGATAAGTCCAACTCTGCTACCTCCTGTTAAAACTCCTGTCAACCAAGATAACACCTTGGAGCTTAGTATTATTTTAGAAAAACACCAGTTAAAATACCTAGTTGATTTTCAGCTTCCATAATCAGAAAGACACAATGACCTATAAATTTTCTAAATCTCAAGAGAGTCCAGAGCAATTCTAAAAAAGGACATAGGAGAAAACATTTAGTGCTCCAGTCCTCACGTACCCCTAACATTCAATAAAAAAGAAAACAAATACAAGGGACAATATGCAATTCACCTTTATCACGAGAGGTTCCAGTCCACAAAAAGGCAGCCCACTTCTTTCAAATCACACCATCCAAGGCTGACACCCTGACTTTTCCATCTTCTTCATGCCATTAAAATATTGTTCCCTTTCTTTTCCTATCCTTTCCTCTTTCTCATTTTAATGGGAGCCAAACTGGGAGATGGGTTTTCCTAGGGAATATTGGCAACTGGCAGTGGTTATCATAAGCCTTAAAAATGTAATAGTCTTTGATCCAGCACTCCATAGTAACTAAGCTAAACTAAATGTTTCAACAAGTGAGCAAAAATTTTTGTATCTAATTTTCACAATATTATTTATAATCTTAATAAGAAAAATAGCAACACTTTAACTGTGTCTAGCAACAGCTACACTGAAGTATATCCATTAGACAGAACACTAAGCAAGCCAAGGTGAGAGGGCTATGGTTACCAAGGGTTAAGGACACCAAGGACCTTCATGAGACATTAATTGATTTTTGTAAATACACAGGTACACAGGGTAAACAATCAGGAAGGATAATCATCTATGGTTTTCAATACTTTGTTCTTCCTCTTCATCACTGACCCTGCAGAAGTCTACTACCAGTCACGTATCTTTCACTAGAGAAATGGGAAGGAGGGTATAGTGCCAAGGGCTTCCCAGGTAGTACAGTGGTAAAGAATCTGCCTGCCAACGTAGGAGATGCAAGTTTGACCCCTGGGTAGAAAAGATTGCCTGGAGGAGGAAAACTGCACGCATATGCGCATGCACACATGTACACACACAGTGGCAAATGAAGGGACAGGTGTTCACATGTTTTTTTATGGGATCTTGCTGGTGGTTCAGTGGCTAAGACTTCAAGCTTCCAATGCAGGGAACCCGGGTTTGATCCTTGGTCAGGAAACTAGATCCCACATGCCGCAACAAAGCGTTTGCATGCCACAACTGAAGATCCCGCATGCCACAACTAACACCTGACACAGCTGAATAAAAAACAAATAACTATTTCTTTTAAAAAACCCTCTCCTAGGGTCCTTCGTCGCTCCTTCTTTCAGAGTCGCACGGAGACACACACACACACACAAGAAAAAAACCCTCTCCTACTCCCAGAGTCTGTCTGTGATAGGTCTTCTCTCTTCCTCTGCGATACGCTATCACAGCCTAACATGCTGACAGTGGTGGAATATCAGATGAATATAGTTTTAGTTTCCTTTTTGATTATCTATATAATTTTACAATGAAGATCATATATTATTTCTGTCAAAGGGAGCAGAGCATGATGACTGAAAGTGTAGACTTTGGAACAGATCAGCCTGGGTTTTAATATTTCATATCCATAACTTTTCATCTATATGATTTTGGTCAAGTCACTTAACCCAAGTAAGCCTCAAGTTTCCTCATCCATCAAATGGGAAGAATAACATTATAGGCATCCTCTTATTACAGATGCTAATAGAAATGCCATATTGGATAAAAGAAATGACTACTATAGATGATATAAAATACAACTTTATTTAAGTGTTTATACTTCTAAGAAAAAACATTTTAAGCCCCAATCTCATACGAGAAAAATATAAATTAAAACATGGGGAAATTTTCATTCAAAATGGTAACCAAAAATGTATATTAAGGAGCCCTGAGTTACCATTTTACACATATCAAAAGAAACAATCTGTCTAATCTTGTCTTAAAGTACAAAATTAAGAGTTTTACTTTTTAAAGCCCTATTAAAAGTAAGAAACTGTGGCATATTCCCATTCTTTTTTAAAATAATTCATTAACATTAAAGAAGAAAATAATAGCTACCACTTACTGATGGCTTACTGTTTATGGATCAGGCATCAGTGCTTGATGCGTGTTAATCACTCAATCTGTCCATGAGGGAGAGACTATTATTTCCTCATTTCACAGATAGAAAAACTAAGACACAGATTAAGCAAAGTACCTAATTTAGTAAACAGCCAAGTCAGGATTCTAGTCTTAATCCCTCAGAATACTACACTAGACTGCAACTGACTGGCTGATTTCAACCAAACATTTCTGGAGCTGATGGATTAAAAATGAACAAGTAGTAGTCACTGCATGTCTCCCATTTGGATCTATATGTCTTCTAAATTAACTTTTTCAATAATGACAACTTAAAAATTTATAATTATATAAATAAACTGAACTTTGAAACAGACATTAAAATTACTGTACAACAAAGTAGAAATAGATTTTTTTTAATAAGCATTATTCTCACTAAAATTATTATTGATTGAGAGGGAGAAAAAACAGCCAACAATTTAAAAAACAGAGTATTTATTTTAAAACATTATATCCTATTAATTCCTACCACTATGTGTTTATAATATCTAATATCCATGCAATAATGTATATATTAATTATAATAAATAAACACAGACTGAAAGAGGTGCTCACAAATTTAGTGACAGCAGTTTCCTAACAAAGTTTTAGAGACAACTGCAGAAGGCATTAAAGCAGGAGAAAAACATAATCAAATTTCATTTTTAAAAGATCACTCTGGAAACAATATCAAATTTGGAAGCAAGGATGCAACAACTGGCTTCCAAAGGCGTGAACTAGCAGAGAAAATGGAAGGGAGAGGGAGGGTGAGAAAAGCTTTAGGAGACTTATCAAGGGATGAAGGCCGGGGGTCAAGCTCTATGGCTTCTGATGTCTGGTGACAGAACGCAGAAGAGAATGGAAAACAAAGTGCGTGCATGTGTGTGTATCATATAGGGGGTGACAATTAAATGTTGATCATACTGCAACTGCAATGCCCATCGAGCCACAGGGTAAATACATACAATGGAGTTGGGAGAACAGGTGTGGAGTTCAAGAAAGAAGCCTGGGTTCATTTGTGGTTGGGCTCCATCAGTCTGAAAGTGGTCACTGACAAGATGGCTTTTGCGAAGTGCCAAGGAGAATACCTAAAGACAAAAGGGTGCCAGAGCTGAAAAAACCAGTCATGATAACAAAGCCACTGAAGAATTTTATTTGCAAACGAAAATACAGACACAGACAGTAGAAAACAATATGTATGGATACTAAGGTGGAAAGGAGGGACAGAATAAATTGGGAGATTGGGATTAACATATATACACTATTAATACTATGCATAAAATAGATAACTAAAGAGAACCAACTTCATAGCTCAGGGAACCCTACTCAGTGCTCTGTGAGGATTAAATAGGAAGGATATTCAAAAAAGAGGGGTTAGTTGGTAAAGAATCCGCCTCCAAGCAGGAGACCTGGGTTTGATCCCTGCGTTAAGAAGATCCCCTGGAGGAGGGCATGGCAACCGACTCGAGTATTCTTGCCTGAGATAATCCCATGGACAGAGGAGCCTGGCAGGCCACAGTCCACGAGGTCTCAAAGAGTCAGATATGACATAGCAGCTAGACTACCACCACCATATGTAAACATACAGCTGATTTACTTTGCTGTACAACAGAAACACAACACTGTAAAGCAACTATACTTTAAAAAAGACCGTAGGAAGGAAGGAAGGGCCTGGGAGAAGGAAGGAGTCCTGGAGAGGAAGGCATGAGAATGAGAGACCAGGAACCAAAGGATGCTGAAGGCTGCTGGGAAAAGGCTATGTGGCCGTCTGACCCACTACACTCACACACCATCAGTGAGCAGAGAACATCCTGGCATCACACCTGCTTCCAAAGCGAACTAAGGCCCCTCGGCCACCACTCCTCACCCTAAACATCTTTAGAAAGTTGAACCAGACGAGCTCAGTAAAGAAAGGCAGGATGCTGGCAACTTGATATTCTACAGAAATGAGTGAGGAAGCATAATTCACAATCAGAATCAACCTGTCGGAAACCACTTTGAGCAATATCTCATTATTAGAAAAAGAACGTTTTCCTTAAAAACCTTGATTTTTAACAGTCAGCAATAAAAAATATAGAAATGCTTTCTAAGAGAAAGAATGAAACTTGCCAAGACCCAGAAAGTGAAAGTCACTCAGTGGTGTTTCACTCTTTGTGACCCCACGGACTGTAAAGTCCATGGAATCCTGCAGGCCAGAATACTGCAGTGGGTAGCCTTTCCCTTTTCCAGGGGATCTTCCCAACCCAGGGATCGAACCCAGGTCTCCCACATTGCAGGCGGATTCTTTACCAGCTGAGCCACAAGGGAAGCCCAAGAATACTAGAGTGGATAGCCTATCCCTTCTCCAGCGGGATCTTCCCGATCCAGGAATCGAACCAGGGTCTCCTGCACTGCAGGCGGATTCTTTACCAACTGAGCTATGCTGCTGCTGCTGTTCCTGCTGCTGCTGCTGCTGCTGCTGCTAAGTCGCTTCAGTCGTGTCCGACTCTGTGCGGCCCCATCGACGGCAGCCCACCAAGCTCCCCTATCCCTGGGATTCTCCAGGTGAGAACACTGCAGTGGGTTGCCATTTCCTTCTCCAATGCATGAAAGTGAAGTCGCTCAGTCATGTCCGACTCTTAGCAACCCCGTGGACTGCAGTCCACCAGGCCCCTCCGTCCATAGGATTTTCCAGGCAAGAGTACTGGAGTGGGGTGCCATTGCCTTCTGAGCTATGAGGGAAGCCCAGAGATCCAGAAAACATGAAGAAAAAAAAGAAAAACACTTCTGATCCTACTCTGTTACACATGCTCAGCTGTCTGACCAGCCGTAACTGATTCCTCTTTCCCATCAGACCCTAACAACTCTCCTTCATGATGTGAGGATAGGCTTTGGCTTTTGGAAGCAACCGTGAGTTTGTTCAGTGTCCTCTCTTAAGATAGAAGCCAGATTGAGGGCAAATTTTACTATTTTTCCAATGCCCTTAATTTTTCTTTTTTTAATTTGGAGTCTCTCCATAATGATCAAGAGATACAAACCTTATCTTGGGTTTGAATCAGTGTCTAATTCTACTTGGTCTGAATACTGAGTCAGGATAAAACCTGAAGAAGGCTAAACAACTCCTTGGACTTAGAAATAGCACCATAAGTTGAATTTACCTGCTCCCTTCCCCAACTTTTATTATGGAAATTTTCAAAGATATAAAAACATAAGCAGATTAATCCAATGAGTGCAGGGGCCCATTATCAGCTTCAACAATCACGACCCACAGCCAATCCCATTCTATCTACACTCTCTTCCACCCATAATCTCATATTCAGTTCAGTTCAGTTCAGTTGCTCAGTCGTGTCTGACTCTTTGCGACCCCATGAGTCACAGCACACCAGGCCTCCCTGTCCATCACCAACTCCCGGAGTTCCCTCAAACTCACGTCCATCGAACTGGTGATGCCATCCAGCCATCTCATCCTCTGCTGTCCCCTTCTCCTCCTGCCCCCAATCCCTCCCAGCATCAGAGTCTTTTCCAATGAGTCAACTCTTCACATGAGGTGGCCAAAGTACTGGAGTTTCAGCTTTAGCATCATTCCTTCCAAAGAACATCCAGGACTGATCTCTTTTAGAATCGACTGGTTGGATCTCCTTGCAGTCCAAGGGACTCTCAAGAGTCTTCTCCAACACCACACTTCAAAAGCATCAATTCTTCGGCGCTCAGCTTTCTTCACAGTCCAACTCTCACATCCATACATGACCACTGGAAAAACCATAGCCTTGACTAGACGGACCTTTGTTGGCAAAGTAATGTCTCTGCTTTTCAATACGTTATCTAGGTTGGTCATAACTTTTCTTCCAAGGAGTAAGCGTCTTTTAATTTCATGGCTGCAATCACCATCTGCACTGATTTTGGAGCCCCCAAAAATAAAGTCTGATAATGTTTCCACTATTTCCCCATCTATTTGCCATGAAGTGATGGGACCAGATGCCATGATCTTCATTTTCTGAATGTTGAGCTTTAAGCCAACTTTTTCACTTGCCTCTTTCACGTTCATCAAGAGGCTTTTTAGTTCCTCTTCACTTTCTGCCATAAGGGTGGTGTCATCTGCATATCTGAGGTTATTGAGATTTCTCCCTGCAATCTTGATTCCAGCTTGTGCTTCTTCCAGCCCAGCATTTCTCATGATGTACTCTGCATAGAAGTTAAATAAGCAGGGTGACAATATACAGTCTTGACGTACTCCTTTTCCTATTTGGAACCAGTCTGTTGTTCCATGTCCTATTTGAAACCAGTCTGTTGTTCCATGTCCAGTTCTAACTGTTGCTTCCTGACCTGCATATAGGTTTCTCAAGAGGCAGGTCAGGTGGTCTGGTATTCCCATCTCTTGAAGAATTTTCCACAGTTCACTGTGATCCACACAGTCAAAGGCTTTGGCATAGTCAAGAAAGCAGAAATAGATGTTTTTTCTGGAACTCTCTTGCTTTTTCGATGATCCAGCAGATGTTGGCAATTTGATCTGCCTTTTCTAAAATCAGCTTGAACATCTGCAAGTTCATAGTTTCATATTACCTTGAAGCAAATCCCAGAAATTCTAACATTTCGTCCATGGATATTATTGCATCTCTAAAAGATAATATAACTATAAAACTATTATCATATCCCCCCAAATTAGTAATACTTTTTATTGTTAGGAAGAGGAATTTCTATTTCAATACCACCACATTTCCAGTTAATCATATTTCCAACTGTCTCAAAGAAGTTATATTTTAAAAGACTATTTCTTTGTTTGCATTAGGAACTCCTCAGAGTTCACCATGGTGGTTGGTTGATAGGTTTGTTAAGAATTTGGGGAGTCATGCATTTTTTTTAAAGACTACTTTTTAAGAGCCATTGTAGGTTTTATAATAAAATTGAGGGAAGGTGTGTACAGACATTTCCTATGAAGCTTTCCTAAGAACTTTTAATCTATAGGTTTCCTCCTTCATCTCTATTCTTTCTCCTAACAAGTTATTTATTGAAGAAACTGGGTTATTTGTCCTGTAGAGTGTCCCACAGTCTCATTGCATTCCCAAGTTCAATTTTAACATGATCCAGTTCACTTTAAATATTCAAGTTGGTTAATTTTTTCCTGCCCTTTGTTGATAATTAGGTAGATACAGGTATCACATGGTACAGTGAAGAAAACCAGCATGAAGTGGACAGGGGCTGGGGTTGAACGGCTCTAGAACAGGCCGTTGCGCTGAATCCCAGCTCCACCACTCTCCAGCTGTGTGGCCTTTAACCAGCTTACTTCTCTGTGCTTCAGGGTCCTATCTGTGAAATGGAGATAATGCTTTACAACTGGGCTTCCCAGGTGGCTCAGTAGTAAAGAATCTGCCTGCCGACATGGGACATGCAGGTTTGATCCCTGGGAGGGAAAGATCTCCTGGAGGAGAAAATGGCAATGCACTCCAGTATCCTTGCCTGGAAAAATGCCATCGACAGAGGAGGCTAGTGGGCTGCAGGCCATGGGGTCACTAAAGAGTCAAAAATGACTGAGCATGCATGCATGCACAACTTCACAACTACTGTGGGAGACTCTCTGAGTTCATTGAGAAAAAGAAGCCAGCACACAGTAAGCTCTCAAACAAACAAAGCTGTCATTATTATCCTTTTAAAATGATTACCTCTAATTAAAGTGAAAGTCTCCTCCTCAAAATTAAAGCTCAACCTTAAAGTGTCCCCTCTTTTCTTTCCCAACTAAGTGACTACTCTAAATTGTTGAGTTCTTGCCAATTTCTGTTTAAACAGCACTTCTGAACAAAAACTACCCCTGCTGTGTGATAAAAGTATCTTCCATATTTTGCAAACAGTAGGCAGAATCAACTGTCCTTGAACAGCCACAGAACTAATCTACTTGCCCGTCTAGGAAGCATTCAAGTGAGGCGCAGCAACTTCTGTTTACTTTCACAAAGAGCCTATCATGTGTCAAGCATGATGTTTATTTAGCACAGACACTTCATGAATTATTTGCTGAATTTCAGTGGGGTGGGGGGCATTCAATGGTCTATGTTTTAATTAGTAATAACCCCAAAGTTCTCATTTAAAATATATATTCAGTACCTACCACTGGGCTACGTGCTGCAGGGAGTGAAACCTTAAAAGCACAGTCTTTAAAAGAAGTTTATAATCCATCAGGAGGGATGCGGAAAAGGCAATGGCACCCCACTCCATCGTTGCCTGGAAAACCCCATGGATGGAGGAGCAGTAGGCTGCAGTCCATGGGGTCACTAAGAGTCGGACACAACTGAACTGACTTAGCAGCAGGAGCAGGAGGGAAGAGAGGTATACTAATTATCCATAATGTAATATAACATGAGAGGAGCAGATAAAATGGTTGGGAAAAAAATTAGGTGGGGCAAGTAACTTAGAGTTAAGGGTAGTTATGGGGGGCGCTTTTTAAAAAAGAGATGATGGGTAGGATGAAAGTTTACACAATGTGTAGAAGTTTAATAGACCACAGAAAGGAGTAGAAAAAACAAAGAGACAGAATTTCAGAGAAAACAAGAGCCTGGCGGGGGTCACAGAATGGCAGTGTTCCGATCGGATGGAGTAAAAGGGCAGTGAGAGAGGTGGCTAGATTCTAAAAGCCTTTGACAAGTGGTACTCAAAAGACTGGACTAGATTTGGCAAAAAAACAGAGGTTTCCTCAGCCAGTGAGTGGCATGGTCAGAGTTTCATTTTATATAAATTAACATGGATGTGCCAAGGCAGGAGAAGACCACCTCTATCCTAATTTAGTCAAGTAAAAGGAAAGAAGACACAAACATCAGTTATATTATGTATGGAGAAAATATTAATATAACATGAGAGAAGAGATGGAGGAGAACTCAAACATAGCAGCAAAGTTTTGAACCTAAATGTCTGGGGAAAATAGTGGTGCCATTAATACTGATAGAAATCAGTTCAAAGAGCTGGAGGTGGGAGAGAAGTGATATAGTAAATCCTACACGAATGTGTTGAATCTGATGGACTGGCACATTACAAACTGTGGGCTACCAGTACCAACAGGAGAAGTGTCGAGAGTGGGCCAGTGAGAAAACCTCAGAGAGGTAATATGTTTAGGTGGGCTAGTGAAAACAGATGAAGAAGTATTGTTTAGAGAAGAATACTCAGGTTACTACAGATGGTTGAATTCAAAGAATGAAAGAGCTTCAGAGGAGTTGTGAAGACAACGGACAGATGGGAGAGGTTAAAGGAGTAAGTGAGAAGGTAAAAGCGATGAATGTTACCACTTATTCAACAAACTCAAAAAGAAGAAAGAAAAGATGAGATAGAGACAAGAACATTGAAGAATTATTTGTTCTTCTGGAAGAGGGACCTTCTGAAGGTCCCTATGCAGATCAGAGGTGATATGGAGTTATACGTGGAAACAAAAAAGAAATGACACAAATGTACAGACGAAACAAAAACAGACTCAGACCTGGAGAGTGAACTTATGGCTGCCAGGGGGAAGGGCGGGGGAAAGGCAGAGTCAGGGAGTTGGGGATGATCATGTGCACACAGCTATCTTTAAAACAGATAACCAACAAAGACAGACTGTACAGCACGTGGAATTCTGCTCAATGTATGTGCCAGCCTGGATGGGAGGGGAGCTTGGGGGAGAATGGATACATGTATATATATGGCCGAGTCCCTTTGGATGTCCACCTGAAACTATCACAACATTGTTAATCGGCTATATTCTAATATAATATAAAAAGCTTTTATTTCTTGAAAAAAAAAAAAGGTGATGATGAGGAAACAACTGAATACTCAAGAAAAAAAACAAGTGACCCTGGGGACAAAAAAAAAAAGAGAGAGAGGCAAATGAAAAGAAAGAAATATGTTAAGGCAGAGAAAGAAAATGAAGCTTGAAAGTAAAGATGACCAGCTGTCAGATGTGCTTTGTCATCCTCCAAAGAGTTTCAAAAAACTATGACTTAAATTGTAGAGATTTCACCTAGAAAACCAGACTCTTGACTTTTCTAGAAAAAAGAGAAAGATGGGCAACACCAGGCCAGGCTTCCACAGGACAACTAATGTGGCTGTAACCTGCCCATCTCCTCCTTCATTTCAGTAATTCAGAAGGCCTCTCTGGGCAGTTGAGTCTGTGATCCCTGACCTACATCCTTTCATTTAAAAAAAGGAGATGATGTCATCCTTAGAGAGCGAGGATGCTAGACTGAGACTTGAAAACTGTGAAAAGCCATTGTAATAGTCATCGAAGGAAATGGGTTAGGAAGTCAAACAGGAGATGAATAACCAAAGAGTTGTTGTCTATTGGTCCGCTGAAGAGAGCAGGGATTCATCATGTTGCCTGGCAGTGCCCTACAGCCTGAAAGCAGAGACCTCAGGACAGCTGTGGCAGAAGACAGGAGGACAAAGGGTCCTGGGGTGATGGGGGACCTCAGTGAGAAGACCTGCCCTTGACGGCGAGTCCAAAGTGGTTGGTGTCCTCGGACAGTGAAGAGGAGACATTGTGGGAACAGAGTGGATGAGGAGGAGGGAGGGGGGATGGAGGAGACCTGGAAGGCAAGATAAAAAGAGTCTTCCTGGAATTTTTTCTGGCAGGAACTTGAAAGTTATCATCTGTATAAAAATATTAGAGGACAGACCACACATCAAAGGTTAAGTGGAAGAACTGGGAGACTTCGGGAGGAAAGTAAAAACTAGTATGATTAGTACAAAAGGGAAAAGTTAGTTCTGCAAAAATTTATTAGTACATCTTCTCCCTGATATTCAACTCCTAGAAAAAGTGAAAATATAACCAAGCTTGCTAACCAATGATAAATGAAGTTCAAAGTATTATATTTTTGTGAAATGAGCCACGTGAATGTCAAAGGCTTTTCAACTACACACTTGACTTCCTTTCAAATATGATTTTGGAGATAAAAATACACTCATTCTTTGTTCTTATATGCAGAGGACTGTATACATTATCTCAAGTTTTCAAGAAGAAGATCAAAAGTTTGAAGTTCAGGAAGTTCTCGGTGTCCCCCACAGCACATGCACGTATAGAGGGAAGGGACCCAGTGCTCACAGCTGCTGGCTGGGTGCCTCAGCCTGTGGAGTCTACATATTCCCTAAGTAACTTTATGTTGAAAAGAAACACACACAAAACAAAATGACATATTCAATGCAGAGACTAATCCTACAAAGTTACACCCCAACTGGCAGCCTAGCAGCTCTGCCGGGAACAGCAAGCATGGCAGCACCAAGAAGGGGCAGGGATGGGCGATTAAGGCTTTATCTCCAATGTTTGGGTTATTTACTCTTATGGTGAGAATGTATTCCTTACTTAAAACAATTTTAATTAAAATTCAGTAAAATGAAACTAAATCAACCTTTCTAATCATCAAAGAAATATACATTTAAATGAAATCTTTTATTTCAAATATTACTAAAGAGACTGGTGAGGCAGAATACCTGTAAAGTGTGGGACCAGAGGAAATGCAACGGTGTGGCCACTGCTGTTTTTCTCTGAAGAGATAATGCATGCCCAAAGCACATTTAAAAGGTACAAAAGAACCTGTTCTAAAAATTAAGTCTCAGGACTTCCCTGGTGACCAATGGTTAAGAATCTACCTGCCAATATAGAGGACGTGAGTTCAGTTCCTGGTTGGTGAACTAAGATCCCACACCCTGTGGAGCAACTAAGCCTGTGTGCTGCAACTAAGACCCAACACAGCCAAAAATAAATAAAACTTTTTTTAAAAAATTAAGTTTTCATCCCTCTCCTATACCCTAGACACCAGTTCCTCCTCTTAAAATCTACTACTACCAAGTTTCTTAGGTGTCCTTCAAAGAGTCTACTAAATCATGGGTAGGAGTGTAAATCAATACACCTTATTGAAAGAAAGCTTAGCAGTATCTATCAACACTTTAAATACACATACCTTACTAGCTTTCAACTCCAACCATAAGACTCTACAAAAAAAAATGATCTATGTATCTAAATGCCCATGGCAACACTTCAGGGGTAATGAATAATTAGAAACCACATAAATATAAAAAATACAGCATATATGCCCAATAGCTGAAGAATCCCATGGACAGAGAAGCCTGGCAGGCTACAGTCCATGGGGTCGCAAAGAGTCGGACATGACTGAGCGACTCACACACACACACACACACACACACACACACACACACACACAGAGCCAATAAAACACTGTGTGCATGTGCACACACACGTGTGCACACTCAATTATGTCTGAGTCTGCAACCCCACATTCTGTAGCCCACAAGGCTCCTCTGTCCCTGGGATTCCCCAGGGAGGAATACTGGAGTGGGCTGCCATTTCCTTCTCCAATAGGACACTGTACAGTCATTATCAGACCTGAGAGAACTCTATATACAGTTGACTCTTGAGCAACATGGAGGTGGGAAGGTTAGGGGTACCAATTTTCCCTGCGCATTAAAAAATCTGCATATAACTCACATTCAGCCCTTGGGATCTGTGGTTCTGCATCCAAGGATTCTGTCAACAGGGGATCATGTAAACAGTGTGGTACATATTTAGTGAAAAAAGTTCCTGTGCTTCCTGTGTAAGTGGACCTGTGCAGTTCAAACCCATGTTGTTCAACAGTCGACTGTATATAAGCATGGAAAGATGTTTCATGACACAGTGGAGAAGGAAAAAAGGGAGCTTCCAAGAAAACCAACAGTATGACAGTGTTTCTGTAAGTTAATAAAAAATTCTGGATTTGCACGATCTGTGTGTATGAATGTTGCATATGTCTAGGAGGCTATTCAAACAATCTTTAATTGTGTTAATTACAGAGGATTTGGAAGAGTGGAAAAAAGAATAGGGAACGGTTTCAATTTTTTAATACTATGATATTATTTGCATTACAATGAGCATATAATACTTTTGTAACTTAAGAGTTTTAAGAATTAAGGTAAAAAAATAAAGCTGACAGAAATCAGTATTACATGGATGAAAATAATCATCTGTAAAAATATTTTTGCATGCATGTTATGAAAAAGACTAAGATACGACACGTAAGGATTTAACTGCCAAGAGCTGCCCCTAAGGCCCAGGCATGAACTAACAAATGATTATACTGAAGGATGAATAAGAATCATGCATTCTAAGGGCTGCCAGACACAGAGTCCCAAAGCTGCGGAGCGAAGTTAGAAGGGCCCAGTCATCCACAAAATGCAAGTTCTTTTCTCTTCTTACAGACCCAAACTCAATAACTTTCAAAGAGTGATTGAAAATATTGAGGGTGGACAAAGAAAGGTAATGGACATGGAAAAAAGGAGAGCTAAGTAAATAAAGGTATTACAAAATCCAGGAATTTCAGATGATCTCCAGGAATAATCCTAAGGTCCATTTTCTAAATTTCAGCCAGAAGCCAAAACTTTCTTTCTGAAAAGGTGGGCATCAACTGTAGAATTTAAACTTCAATCCAAGAACACACAGTACACTGGTCATGAGAAAGTAACACGATGAAAAAGCTGACAAAAAAAGGACAGATGATTAGAACGCATGGCGTGTCCTTCTATCTTCAGCATTGATCATGAGGAAAAGATGCACTCACTGATTCCATGAAGGTTCCCAGGCTTTCCAGCAGATAAACCTCTGGAAGGAGAAAACGCTGAGGCAATGTTCATTCAGAAATGCTACAGCTAAAGATTATAGCAGCTGTGGCCAAACCTCCTTCCAATATTGGCCTTATTTCTCAAACTCACAATGCTAATTTTCTACTGCTGCCACAGCAAATGACCACAAATTCAGCAGCCTGAAACACCACCTATCTGTCATCTCACAGTTTCTGTGGATCAGAAGTCGGGGCACAGCGTGGCTCAGCTGGGTGTCTACCCCAGGGTTCACAGGCAGAATCATGATAGCGGCAAGGCTGTGCTCCTCTCTGGAATCTCTGTGGATGAGCTCATTCAGAGTGTGGGTAGAATTCATTCTGTGGTTGTAGGAGTGAGATCCCCATTTCCTTCCTGGCTATGGGCCAGGGATTGTTCTCAACTTCTAGAGACCACTTGGCTCGGTGCCTCATACAAAGTCAGCAATGGCGGGTCAAGTCCCTCTCAGCTGCCTTCCTGCCTCGCCTCTTCTGCTGCCTCCCCATCTCTCTGCCACTGCTGCTAAGTCGCTTCAGTCGTGTCTGACTCCGTGCGACCCCATAGACGGCAGCCCACCAGGCTTCCCCGTCCCTGGGATTCTCCAGGCAAGAACACTGGAGTGGGTTGCCATGGCCTTCTCCAATGCATGAAAGTGAAAAGGGAAAGTGAAGTCGCTCAGTCGTGTCCGACTCTTAGCGACCCCGTGGACTGCAGCCTACCAGGCTCCCCCATCCATAGGATTTTCCAGGCAAGAGTACTGGAGTGGGGTGCCACTGCCTTCTCCCATCTCTCTGAGTCTTCTGTTTTTAAAGGCTTAAGTAATTACTTAAAGTTTGCCCACCTGGAATATAAACTGCTGTAACTACTATGTAGAACAGTATGAAGATTTCATAAAAAACTAAAAACAGAGCTACCATATGATCCAGCAATCCCACTCCTGAGTATATATTCAGAAAAGACAAAAACTCTAATTCAAAAAGATACATACACCCCATGTTCACAGCTGCACTAGTTACAAGTCAAGACATGGAAGCAACATAAATGTCCACTGACAGATGATGGATAAAGAAGACATGGGACATATACAAATGGAATACTACTGAGCCATAAAAAAGAATGAAATAATGTTATTTGCAACATGTATGGACCTAGAGATTACCACACTAAGTGAAGTAAGTCAGAGAAAGATAAACTATCATGTGATAGCACTTGTAAGTGGAATCTTTAAAAAATGAAACAGAAGAACTTCTTTACAAAAAGAAATAGCAGAGGTAACTACATTCAATATATTATAATAACCAATTATGGAAAAGAATCTGAAGAAGAATATATATTAACATATGTATAACTGCATCACTTTGCTATATACCTGAAACTAACACAACATTGTAAAATAAATATACTTCAACAAAAAAATTATTTAATGCTGAATTCCGCCACCTAGACAACTGAGGCTTCTCTCCCTACCTTAGAGCATGCTATTCCTTCACAGCTGTACTTGGATTAGTGCTGACTGAACAACCAAATGACAGAAGTCCTGGAAGGACATCTTTAGGATTAGCCTACCATACTCATTTATATTCTGAGGTTAAAAAAAGATGACACAGGTAATCCAATCTACCTGGATTTATCAGTGTATAATAATAAACTGGCATTGCTCTTGAGTTATTTCAATTAAACCTGAAAATAACTCTACTAAATTATTATCATAACCATCTCCATAATCAACAAAACTATGCAAGCCAGAATCAAGACTGCCAACAGAATTATCAACAACCTCAGATATGCAGATGACACCACCCTTATGACAGCAAGTGAAGAAGAACTAAAGAGCCTCTTGATGAAAGTGAAAGAAGAGAGTGAAAAAGTTGGCTTAAAGCTCAACATTCAGAAAACTAAGATCTTGGCATCTGGTCCCATCACTTCATGGGAAATAGATGAGGAAACAGTGGAAACAGTGGCTGACTTTATTTTTTTGGGCTCCAAAATCACTGCAGATGGTGATTGCAGCCCTGAAATTAAAAGACACCTACTCCTTGGAAGGAAAGTTATGACCAACTTAGCGTATTAAAAAGCAGAGACATTACTTTGTCAACAAAGGTCTGTCTAGTCAAGGCTATGGTTTTTCCAGTGGTCAGGTATGGATGTGAGAGTTGGACTATAAAGAAAGCTGAGTGCCAAAGAATCGATGCTTTTGACCTGTGGTGTTGGAGAAGACTCTTGAGAGTCCCTTGGACTGCAAGGAGATCCAACCAATCCATCCTAAAGGAGATCAGTCCTGGGTGTTCATTGGTAGGACTGATGTTGAGAAATACTGAAACTCCAATACTTTGGCCACCTCATGCAAAGAGTTGACTCATTTGAAAAGACCCTGATGCTAGGAAAGATTGAGGGCAGAAGGAGAAGGGGACGGCAGAGGATGAGATGGTTGGATGGCATCACCGACTCAATGGACATGGGTTTGGGTGACTCCGGGAGTTGGTGATGGACAGGGAGGCCTGGTGTGCTGCAGTTCATGGGGTTGCAAAGAGTCAGACACGACTGAGCGACTGAACTGAACTGATGCCTCAGTGAGAACTGCAAGTTAGACAAATCGGAATTAAGCCCAATGCTAGCATCTAAAGAGCCCATTTCCTCTAAAATTTCTGAAAACACGGCATAATTATGAGTTCAAACAAAAGAATGGCTAATTTAATAGTAATGAGAATAAGGAATAGTGATGTTTAAAATGGAGAGGGAGGGAGGAAATCCAATAGGAGTTAGCAACTAATCAGTTCTGTGAATTAAAAGTGAAGGAAAAAATAAAATAAAATCCAACTACTATCTGAAGGACAAACTGAGGTTAACAAATCATTTAAGTCCAAAGAAACTTGAATAATTTCTACCCAGAGGATGTGGGAGACATTCACATTACCAAAAGTCCTAATAATTTTGAAAATTACAAAATAGTCATACAATGGAATACTAGCCCTAACATACTAAGGAGGCTACAAAACACCATGCTTAAGACTGTGCACATATGTGTACGTACACACATGTGAGCACAGTCACACCCTTTCCATTTATCTTATTCAATAAATATTTATGGAGCATCACTTGTGTGCTAAACATGTGTCTAGTTGCTATGGATATAGCAATAAACAAAACAAAGTCCCTGTCTAGAAACAGCAAATATACAAATAAACAAGTGAAAATATAAGAGACAGTGATAATACCATGGAGAGAAAAAAGCAGTGTAAGGAAACAGGGAACTCACAAAGGAGGGCTGTTATGCTGTGTGAGCTGGTCAGGGAAGGTGACTCTGCTATAGTGACATCAGAACACAGCTCTGAAGGAAATGAGTGAGCCATGTGGTTCTCTGTGGGTAAGCTTGCAGTAAGCTGAGGGAACAGCAAGTCCAAGTGTCCTGGGGCAGAAGAACTAAAGCAGCAGAGAGGAAGCAATTGTGGCTGCAACCAAGTAAACCAGGAGGGAAGGAGAAGGGGGAGAGGTCAGAGAAGGTCAGGACTTCTGTGCCATTTTAAAGACTTTGGAAATGAGAAGGCATCAGAGGATTCTGCATACAAGAAAAAAGATATAGTTTATCCATAAATAAAGAACTGAAGGGACTCCCCTGGTGGTTCAGTGGCAAGACTCCGTGTTCCCAACGCAGGGGACCCAGGTTCAATCCCTGATCAGGGAACTAGATCCCACATGTAGCAACTAAGAGGTTGCATGCTGAAACTAAAGATCCAGCATGCCACAACTAAGACTTGGTACAGCCAAATAAATAAAATATATAAATGGCATTTAAAAAGAGCTGAAATTCAAAAATACTAAGTGTGAAAGTGTTAGCCACTCAGTCATATCTGTTTTGCCCAGAGTCCGAGTCCCCAAAACTGAGAGAATAAGACATCCACAGCAATGCAAAAGCATAAAGGGGTTTATTGCTAGCTCGAGCCAGGGCTCCTGTCACATCCAACACAGTGGAGTAGAACAAGAGCCCCGAGCCCAGATTTTCAGCAGTATTTATAAGTTTAGAACAAAGACAGGGAGTTGGCAAGGGTTGACTGGCTGCAGGGGTTTTCTGGTATTTACTGATTGGCCACTTATCATCCCTCTGATTAGCCAGAGTTATCATCTCTCTGAAGCCTCAGAAGCATGACTCAGGATTATTTTTGGCCTAGTGCGCCTCTCTGAGCCTGTCATGGCTCTGGTGAGGTTGTAACAATATCCTACTCTTTGTGACACCATGGACTATATAATATAGCTCACCAGGCTCCCCTGTCCATAGGATTTCCTAGGCAAGAATACTGGAGTGGGTAGCCATTCCCTGTCCAGGGGATCTTGCCAACCCAGTGATCAAACCCAGGTCTTCTGTACCTTCTGAGCCACCAGGGACGCCTCAGTCTAGAAATAATTACGTCTTCATAATGGGATGATAACTTAGGAACTTTTGTTTTCCCGTTTTACTTATTATTCAAAAGAAAAGGTTTGGTATGTAGAATGTCAAGTTAGTTTTCCAGTGGACAGAAGTGAACGACCAGCACTGCTTTGGGGACAGTGGTTAGGCTCCCGGGTTCTGGACCAGGAGAGCTAAATTTGGTTTCCTTACTTCGAGTCCATTCGATTTACCCAATGTGCATTAAATCTTAGTCCACTTAGCTTAAATTTTAAGTAATAATACCCACTTCTTCTGGCTGTTCTGATGGAAGGAAAGCACTCGCACAGTACTGAGCACACAGTAAGAGTCCCTGGGGCCCTATATCTGTTAGTATCACTGCCCAGCACAGATTCAGCCAGGTCTGTTTTATGTATGGAACAGCTAAAATGTGCCTGTCATCTGTAGCATGCGTGGGATACAGGCGATATGTCAACCTAACCTGGGCTTCCTCCCTGCGTCTCCCTCTGAACAGCAGTGCAATCCAAGAGATAACACAAGTCCAGCTCAACTTAATTTCCAAAACCCAAACTGAGAGAATCCATGAGGCTCTGCGGCAAAGGAGGCCAAATCTAAACCACAGAAACAAATGAACTTATTTCACATTTAATTCATTCCTGAGGTTTGGTAAACTCAGCTCTCAGGCAAATCTGTAATCCTTTATTCCTTTAGTCTTTATTTTTCGGTCAAGATCTGAGACAGCCAATAATTCATATTTACATTTAAAATTTATATTTAAAATGCAGGATTACTGACTGCAACTTGAGAAGAAAAGAAAAAGCTTTAATTTTCAAATAATAAAATGCAATAATATATTTTACAAGAGGACAAATTTCTGGGTGCAAAGTTTGAAAACATTCAGATGTGTCAAGTTTCTCATGTGTAATTTTTAGCTGTCAACACAAATTCTCTCCACAGATGAAGAACATTATTACAAAGACTTTATCATTAAGAAAAGTCTCAGCTACTTGCATTCAACATTCTAGTTTAAATGACAATTCTAGTGTTTTGTTTTCTGAGGGGGAGGAATAAACAACTTTACCATCTCCTAGTCTGTGTGTCCTCTCTAAATGTCAACTTGGCCCAATTACATTTATTTTTCATGTAGGGAAATAGCAGGGTTTGTTTCACATGGGTGCTGGGTATGTGCACAGAAATTTCACCATTTAATTTTCGTGTCTGGAAGGAAAGGAGCTTATAATTACACCATGAGGTATAACTATAATTAGGTTCTCAAATACCATAGGTATCCCTATGATCCAATTGTGAAATAACAGAGAGTTCTGGTACTGTGTTACTGGCTTGGCTTTTTTTCCCCCTTGAACCATCACATTCCTCTAACCTCAGGAAGAATGAGAAAATCTTATGGTTGAAAAGGTTTTTTTTTTTTTTCTTTAAAGATAAAAAAAATAATAAGCTAATACAAAGCCATTACTATTACTCAGCACTGATGAGACTTTCATATATGCTTGTGGTGCTTAAAAAATCATTATGGTGGCTATGAGTTATATTCTGCAAAACAAGTTAATGGCAAGTTTAGGTAAGATAAGTACCTTTAACCTTGTTACCTCTAGTGATGCTAATAAGACTTGGCAATAACGTAACTTCCTAGTTGACATAGTACAGTGCCCTCTACACATGGTCCTTTATGATTATTTTGAGAAGAGACACACATACAATTTAAAGGTCGTACTCAAGCTTAAGCACCATGTTTGTGTTTATGTGTAGGTGGTTTTTGTGTGTGGAGGTGAGAGGCAGGAGGAGCAGTATATACTGAAACTATTTTCCCCAAATGCCCTCAAGAAATGAGTAAGACATTAGGTTGATGAAAAAGTAATTGTAGTTCATATCATGAATTTTAAATCATTATAACTAGGCTCAGTTCAGTTCAATCGCTCAGTCATGTCTGACTCTTTGTGACCCCATGGACTGCAGCATGCCAGGCCTCCCTGTCCATCACCAACTTCCGGAGCCTACTCAAACTCACGTCCATTGAGTCAGTGATGCCATCCAACCATCTCATCCTCTGTAGTCCCCTTCTCCTCCCACCTTCAATCTTTCCCAGCATCAGGGTCTTTTCAAATGAGTCAGTTCTTCGCATCAGGTGGCCAAAAAGTATTGGAGTTTCAGCTTCAGCATCAGTCCTTCCAATGAATATTCAGGACTGATTTCCTTTAGGATGGACTGGTTGGCTCAAACACATCTTTATTAGCCAAAATAGGGACCATTACAATAAACACATTTTTGCCAATGAGAAATAAGTTTGCTTATTCCTGTAGTGTAAAAACCCATGCTTTAGGATTCGATGAACACTTGGAAAGCATTTTCTGTCTCCTGCTGGTTGTAGAAGCACTTTCCCTGCAAAAAGTCAATATGCTTGAAGAAGTGTCGGTTGTCGAGAGGTTAGGTGAATGTGGCGGATAAGGCAAAACTTCGTAGCCCAATTCATTCAACTTTTGAAGTGTTGGTTGTGTGACGTGGTCAGGCGTTGTGGAGAAGAATTGGGTCTTTTCTGTTGATCAATGCCAGCTGCTGGAGATGGTTTTCAGTGCATCTCATTGATTTGCTGAGCATACTTCTCAGATGTAATGGTTTCACTGGGATTCCGAAACCTACAGTGGATCAGACAGGCAGCAGACCACTAAACAATGACATGACTTTTTTTTTTTAGTGCAAGTTTGGGTTTGGGAAGTGCTCTGGAGCTTCTTCTTGATCCAATGACCGAGCTGGTTGTCGCTGATTGTCCCTATTGTATAAAATCCATGTTTCATCTCAGGTCACAACACAATCAAGAAATGGTTCATGGTTGCACAGCATAAAAGACAACACTTCGAAATGACAATTATTTTTTTATTTTCAGTCAGCTCATGAGGCACCTACTTATGGAGATTTTTCACCTTTCCAACCAGCTTCAAATGCTGAATGACCATAGAACGGCCACCACTGAGCTCTTAGGCAACTTCTCGTGCAGTTTTAAGATCAGCTTCAGTGATGGCTCTCGATTGGTCACTGTCAACTTCCAATGGTCAGCCACCAGGCTCCCCATCTTTAAGGCTCATCTCCTTTGCAAAACTCCTTGACCCACCACTGCACTGTACATTCATTAGCAGTTCCTGGGCCAAATGTGTCGTTGATGTTGCGAGTTATCTCTGCTGCTTTACGACCCATTTGAACTCAAGTAAAAAAATCATTCGAATTTGCTTTTTGTCTAACATCAGAATTTCTATAGTCTAAAATAAATTCATTACCAAAAAAACATAAAGCAAGAAATGTGCATTAAAATGATGTATAACATAACCACATTTAAGAATGTATTACAATATCAAATAGCAAAGTTCAACAATGCAAAACTACAATTACTTTTGCACCAACCTAACATTTCTTGTGGAGAAGGCAATGGCAACCCACTCCAGTACTCTTGCCTGGAAAACCCCATGGATGGAGGAGCCTGGTAGGATGCAGTTCATGGGGTCGCTAGGAGTCAGATACAACTGAGCAACTTCACTTCCACTTTTCACTTTCATGCATTGGAGAAGGAAATGGCAACCCACTCCAGTGTTCTTGCCTGGAGAATCCCAGGCACTGGGGAGCCTGGTGGGCTGCCATCTCTGGGGTCGCACAGAGTCAGACACGACTGAAGCAACTTAGCAGCAGCAGCAGCAGCAGCATTTCTTGACTCTCATAGGATAGTGTGTGTGATATACAATATAAAATATCTTATATAATTATACATATTCCTACTTTTCTGTACTGCTTCCATTCTAGAAAGATAAAACAAAAAATAAGCACTCTCAATTCTTGGGTGGATGATCTTATTTCTGGAAGTAGCCCTTTTCATTTAAAATCAATTACAGCCTCTAAACACCAAATAACCTTGGAAAGATTGAGAAATTCTTTAGGGAAAGGGCAAAAGTATGAGAAACAGCATATGTGAACATGCTAATAAAGCATTTGTAAAATATAAAATGCCTAACAATTTTATCCCCAAATATTTTGAGAGCCAACTTCCACTCAAACATACTCACTCATTATTACTGTATGAAGTGTAGACAACTACTCAAAGTCACATGGAGAATGGTGGGGCTTTGTTGAAGCAACAAAATGACTCCAAGAAATAAAGAAATAGAACTTCAAATGAAGATGAGATCCTTTAAAGAACTGAGTGATTCTTAGCATCCAGAATTACCAGAAAACAGATTAATTTAGAGAAACTATTTAGAAATCTATAACTTCTCTGAATACTTGAAAATATAAGAAAGCAGGTCACATCCTAGTAGTTTCAGGTTTGTCCCCAGTAAATCTACATCACTCATTTCACATATAAAACTATTATGGGGGTATTTAGCACTTAGACAAAACATATCTACAGTGTCGGAAATTTTTTATGAACTGACCAATCTGTAAAAATAATATGAGTATAGAAACTGATATGGAAAAGACAGAGCTCTTGTAGGTGGTAAATGTAGCCATGTAAACGTCGATATGGATTATCATTCTACAGACTTTTTAGGTACTTGATAAACATCTACACATTTCAGTTTTTTCAGATTATTCCCTTTTCTTATGGAAAAGTAAGTATTATCACCACGATGTTACTTCTAAAAACTTT
The DNA here is from genome assembly GCF_014754425.2 of Oryx dammah. Classification (NCBI taxonomy): domain Eukaryota; kingdom Metazoa; phylum Chordata; class Mammalia; order Artiodactyla; family Bovidae; genus Oryx; species Oryx dammah. Next base: position 36,436,487 of record NW_024070213.1, on the reverse strand, counting down.
ATTTTGATACAAAAAGTTCAGCAGGAGAAAATTTTTTTCCTTTATTAATTTAAAAATAACTCAAGCTATTAAGAGACTATAAAGCAGACTCCTTCTTTTTTTCCCCCCAAGAAATATATATGCAGCCCAAAGCAGGGAATTATCAAATGAGAGAACTTAATGCAATTTTAGATTTTGAAATTAAAATCTAAGGTCACCTGGACAAGTCAGTAAGCCTTGTCTCAAAGTGGTTTTTTTGGTTGTTGTTGCTCAGGGGGACTCATAAAAGGGAGGTCTTTGAAATTTTGAGATTCTTAATCCCTTTCCCCCTTCCTCCAAATATTATGCCTGAGCAAATGTAAAATAATCTTAGAACTGCAGACCTATGTAGATTAATTTATTAGCCTCCAATAATTCCAAGTGAGAAGTTTTATGAGCAATTATGAGCAATTCTGCGAGCCATTCTTTCAATGTGCCCTCTCCTGGTCAGTGGTGGATGTCAGGGCTGAGTTTGCCTGAAAGCAGCCTACAAGAAGAAAACTCTTCTGAATCAAGACAAATCCAGACTGCCAACAGCAAAGCACAACAGACATTTCCTGTTTCTTCAGTAAATGACAACAGTCCTATTGCGGACAACATTCCAGATTCTCAGGAGAAAGAAACAATAAACATGAGATTCCATTTTGCATTCCTACCTCCTGTAAGAGAAATGAAGTCGCTCAGTCATGTCCAACTCTTTGAGACCCCATGGACTGTAGCCCACCGGGCTCCTCTGTCCATGGAATTCTCTAGGCAAGAATACTGGAGTGGGTTGCCATTTCCTTCTCCAGGGGATCTTCCCAACCTCCTGTAAACTTAACCTCAAATCAAAGCTTTCACAAATCTGTATAACTAGTAATGTAAGCTAAGCCCACAGCACCTAGCCTTTTATCAATTAAGGGTATTAACTATGACAGCTTCTGTGCGAGGATATCCCCAAACAGGGTTTTCATTCTGTGATAATGTTATCACTGGTAAAGAATGGAAAACTTCATAAAGACTCAAGTCTCTTTCTTTCAATATCTTTTTCATTTAAATACAGAAATGAATGTTAATGGCCATGCTGCTCCTGCTGCTAAGTCGCTTCAGTTATGTCTGACTCTGTGCGACCCCACAGACGGCAGCCCACCAGGCTCCTCCGTCCCTGGGATTCTCCAGGCAAGAACATTGGAGTGGGTTGCCATTTCCTTCTCCAATGCATGAAAGTAAAAAGTGAAAGTGAAGTCACCTGTATGTCAGAATTCTTACATTTAGGGATGTAGAAAACCAAAAACCTACATCAAACTTTTAATTTCTCCAAGCAGATCTTGGAACCAGCATATCAACCACAACAAGATGACTCAAAACTGGTATGTTATTATACCAAAATATACTCCAAAAGCAACAGATGTACTCAGGAAGTAGTTTTATTTCAGTAGGATAGTTGTTAATTTCAAAATATTCTGTATTCATTTCTCATAATTCAAATTGTCTCACAATTTAAGTTTTAAACAGTGAATGAAAGAGTAACATTGACAAATGAATAATTGGAATTTCTTTCCAATGTATAGCCTCTTTCAACCATAAGACCATGATTTAAGTTATTCATAATATTATGTAAAATGGTACCCAGCATGCTTAAAAAAGTAAATATATTTGATAAAAGAATCAGGACCATTAACATAAAAAAGGGGCTTTTTTCCCCCGAAACAATATTCCTTAAAAGGATTTGAGCCAATGAAAATACAAGGTTGGTAATAGGTAAAAGGCTTTAATGTTTTAATTCTGTTTTGTACTGCTGTATCATAGCCAAGTGACTGTCACTCCTTAGAGAAAGGGGGAAAGTTGGGTTAAATTTTTTTTTTTTTTTTTTGCCTTCAACCCTGATTTATGATTTCCTCTAAAGAAAAGCACAATTTTCTGCCAAAAAGAGGAAAACAAGGCTTAGCTTTCACATCAGGAAGGAAAACAAACAAACCGGTAGCAACCTTTTTTGCATATAATAATCACTATTATTTAGCCCATTCAAGTGAAACATAAAACCAAAGAAAGGAATAAGGAACATATAGTCTTAACAGGATCTGCAGAAAAAAAAAAAAAAAAACAAGAAAAGTCATGTTTAGAGAAATTTCCAGAGCTTTTTCAGCTCTCATCAGAAACAAGCAGTTGTACTTTCCATAACCGGTGCCACAGGAAAGCGATGCCTTTCTTCCACCATGCCTTTCTTCCACCATGCTAGCTCTCCAAATAAAATAATTTTGGAAAAGAACCAGGAGTTGGCCATTTTACAAAAATCATAGAACCTTACTGTTGAGGGGACCTGAGCCAACATCTACATTCAGGCTCCCACTCAAAGCCTGAATGTTTTCTATTACATCTGGATGAATCCTACCACCTCCTCTAAAAGGCTAGATTTACTCAGTTACTGGAAGGGCCTGCCTTCCCTGAGTCAGTCTGCCTGCCCCACCCAGCCTCATTGACAGTTTAGGACTGTCCTTGGGGATCAAACAATACAAGCCTATTCCCTCTCCTGTTTGGCAAGCAGACAAGTTTTATAATAGCAGCCCTGTCTCCCTTAACTTCCTAGGACATTAAGTCCCAGTTCTCCAAACCACTCCTAACAGAACATGATTTCCAGACCCCTGGTCACACTGTCTCTATATCCCACCACAGCAAACCTTCCGATTTGGCAACATTCCTCTTAAAATGGGATGTATGGAGTCCAGCACCAGGATCTCTGACCTGGAGCACAAAAGGACCACTGTCTCCAAGAAACTGGACATGAAACCTGCTGAACCTGAGGTCCCCTTCCTTTAACTTTCTGTTAGCATAGCATCACCATCTTTGCACTTGAAAACAACCCCCAAGAAGCTTGTCAAACCAAGTTACACCACTTTTAACTTTTTAAGATGTAAAATCACAACATGACATATAACCCTGTTAATTAAAATATTACCAGCTCAAAAAATAAAATCTTACCAGCTTCACCTTACCATGTCATGTACAGTTTATCTTCTGGATTCTGACTGTCGTCAATTGTCTCTCCCAGCTATGTTTCAACCACAATTCCCAACACTGATGAAAATGCTGAATAAGAACACTGTGGTGAGCTAACCTCCAAGTCATTTCCTCCTAATGCACATCTTTTTTTTTAACCAAAGAAAATACAAATTTTCATTAAGCAATCATTTTAAATAGAACAATCAGCTTCACGAGGCTGAAGAACTGGTGAATGGCAACATGTAAGGAATAGTTGATTAAAAACAATTTTGTTGGTCCCAGTGTGGAGCTCTCTCACCAGCACCAGCACTGACTTTTTTTAAAAAAAATGTTGCATTGGGTCTTAGCTGTGGAACTTGGGATCTCTGTTGTATCATGTAGGAAGTGTTTGTTGCGGCACAAGGACTCCCTAGTTGTGGTATAGGGGTTCAGTAGCTGAGGTATAAGGGCTTTGTGGCTCCAAGGCACATGGGATCTTAGTTTCCCTGAACAGGGATCAAACCTGAGGCCCCTGCATTAGCAGACAGATTCCTAACCACTGGACCACCAGGGAAGTCCCTGGTGTTGTCTTCCCTTGGCTACGCATTATCTCCAGAGCTCAACTGGAGCCTCCATAGGACGGCCAGCTAATGTCTACAGTTCAGTTCAGTCGCTCAGTCGTGTCTGACTCTTTGCGACCCCATGAATCGCAGCACGCCAGGCCTCCCTGTCCATCACCAACTCCAATGCATTTACCATAACACGCATCTAAGTACTCAGAGTTAACCAGATGGGGATTGTTCAGCAGCCCTGGTAGCAGGTTAAACTTTGCTGAAACACTGGCATTTCCCACAGTGGCCTTTTTGTGTCCTCCATCATTTGTAAGACAGCAGGTTTATCCAGTGCACCTAGCAAGGCACTTAGAAACTGCCTCTCCAGTTATTTAAATAATGCATATAATTCAGAAAGCATCCTAGCTATTCAGTTTGGGAGACCTGGAGGAGAGAAAAACATTAGGAACTGAAGCAGGAGATAGAAGGGCCCCAGGCTAAACTGTTTCCTGTGGACAGAAACCCCGTAACATCAGAAACTCCATAAAAGTAGGATGATGGAGGCGGCTGGGCACTGCCCAAAGAAGAGACAGAGATCGCATACTTCTCATTCTTGAAGTTATAGAGATCTTTCTGACTACACATGCACAGAAAGGCTCCCTGGAGGTCAAAAGGGAGGGGGTGTTACTTCATAGTGAGTGATGTCAACCTACCCATAGATCTCTTGGCTAGAGTCCATCTTGGCTAAGAGCTATGTGCACACATGGGAGGACCCTGAGCTATACCAAATACGGACTTAGAACCGGGTGAAGCAAGATGACTGGCCAAAGGAAACCCAGAAGAAACGTCCCCTAAAAGTGATTCAAACCATGAGGGCACGACTCTATGAGTCTGCCTGTGTCTATCCACACCTACTGTACTCATTTTCCTCCTAATAAACGCTTTACTTGTTTCACTACAATCTGTCTCTAGGTGGAAATTCATTTCTATACAGTGATGGGCCAGGGCCTTGTTACTGACCACTGGTCCCTGATGGTCTAGTGGTTAGATTCAGCGCTCTCACTGCCTCAGCCCGACCTCATTCTCTGGGTGGGAACTGAAACCCTGCTTCAAACAGCTGCAGGACGAGGCCACCAGAGATCAGAACGATTTGATGTTGGCTTCCCAGGTAGTGCAGAGGGAAAGAATCCGCCTGCCAATGCAGGAGATGCAAGAGATGCGGGTTTGATCCCTGGGTCCGGAAGATCCCCTGGAGGAGGGCATGGGAACCCGCTCCAGTATTCTTGCCCGAAAATTTCCACGGACAGAGGAACCTGGTGGCTACAGTTCGTGGGGTTGCAAAGAGTCGGAAACAACCGAGTGACTGAGCATGCACAGCCAGTTCCATCTCCCTGTTTTAACAGAGGACACTCGAAAATGGTCTCAAAAGTACGCAGAATTACTAAGGAAATTGGATGAATGACATAAGTGATGTGAATGGCTCCCCCAGTGCATGCTGAGTCCCTGAGTATAAGGCCCAAAGTGGTCAAGGAGCATTCTTAAGGATCTTGTCTTTTATCATATCATTGCAGATAAACTCTGCAGACAAGAATTGTTTTCTATTCAATTCACAGATCACCAATCGATAGGTAATCATGACCCCTAGAGAGTTAGCCACATAATACGTAAGGCTGCTGACAGAATTCACCAAGCACAGGGACTTCCCCATCACACATCGTGCAACATGCCCCGTAATATGCCGGGTGCTTTGGCTTCTGCACGGCAACTTATGAAGTCTGCTTGTACATGGCAGATGGGCTGGTTATCCAGCAGGGGAGCCAAAGGCCTCCAGCCTCTGGACAGCTAAGAGAGCAGTAGGGGCATGCTATCTGTAAGCCAGAAAGGGCACAGGAAAACGCAACATAGCAGGGCACAAAACAGCATTCACACAGTGCCCTGGTGAGCACAATCCCCAACCCAGCTGGGCTAAGCCATGACAGAGGCAGCATTGTTGAGGGCCCGCAGAAGCCATCACACTTGTCAGTCACCAATGTGAAGAAGCATCGTCTGAGTTCATCTCTATTTTCAGTTGCCCCCTGCCCTGCCCCCACCCAGGGCAGTGACCAGGGTCATGCCACAGTATGTTAGCTCAGTGTCACCAAACAGCCTTGAACCGGAGGAAAGGAGAAGAACCTTTCCCCGGTGAGACATGGACTTGGAATCACACTCTGGTCCAGTGAGCTGAATATGAATGCATTTTCCTCTCCCATCCTCAGCACCATCCTCCTGACTTCCAGGTGCCACTGCCCAGCTGGACCTCAGGCAAAGCTACCCTAACAGTTGTTCTCCATTCCTGCCCCTCCTTGAAGCTGACCCACAGCATCAGTGTTCCTGACCGCAGTTTAAGGCAGCCCAGCGAGACACTGGCTCTGGGGGCAACTGTCAGGGATTACTGCAGCAAAGGAGCATCTTGACCGCCCCCCAAACCTACTGCAGCTCAATTCTCTTCATTAACAATGAGTCGCTCTATTCAAAAGATGTGGAAGAAAAATGTCCACAACATTTTCCCTTTGAAAGGCAGTCTACAGGTGATCAGAATTTAAAACATAGTATATCCATTTCAATTCACTGACAATACAATTCACAAAGGAACAAATTCAACATTGGCTTTAGGCAGGCACGCTGGTGAATCAAAACAAAAGCCATGTTAGAACTTATTAGAAATGTTTGAACCAAAAGGTTTTAGAGCCTGAGAAGTTTGGGGATGTCTAACGTACCTCCTTTGTTTTAAAGATAAGGAAACTAGGGGTCCGCGGTTCCTGAGGAGAAAAAACAAACCTGGAATACAGTTTGCTAATCAGAATTCAGGACTCCATGTTCTACAGGCACTTTCAATGTCTTTAAATATCTGTCTACTTATGCACTGGAATCTGTCAAAATTTATTTTTAAATGACAGAAAAATCTATCCATTTAAATATATTCTGCTTTATTTCTAGATGGCAGCTTGGCACACAATCTTCACATTCTTTAGCAACACATCAACTTGAGATAAAAACCACTAATTCCATAAAAGAAATAGGAGAAAAATGAAAAGTCAAGTACTAGTTGAGTTGCTACAGAGACTTTGGTCAGTTGGTGGTGGGTAAGCACAGACAGGGTTCTCCCGGGGCCTGAAAAGGCAGGACTCAACATGAAAGCTATCAAATGATGACTTGGCCGGCCATCTGCAGGTAACTTAAATTACACAATGTCATCAAATGTTTTGGTTTTATTTTCCTATTTGGGGAACTCCAAGAACTTCCATGCAGCCAGTCTTCTAGTTTGCAAACAACTTCCTAATTTACAGTGTTCCTTTTAAACTACGTCACTTGCTCTTTGGACATGGAGAGGATATAAATTATAAAGTCAGTTCCTTCTAGTCCATGCCAGGTTTGGAAAGACGGGACTGGCTGAGGTCTGTAACCTAGGGGAACCATGATTATTTTTGGCATCACTGTGGCAGCAAATGGAGAGATAGACATTCCCATCCTGGCTGAGGTGCCACACCCTTGAGAATTCTTCCTGACCCAGGGCTGGGGGTAGGTGTTCCCAGAGGATAATGAGCACTCCTCTGTCAGATCACACTCTTCTGGAACCTTAGTCAGATTTGTCATGATTGTAAATAAATCTGAACTTTTAACAACCACGTTACAGAATTCACCTTTAGTATGAGGTATGTGACCTCAGGAAGTTTTCTGGGTCAGTTTTCTCATGTGAAAATGGGGATGAGAGTACTTATCTCAGTTTCCTTGTTTATAAAAAAGAATGCAACAGTATCCACCTCAAAGTGATTGTAAAGATTAAAGTGCTCTTGTGAATTACAGCACAGAAAAGCATTGCAACATCCTAAGTAGTCAATAAACACCAATTCTCACCATACTGCTGCCCTTATAAGTCCTAACTAACACATTAGTTGTCTTCTCTGTGCTTCTTTAAATCTTTACCAGTCAGATAAGATAAGCTCTTACCTGTGATGGGGAAAAAAAAATCCACAAGATTTGAAATCAGACAGGAATGGGGTAGCATCCAGACTCTGCTATTTACTACATTTCATTAATTAAAAACATATACTTTTTCCCATTTTAACCTCACTGAAACTGAAATGTGTCTTACATGCAGTGAAAGCGGGCATTATCTCCAATCTTAAGCAAGTTATTTAATCTCTGTAAAACTACTGATATTACCTTTCTCTCTTAGGGTTGCAGTAAGGCACAAATAACATAATCATGCAACCTCCTAACATACAACAGGCAGCCCTGACATACATTTTGCTCTGCACCTTTATGGGTTCAGTGCCCTGTACATAGGAAATGTTCAGGAGGTGAATCAATATTTACATATATTTAATGGAACAACCCATTATCCATGGAAATTTAAAAATAGGACCCAGACCCATTCCAAACTAATGTGTTTGGATGTCCCTGCCGGAACTGCCTAGAGAAAAGGTCAGGGGCTTTAAGAACAAGAGCCCTCAGGAGGGGCCATGGATAGACACCCAGAACCCTGTGCAAGGACATGGAGAAGCTTTCAACAACCTGCCCAGGGCCTTGGATTACTGTCCAGCTCCACACAGGGCCTCTGCTAGTGTTTAAATCCCTGCAGATGCCAAGGTCAGGTTCAAAGTTCGTATGGTAGGGACAGAGATTTCAGGAAGGTGCTTTTTCCAAATCCAGTTATAATTCTTTCATAACAGTTACACAGTGTGGAGCACTTACTTTATTAAGCTCCACTAAACTCTTCACAATACTCTATGGAACATAACTGACTTCATCAGCATTCCTGCTTTCTGAGGCCCAGTGTTTAAGTCACAACTTAATAAGGGGCAGAAATCCACCTGGTCCCCAAGCCTGTGTCCTTAACCACCACGCCTTCTCTGGAGGAGGTTATGAACATCGCTGGAGAAGGAGGCAAGACTCTCCCAAAGGTCTCACTTCAAAACAGCCCGAGAGTATCCTTCCCAGGAACATGTCAGACCTCCTGCTCCAGCTGGATGGAGGCAGATGGGGTAGATGGGTGGGGCAGTTCTGTGTGGAATGAGTTTCAGTGGGTTTCCAAGCCCAGTGGTGCTGCCTCTGCCCTGGACTCTAGCCAGCCCTAACAGGCAATGTTTTACATTTGACTTTTTCCATTTCACTTGTTTGAGATTTATTTCCCATAGCTCCAAGCAGCACCCTGTAGCTCACCTCTGGTCCTTCCTTTCTTCAGTAGGCTTCCTCTATCTTTCTCTTCTCTCTCTCTTGTTAAGCTTTATTTATTATTATTTTTGGTTGCACTGGGTCTTTGTTGCTACACGTGGGCTTTCTCCGGTTGTGGCGAGCAGGGGCTACTCTCCATTGTGGAGTGCAGGCTTCTCACTGCGGTGGCTTCTCTTGTTGCAGAGCACAGGCTCTAGGTACAAGGGCTTCAGTCTTTATGGCACGTGGGCCCGAGTCTGGGCTTAGCAGTTGTGGCGCACAGGCTTAGTTGCTCCTCGGTAAGTGGAATTCTCCCGGACCAGGGATCAAACCTGTGTCCCTGCACTGACAGGCAGATTCTTATCCACTGTGCCACCGGGGAAGTCCTCTTTTCTGTTTTTTTTTTTTTTTTTTTTTTAATTTCTGGTTCTTTGAGAGTTTCTCTCCAAACAGCAATTATTTCTCTCTCAGCAGGACTGCACTTCTTGGTCAAGAAACTCTTCTTTATTCATCCTTTGCAGATGTGAGTCACAATGAAAAGTCACAGCTGGAGATTCCTCTTCTGAACTTTCCAGAAAGTTGATGATAAATGCACATGTGCAGGCATGTTTAGAAAAATGGAGAAGCCAGAGGAAGACATATAACTTTCTTTGGACCCAAGGAGGATGTCTGCTCCTTGCACTATCAAATCTCCACACCAAGGATCATAGGGAGAAACATCACTCCAAGAGGAGGTTTCAGGAAGATACACCTCGAGAGCCCGTGTTCCACAATCTCTCCTTCAGCCCTTCCTCTACAGCGATCACTGTGTGTGTGCTCAGTCGCTAAGTCGTGTCCAACTGTGTGTGACGCTATGGACCAAAGCGCACCAGGTTCCTCTGCCCATGAAATTCTCCAGGCAAGAATCCTGGAGTGGGTTGCCATTTCCTCCTCCAGGGGCTCTTTCCAACCCAGGGATCAAACCTCCATCTCCTGCCTGCATCTCCTTCACTGGCAGGTGGATTCTTTTACCACTTGAGCCACCTGGAAAGCTATGCTGCATTAATTTCCTTCTCAGCTGAGGAAACCCGGAGAGCTTTTTATTTCATGTTGTCTACCATTTCTACGCAATAAAGTTAGCCAGATGGTAAATCACGCAGCCATTGAATCACTGCCTTCCTCCAAGAGGTTCAGAGATGGGTGTTTTTAATACAGAAGCTAAGGCCAAGGCAGCCGAATTGCTCAGTTTCTGAATAAGGGACACTGACCTATTTCTTTCTCCACTCCATCCATAATGGAGACAGGTTGGTAACATTTCCCATGATTAGGCATTACAGAGTTCCCAGGTGATAATATTGAGCCTCCCAGGTGGCAACAGTGGTAAAGAACCCGCCTGCCAATGCAGGAGACCTAAGAGACATGGGTTCGATCCCTGGGTCAGGAAGATCCCTGGAGGAGAGCATGGCAACCCACTCCAGTCTTCTTGCCTGGAGAACCCCATGGACAAAGAAGCATGGCAGGCTACAGTCCACAGGGTTGCACAGAGTCAGACATGACTGAAGTGACTTAGCACAGCACAGGTAATAATGCAGATTGAAGTAAAGAATACAAGGGCTACTCCAGAACTGAGAGGATTCACTGGAAGTAAGGTCCATGGGTCAGGATACACAAACTCTACCGCTTCTGCTGGTGCCAGGCCCAGATCATCCACACACACCCAAGCTACCGAGATGATGAGTGGGCAGAACCCAGCACCGCCTTCACTTACTAAAAGAAAACGCAGTGTTCAGTTTTGCAGATGATTTGATCTGCAGTTGGAAAGACATTATGACTGGCTGACTCTGGCCTTGTTTACTCATCCCACTCACACCACAAGCCATGCCAGACAGTCCCAGACGCTTGCTGAGCACAACTGGCTTTTGGAAATGCCAGAAAACTGATTCATTTTTTCAAAGCACATTAACTTATCCTTTGGCAACGTGACTCCTAAATCATTATCCTCAGCCACAACTAAAGTGCTGTATCAGGTAATTTCAACAGAAGCTCTCCCATGTCTACCCTCCATCCCAAGGGTCCCCTGGAATGTTCTGAGTTTCACAGTCTGTGTGCCTTACCTGCTTTTTGTGGTGGTGACCCACCGATCCTATAAATTCACCATGAATTAAAGATCCCAGAAACAACTGCAATTAATATTCCAAATAGGCAAAATAATTCACACTTGGGAAAAATCACTCAATCAGCCATTTCACAAGTACAGAAGCTGGCCCTGGCACTGTAACCAGGTATAAACATTATCCAAATGTCTCAGACTTCAGAGAGGCTAGAGATCTGTTTAATTTATCAGTAACAAAGGGGTATGACCTCTTCCTTCAGTTTCGCTAAGGGATCAAACTTTCTAACGTTGCAGATAAAAGGATTTACCATACCACTGGAAATTTGGTGCTACGTATTTTGTTCATTTCTCTCTTAAGGGGTTGGTTAGATTCTTTGGGACAGGGTAGTGGTCACTACTGTGCTCCAGCCAGATTTCACTTTTAGGGCAAGTGTACCCATCCCTGGCTGCTGCTGGCTCACAGAGAAGGTCCTCAGGTAATGCCCCTGGAAGGGGCAGCCAGCTGCCAACCATTGGCTAACTCAAGAATACACAGGTCCAGCCCTTCGCCTCAACTGAAGACAACTGGGCAGGCCCCCCTGGGGCCAGAGCTCCCCATAAGGGCGCTCAGGGCTTCAGTCATTCCCACATTGCCAGTCAGCTTGTCCTCTGCCCAATCCTGCCACCTGCTTTTCCTGGCCCCTAAATTCCTTCAGCACCCGCCTTCTGGTGTGCTTCCAGCCAATCCAGCCAAAGACAAGCTGCTTTCTAAGTGTAGAAAGTCATTTCTTAAATCATGCCAAGGAAGTTACAGGTCCCAGAGAGACATTTTCTATCAGAGGTCCTGTGAAGGCTGAACAGTCTCTGAAAACTACCTGTGACTCTGTTCAAAAATTACACATTTTTCATAACCAGCTCAGGCCACTTTCTGAACACCAGCCCAATGTGGTCAACAGGGACAGGAGTTTGAATAGCTCAGGAGCATCACAGCTTCACAAGTCAGGGAGGCGAAACATCACCAGGTGAGTGATCTGTGTATCACAACATCATGTGACCCTGGACACTGACACTAAAGCACGGGATGCCGAGCTGCAGTCGTCACCCTTGACCATTGGAGTGAACCCCTCCCCACATGTCAGATGTGACATCCTCACATCCGAGGAAATCTTTAAAGCTACCTGAAAGGGCCTACATGTAAGAATGACAGTGAGACCTGAACACTTTATCCCCAGAACTCCAAACTTTTAGGAACAAGAAACAATTCCTAGAGCTGACTGATTACTGATGACTTTGTACTCTTTACTATAACCCCAAGAAAACAGATGGCAGACAGGCCTGAGCAGGCAGCAAGAGCTACTGCTACCGTGTTGCCAAGGGGACATAGCACCATCTCCCAGAAAACCTCAAGGAACCACCTTGTCGTTATCCAGGCTCTAATGCAGCTTAGGGTCCGGGGATGAGATTAGAGATATCTCAGGAGTAGAAGTCAGAGGAAAAGCAGGTGCCTGCACAGTGTATTTTATCACCAGAGGGTGCGTTCAGAATGTTAACAATGTAGATAATGTACTCCCTATGAAACACTCAGCTTAAAACTACTGCAGGGACTTCCCTGGTGGTCCAGTAGTTAAGACTCCACGTTCCTAATGCAGGGGATAGGGGTTCGATCCCTGGTCGGGAAACTAAGATCTGGCATGCCACACAGTTCAGCCAAAAAAAAAAAAAAATTTAAACCATACTACTGCTTCATGGTTTATAGCCTGTTAGCACTGTCTCATCTGACCCTCACAACTCTTCCTATAAGGGCTGGGCTGTTACTATAATCTCAACATTATATCTGGTTAAGTGACTTATGCGTGGCTTCCCTGGTCACTCAGGGAAGTCAGTAAAGCATCTGCCTGCAATGCATGAGACGCGGGTTCAATGCCTGGGTCAGGAAGATTCTGCGGTGAGGGGATGGCAAACCACCCCAGTATTCTTGCCTGAGAAATCCCATGGACAGAGGAGCATGGCAGGCTACCGTCCATGGGGTTGCAAAAGAGTCAGACACGACTCAGCGACTAAACCACCACCACCACAGGTGACTTGCCCGGGATGACACTGCTGATCAATGTTGGGATCCGACTGGCAGATTCTTGGTCCCAGGGTCCTTTCATATAAAACTCTGCCAATTTGCAGCATGACTACATATTTCTCCAGGCTTATGTACAAAGCCCCCTCCTCCTGTCTTTACAGCCTCCACCCTCATATACACATCTCTATTTCATGGGAACAAAAGCTACCGATGACATGAGTCCAGAACAGGGTCACAAATCACCATCAAAGCTCTCTTTCTCAGTGACTCCAAACACTCCAATCTCTTTGATACAGACCACAGCCTCTGCAGTATGGCTGACAAGAGGATAAGGGATCAAGTTATAAGATGACCAGTATTCAGGGTCTCTGACTATCCGGGTTCATGTCAGTTACATACACAAGAGGAGGGAAGAGAAGAAAAAGCTTTAAACAGTTCACTAATTTCTTGGACGCGGTAATTCTTCCTAGGAAACCCTTCCTATCCTGGTCGATAAGTTTTGCAACCGCTATTTGAAGCACTTGGTGGATTCTACTCTTGCCAAGTCAGCATTCTGTTTCTGCAGTAGAAAAGTGCCGGGGCTGAAGAGGTCAGGTGGGGATAGCTATGGTTTCAGGACCAGAGGCAAGCATCTCTGTGCTGCAGGTGGATGCATTACAGAGGCAGGCATGCTAATGAGCACTTATTACTCTTCCTACTCCACAAGCCAAGCAGCAGCAACAAGAAACGCCTGGTAAAACTCGCTGGGTTCTCAGGCTTTGATCAAAGGGCTGGTGCCACAGAGATTTGGCTGAAGTGACTGACACAGGGCTAAACTGGATTGTTATCTCAAGATCACAAAGCCCCGTCTTAAGTTCTCTGTATCCTGTAAATCAGTAGTCAGGTCAGCACCAATTTTATTCTTCCAGACTTAACCTACTCTCTTCACCAGTAATACCGCTAACCCCTCTGCCTCCAAATGTCCACTTTCACTGATTATTAAGAAATCAAACAATGGACCTGGAATTTTAGGAAAACAAATGCCTACTGACCATTAAAATGGGGTGTGACGTTCTACAATGTACTGCACTCAGTTTGCAACAGTCAAAAGACTGGGCCAACAGTGCACTCACTTTGATCTTTAACTCGAGACATAAAAGGGGACTGAGAAATCATGTAAATTTCACTTAATCACTGATACTTAACTTTAACCATGTTTCCTGTAAAGCATATATATATGGTATTAATTATATAAAAGTACAATTCTAATTTATGAATTTATATAAATTAAATTTTTAAAACGCTTTCCCATCCTTGTCTCTCCACTGCTACCAAAGCAAGGGCAGGGAATGGGAAAATTACCTGGCTGCAGATCTAAATTTCTCAGAGAAGGAACAAGAGCATCAGCTATTAATCCAATAAAGCCCCATTCTCATTCACTTTTCCCTATTCCAATACTAGGTTGATGTATTGTTGAAAATGCAACCATGGCTTCAGGGACAGAAAAACATAAGAAGACCCAAGGCATATTCTAAAGAAGATTCCTGAAGAGTGTTATCTTTAACTCCACAGAGACAAAACTGTGTTGGGTTATAATTCTACAATAACAACTCTTGTAATTACTTGACTCAATTTATTAAAATGGAAAAGTCAGAATAAACATACAATAGAAGTCAAATGGCAAGACAACTCTCATGTTGAAATTCTTTAGGCAGAAGTAACAATAATATTAGCAAAATTTTTTCCTTTTTTAAGTGGTTCACAAGGTCTAGCATAAGGATGAGATCTAACCCAACTTTTATATGGTATGAAAAAAATAAAGATTTATTTAACAACTTTTCTCCTGATTTATTTAATAACTTTGTCTTTTCTTATGATTTTCTGTAACTTTTTTTAAGGCTGCTCTGTTACCTGAATGTTTAACAATTCATGGACAAGTAACAACTCCATGAATAATGCCAAAATTCTCAACTATGTGTAAAGGAATGCCTGGGTTATTGCTCCTCTAAAGAACTGTCTGTGCTTTTTACATAAACACATAGACAAAGTATGTTTTATTTTGGCTGCGAGTATAGTTCTAAACTGGGGGATCATCACAAAATTCTCCAAGCAAAAGGATTTCAGAGAAGTAAGTGACTTAGCCACACCAGAAGAGAAAATCTACTGAACAGGAAAATAAGTAGGGCAGATAAAGAAATGTTTCTTGCATTTAAATATAAATAATATTTACTAAAATTTCACAAGTCTGAGCAAACTTACCAGCTATTCTGAAATTTTTAAACAAAAAAAGAGCATTTTCAGCTTTGAGACTAGGAAACAATATTACATCTGAGCTCCCACAATAAAAAGGCCTGGTGCTGTGCTGGATGGCTTGCATGTACTATCTCCACTTAATCTAACATTCCTACAGGGCAGACACTGTTGTTTCCACTTTAGAGATGAGAAAACCAAGTCACAGTGTTATGACATGACTCTTGGTATTCCATCCAACACGTCTGACTCAAAGATCTAAAACAGTTGCTGCTACCCTCTGTGCAATGGCATCGCCGAGAAATTACACCCATTGTTTCATAATCAGAGGATCGGCTCTGCAGTCAGAAGCTCCAGATTTTAATTATGCTTCCATTGAGTGGTGGTTTCCTCCAAGTTAATGGAGATGAAAATAGTGTTTAACCTCATAAAGTTGAGGTGAGAAGCACATTAAAAAGCCGGAGTAAAAGGGCTTTGCAGAAAGAACAACCAAATGAGCACTGGCTGTTATCACTACCTCCCTCTTCAGGCTTCGGCTAATACAGCTGGTGACCTGCAGATGAGCAGGGCTGTGGGCTCATATGAGTCCATCCACAGGGAAGGGAGCCACTTCCACAAGGCCGAGCGGCATACAGCCTGGAGCCTGAGAGAGTGGAACATGATGGTGAGGTGTGGAGGGGCCCGTCTCTGCTCAGTCCACCTTCTTCTGCACTAAATAAACAAATTGTTGTGGGCCAACTCTGTGCCCAGGTACAAACACTGTTTGCTCAGCTGCTGGTCCCTGGCACTCAGCCATTTGGGAACTTCTAGGAGCCCCCCCCTGCCGGCAACAAGATCACTCCCATCCTGAGGGAAATGAAATTTAAAACAAAACCAAATGAGCAGGGGCCTAACAAGAGCCTCATCCTTTCTCATCAATTTTCCTTATTCTCTCCCTCTCCACCCACCTCTCTCTCACACACACATGCTGGTGAGAAGGGTTTTCCATGGTACACAATGGGTGTCCATATTAGATTCAGCACTTTTATCCTCATTAGGAAACTCAATAGCAATCTACTTTGGGATAGAATTTTAAACACTGATGGCTCAGCATGGTGACTTTCAGAGCAGAAAGGGTTCATCTGAGTAGAGGTGAAGGAAGGTTGAAGACAATAATCAATAGATTTGACTACACAAAATTTTTAAACTTTTACATCACTAAAAACAAAAAATTTTTATCATAAAAATTAGGGTAAAAAACTAGGTGAAAATATTTGCAATAACTATCAGAAAGGGTAAAGTAAGTAAGTAAGTAAAGTCACTCAGTCGTGTCCGACTCTTTGTGACCCCGTGGACTGCAGCCAACCAGGCTCCTCGGTCCATGGGATCCTCCAGGCAAGAATACTGGAGTGGGTTGCCATTTCCTTCTCCAGGGGATCTTCCCGACCCAGGGATCGAACCCAGGTCTCCTGCATTGGAGGCAGATGCTTTAACCTCTGAGCCACCAAGTGAAATACATAGAATTCATGACAAATAAGAATACTACTACTTCCCAATAGATAAAATGGGGAAAGTATATGAACAGTTAAACCAGAAATACAGCCAACAGTCATATACATGGTTGACTTCATAAATATCAAATAAATGAAAAAGAAAATATCTTTTCTCCTAGAAAGTTAACAAACACTATTAAAATGAGAATACCACTCCGCTATTATTTGGTAATTGATATCAACATGGACCAAGACATCCATGCACAGTGACCCACACCCTTTGATGCTGGTTCTTGTCATCTCTTGTAAAGATGGGAAGGATCTGAAATGCAGAAAATGCTGACTGCCGAAAGATGCTCAGCAAACACTGAAAACAGGCTGTGTGTGCTGTGATAGGGTTAAATAAACCATGAAACACCCAGAGATGGAAGATATTACAGTCCTTAGAAATAATATTTAGAGGTACTGTAGTCGAGTGAGGACATGCAAATAAAACAACATTAAGAGGAATCCCTTGGCGGTCCAGTGATTAGGACTCGGTGCTTTCACTGCCGTGGGCTCAGTGTT
Source organism: Oryx dammah (assembly GCF_014754425.2). Classification (NCBI taxonomy): domain Eukaryota; kingdom Metazoa; phylum Chordata; class Mammalia; order Artiodactyla; family Bovidae; genus Oryx; species Oryx dammah. Next base: position 36,419,357 of record NW_024070213.1, on the reverse strand, counting down.
CATTTCCTGGTCAGGGAACTAAGAACCCATAAGCTGAGCAGTACAATGGAAAAAAATTTTTTAATAAAATTAAATAAACAAATAAAACAATGTAAGTAAAAACAGGACGCAAAAATACACATTCAGAATACTTCAAATATGAAAAAATATATATGAATGGAGAAAAAGGAAGGAAACGCAGCAACAGTAGGTGCATTTTTGTGTGGCAGAATACTGAGGACTATTTTTTTTAACTGTATCTTCTTTATGTTTTTTTCCATATCATTCAAATCTTCTAGAAGGTGCATATATTATTTTTGTAACTATAAAATATTAAATAATAGTCTCAACTTCAAATTTAAAAAGAAAGAAACAATAGATAGAAATCCAACAGTTCTTCAAGCCACTCCTACAAACGCCAAAACTGTGCAGCAAGCAGGTAAGGCAGCAAACAGGGGAAAAGCGGCTTCATTTTAAACTTAGGGTTATGAAAACAATAGGCTTCTTGATGTAAAAATAAAAACTTCTCATGTCCCACTTATCAAAACATAGTTTAGAAATTCACTAATCAAAACATTTTCCATCAGAGAGAATTTAAACTCATACACCAAAATCATCTCTAGTTAAGCAAGCAGGAAGTTTACCAGGAACACCCTAAAAATTAATAATTGTTTTTACAGCCTTGATAAATCCATGCCAGCTCATGTTAGTACACAGTGTAACACACACAATCTCCAGTGAGTCTGTCACTTCTAAACAAGAAAGCGTGAAATCCTTAGCATAAGGCAAGAATCACAGATGTTCTGAAGTGAGGTGTTTTAGGGTTTGCCCCCACCCACAAAAGCTGGTTTCTCAGTCTTTGAGATGGTTTTCTTAGAGTTACAGTTAACTATGCCAAACTCATCGCATTCATTATCTTGTTTCATCTTTGGGAACCTACAAGGAACGGTCTCTCATCCTCGGCCCTACTGACATTTGGGGCCGGGTATTTGTTGCTGATGGGGGGTGAAGCACCCGTGCATTGCAGGGATGTTTAGCATCATCTCTGGATTTTACTTACTAAAAGCCAATCTTGCCTCCACCCCCAGCTGTAATACAAGAAGTGTTTTCTGACATTGCCAAATGACTTCTACAGGTCCAAATCACCCCAGTTTAAAACCACTGCTACAAAATACTATTATTGACCCCATTTTACAAATGAAGAAACTGAGACACAGACATAGGTCCATCTAAATCCACAGCCCAAGATCAAAACCCTATCCTGTCTTTGTGCACAGTAGGAGGTCTATCTTAGAGTATAAGATACTACTCAAGTCTCCTGGGCATTCCCATGGAGGCTTGTCTAGGCCTCAACGCACACTAGCCAAAAAAATCATTACTCTCATCACTAAAACATTTACTGATTCCTGATTGGGTAGCAGGGCCTGGCAACAAAGGCAGAGTCATGGCCTTCAACAAGTATATAATCTATTTGAAGAAATAAGATATAACTAGAGATCAGCCATTTGGAGCACCAGTTTTGGAGGAAACTCTGTTTCCTCATCAGTAAGAGGAAGATAATGCTAGTGCCACACTCATAATTTAAGTGAGATGACATAAGCAAAGTTCCTATCACAAAGCACAAGTTCAAAAAACAACTAGATAACCCAACGCATAGTAACATACAGGCACAAGCACTGGAAGAATTATGGCTTCTCAAAATCACTGGGCTGGGAGGAACCTTCACAAACAACTTGAACTCACTGTCCACTTAGTGCTAAGTCACTTCAGCTGTGTCTGACTCTTTGTGACCCTATGGACTGTAGTCCACCAGCTCCTCTGTCCATGGGTTTCTCCAGGCAAGAATACTGGAGTGGGTTGCCATTACCTTTACCATTTAAAATTCTAAAGACTTTATTACCTGCTTCCAGCAAGAGTTTGCAGGCTGAGCTCAGACTGAGGCTCTCAGCAAGGGTCTCCTGATGAACTGCTTTAACGGGGCCTAGAGGAGAGATGAGGGTTTAAGCAGGGACAAACAGCAGGAAAAGTAGAAGAGCTGAGCAGACTTAAAGCATGCCAAGGGAGCAGAGCCTGGGTTTGAGCACAGGAGAGAAGCTTAGAGAAAAAATCGAGATCAGATGAGGTCACAAGTGACACAGTGACACAGTGGTGACACTGATCAGGTGAGACCTAGGGAAGTATTTCTCCTAAAAAAGCAATCAAGAGCTAAAATACAAAACAAAACAAAAAAGGAAACAAGGGCTGCTACAAAGCATACACCCAACTTACACTACGAGGTTGGAGAACTTAATTTCTCAAGTTAAAAAATCAGCATTCTAATTCCTTCACAGCATTCCTTGAGAACAGGCAAATGCATGCTCTGCTGCTGCTGCTAAGTCGCTTCAGTCGTGTCCGACTCTGTGCGACCCCATAGATGGAAGCCCACCAGGCTCCCCCATCCCCAGGATTCTCCAGGCAAGAACACTGGAGTGGGTTGCCATTTCCTTCTCCAATGCATGAAAGTGAAAAGTGAAAGTGAAGTCGCTCAGTCACATCCAACTCTTAGCGACCCCATGGACCACAGCCCACCAGGCTTCTCCATCCATGGGATTTTCCAGGCAAGAGTCCTGGAGTGGGGTGCCATTGCCTTCCCCAATGCATGCTCTAGATCCATGAAAGTGAAGGCTTTGCCAGAATAAAGAGACAATCTTGGGACTTCCCCGGTGATCCGGTGGTTAAGAATCCTCCTTGCAATGCAGGGATGTGGGTTCAGTCCTTGGTTGTGATACTAAGATCCCCATACATCATAGGGTAACTAAGCCTGTGCAGCATAACTACAGGACCTGCCCCCTCTGGAGCCCGCGCCCCACGACTAGAGAGTCCATGAGCTACAATGAAGGTCCCACGTGCCACAACTGAGACCCAATGCAGCCAAATAAATATATACATATTTTTTAAGTCAATCTTCTTCCTCAAGTCCACAAGTGGTCCTCCTGTTTGAAAACTGGAGCCCAGAGCAAACAGATCATCTCTTTGTTAAATGTAAATTTCCACTGGTGAAGTTACCAAAAAAATTAAGTACTGGCACAAATTTCTTAAAATATTGTGTATTTCAAACCATACCTGTCTGTAGCAGTCTCCAAACCAGACCAATGAGTCTGAGAATTCTGCTGTAAGGCTGAGCCCACAGGAGATCAGAGAAAGGACCAGGCAGGCCTTGTACCAAAGGTTTATTTGGAAGATCTGTCTAGCCACAAGGTGCAGAATATAGGCAAGAGACTAACTGCATAGTCTGTATCAGAGATGATGAGGATGTAAACTAAGGCACAGGTAGAAGGAAAAGTCATTCAGAAAACACTTGAAAGGCAAAAATGACAGGGCTGATGGCCAGGAGAAGGGTCTCTAGGACACTCCACACAAACCTGACCCATTGTAAACTTTGATAATGAAGCTGAGACTTCAAGATCAGAGGGTAGCTCAAGCTTAAAAGTGAGTTCTTTAACTTCCCAAAGTGAAAGTGAAGTCACTCAGTCGTGTCCAACTCTTTGTGACCCCATGGACTGTAGCTTACCAAGCTCCTCCCTCCATGGGATTCTCCTCATGAACTTGTAACCTGTATTCACATACAGAACCCATGCTCAGAAAGACCCCATATCTGGTTTAACACTCTGCTGTCATCATCAAGATTCCTAATAATTTAAACTTTGAATTCTTTTCATAAATGAGGTCGAAATTCCTCATAATTTAAATTTATGTTCTATAAACAAGGTCAGATGGCACAATGGAGTGTGCATGTAAGCACAGAAGATCTGTTTAATAAGAGTGGCCACCATTCCTTGCCACCCTATTCATACACAATGTTTGCAAGGCCCCATAAGCACAGAACTTTGGCAGGCTCACAATGCATCGAGTTCAGCAGGACTCAAAGCGAGTTCAAGGTAAATGTGCTACAAACAACTGAGTGAGCAGGTGGGTGGGTGCTGACAGCCACAAGAGGCCATGCTTTCCTTTCCATCCAGATTCCGCTGTACATGCAGAAACAAGGCAGCGTGTTTCTAAGAAACAAAAACAACCAAACACTCCTTTCATATCCTCGCTTACTCCTGCCACTCCCCTGCATTAACCAACCACTTGAGCTGACAATGACAGCACAGGAGAAGGAAAGACAGAGCAACTCCATGGTTCTTTTTCCTTTCAGTCTTTCCTTCCATAAGCCAAGACTAATAGACTGTGCAGATTGAGATGTGAAATAATGGTAGCCAGGTTTGTGCAGGGTTTCCTCTGTTCTGATAAAAATATACAAATGCAGTTACAAGCCACGAAACACTACGAAACGTGATTTCAGTAATTCTGTGTAGTTGTTAAATGCTCTTACATTTGCATTTCACACTGGCATTGCATAATAGAAAGATGAACAATAAAATTCACGCTGATGATTTTTATTTTCACTTCACTCAGAATAACATTAAAGCACATAAACACCATGACAAGTAAAGAGAGACTACGGAAGAAAAAGAAAAGCTTTTCCTGTTAGTACCTTTTACAGCACTTTTTCCTGCTTTTTGAACAAGAGGGTCACACATTTTCATCATACACTGGGCTCCACAAAGTATGTAGCTGGCCCCACTAAGAATCACTGAACTCAAGAACATTATGCCCAGATCTAAATATGCTGCCCACACTTGGATACGTTTATGCTGACATCAGTTAAAGCAACCCCCAAAGAACCCACCTATGAGCTGATGGGAGTGGTGGTGAGTTTTAGTCCCATACTCTTAAGATTGCTTTAGACCTTTTCTCATACCACTCACATCACTGCAACAACAAATCTGCTGAAACACTGCAACCCAATGTCTTTCAGCCAAAGATCTTTCTGAGTTCCTCTCATGACCTCTTGCATTCGGTTTACACGTTAGTTACATTCTAAAGGCAATCAACGTTCTGCTGCTGCTGCTGCTAAATCGCTTCAGTCGTGTCCGACTCTGTGCAACCCCAGAGACGGCAGCCCACCAGGCTCCCCCGTCCCTGGGATTCTCCAGGCAAGAACACTGGAGTGGGTTGCCATTTCCTTCTCCAATGTATGAAAGTGAAAAGTGAAAGGGAAGTCGCTCAGTCGTGTCCGACTCCCAGTGACCCCATGGACTGCAGCCCACCAGGCTCCTCCGCCCATGGGATTCTCCAGACAAGAGTACTGGAGTGGGGTGCCACATCAACGTTCTAAAGGCAATCAACATTGACATCCTCATCTTTCCTATGTCATCTCTAACTTCAACACTCTGGGGAAGGGTCCCGGGATGGGTGGGCTGGGCAGACCCCTCTCTCCCCCTATCGAAGATGCACAGAGCCAGTTAAACCGGAGCATGTAATGATGCGGAGGTCTCTCTGCTGGACACCTGCCTCTTTCAGAGTACTCCATGGTGCTCTGTGGCTCAGTGTTAACCAAACCCAGCCTGTGGTCCCAGACCCAGGCTGCCTCCCCGTCACTCAGAGCTCTCAGATTTCCCCTGGGAAGTTGTTCTGCGAACCATTCAGTCTGGTGTCTAAAAATTCCTTCTTCACATACAGTCAGGTATCCCTCTGTCTCATTTCATTCCCCTCTTCTTTTTTTGTACCACCACTTTCCACTTCAATAAATTAATTTCCTGCCTGGAGATACATCCTGGCAAATGTGTCAGCTTGCATTGTTTAGATGAGAGACTTCTGTCATTCTTTCAAATGTTTCCTCTGTCTCAATAATCCTGAGAGCTCTGCGGAGCCTGAGTTACTTGTCTATGAATTTCCTCTCACTGCCTCCTATTAGACTGGGGGAAAAAAAAAGGCAGACTGCCTGGGGTGAACTCACTCAGCTCTTATCTCTTCCAATCACATTTCTTTCCTCAATTTCCCGCATCCTTTCTTTCATTCTATCTGAAGAAGCATTTTCACAGATTTCAAAGCTAACCCACATTCTCCACGTAATTTCAATCTATCCCTTTCCTTCCCCCTTCTTGTTTGCTGCTTTCATATTACCCTTTCTGCCTGGACCATCATCAAACCCACACTGTCAGAGCACGTCTCTCCCTGTTCAATTCCTTGAAAGGCTGGGCTAACAAGACAGCCTTGGGTTCATCACCTCCCATGTCTTCCTCAATCTTCTGTACTCTGGATTCCGTGGCTACTGTGCCGAAACTGCTCTCCTAGCCCACAGATGAGGGCAGCTGCACTCGGGGCCATTTCTCAGACTTGTCCTATAAGAGGTCTGCAGCACTGGATGGAGGGGATGGTCCACTTGTGCTGGGCGTGCTTCATTCCCTTGCCACCAGCAACCTCTTCCCTTCCAACCTCCCTGGTTATTCTTGCTCAATCACCTTTAATAACTTCTTTTCTTTGGCCTGACCATGTCTACATGTCAAGAGTTCCCTGTGGGTTGTGTACTTTCTTCTCTTTTTATTCTACATTCTCTTCTTCAGCAAGTTCACCCACTCTTACTCTTTAGGTAACAACCCTACAGAGATGGTCTATCACTCAAGGGTTTTGCCTACACTCCAAACCTAAATGTCTAAATTCGTGCTTAACATCATGATGTGAATAGAATGAATAACTAACAATTCTAAGCAGCTTTTAACATGTCAAGTACAGAACTAAGCCAGAGGCAGTAATATGAAGTGGTTGAGGTTACTGACCCTGGAGACTGTATCTACCTGCATTTAAATCCCTGTCCAACACACAATATGTGTGACCTTGGGAAATTCACTTAGCCTCTCTGTGCCTCAGATTTCTCATTGGTAAGAATAGGAACAGTACCTTTTCTTAGGGATGATATAGGGATTAAATCTAAGTTGAAATATGTCAGACAGTTAGAACAATGCTTAGTACACACCTAGTAGGCATTAGCTATTATTAATACTGTTGTTGTTGTTCTCCTAAAAACCTAATGACACAGGTTCTATGATTTAACCCATTTAGACAATGAGAAAATGAAGGTAAGTTATCCTGGGTCATGATGAATTGCAAACTCTAGATGTTTAAATCTTCTTTTTCAGATGCTTAAATCTGAATTCATCATATTTCCTATTTAAATTCAACTTTAGCTGTGTGCCTTTCTTGATTAAAGTTGTTCTATCTGTCCTCACTCCATTTGCCACATATACCCCTCCTAACATTCAACATATTATTTCAAGAGTCATTTTTATAAAATAATAATAGTTCTTAGATCCCTCCCTACCTTACCAAAAACCCCACAACTCATTTTAAAGCATAGTCTTGTCACTCTTTTTTAAATCCCTCTAAGATCTGGCTTTAGAATATCTTACCTCTATTAACAATACTGATCTTCCTATCTTTCTCTACAATTATATTCTACATTTTGTTCCAAACCCAAGGATGTTCATGTCCCCCCAGTGTCTCAACATTTCCTACTCATCCCATTCAAATCCCACCTTCTCTAGCAGGACCCCTCTAAACCCAATCCTTTACTATTTCATAGCGCCATCTTCTACCACTTACCTCCAAGAAGCCCCACAAACTGATTCTTTAAACTTTAATACTCTTTATATTTCAAGAGTAATTCATGAGGCTGTAAAACAGACATAAAAAAATTAAAGGCCCCTCATCTTTCCCATCATCTTCATCCTATCCCCCACAAATCACTCCATTTTAGAAACTTTTTCCTGCACTGACAAATATAACTTTTTATATGCATGCTTGGTGACTTTTTTCCTTAAAATACATATAATAACCATTTGTTTAAATCTGTATATTTTCCCCCAACTTTCTAACAGCTAAGTAGCTTTCTAAATCTGTTTTTCATTATGGTTATGTGTAAGGAAGATCATTCCATTTCTTCCCCTATCTTCTCTATATGAATATACTTAAGGGTAAAGACCATGTTTTATTTGCCCTTATATTTCCAAGAGGACCTTGTACCAAGGCCAAGAACTGTTTAACAAAATAGTAACAATATCTGTCATTAATCCAGTGTTCACTGTATGCCAGGAAAACCAGTTAATGCTTCACATATATTATCATATGTAATTCTCATAACCCACCCAATTATTCCCATTTCACAGAAGACAAAAATCACATAGTTAAGGACAGAAGAGTCTAATTTACATTTGTCTGACTCTGGAGCACATCCGCTTCATCTCTTTGCTTATAGGTAATAAAACTGTCATAAGAACATCTTTTGCTTTTTCAACCAAAGTTGGGAGAACATAAGAGTTTGGAGTATTCCAGTGTAGGTAGATGGGGCTGAAGATAAACAGATGGGCCTTGGAATGAATGCTAAGTAGATGGAGGCAAGTGGCTGCAGCCACAAAGCTAACCCACCATTCAGTTGTTCAAACCATGTTTACTGAGAACCTACTAAAAGTTAAATTACTTACCTCCCCTTCTTCAGTCTCCTCATTACGGTATTCTTTAGTAATAGCTGCCATCATTTATTAAAAATCTATGTGCCAAATGTGTCATTATTATTTCTATTAACATTTTCTAATACTGACAAACTTCCCTGGTGGCTCAGACAGTAAAGCGTCTGCCTCCAAGGCAGGAGACCCCCTGGGTCGGGAAGATCCTCTGGAGGAGGAAATGGCAACCCACTCCAGTACCCTTGCCTGGAAAATCCCATGAACGGAGAAGCCTGTTGGGCTACAGTCCATGGGGTCGCAAAGAGTCAGACACGACTGAGCAACTTCACTTCACTTCAATACTGACAAAAATTCCGTAAGACAAACACCAGTACCACCATTTACAGATAGGAAAACGGAGACCCCAAAACATTAAATTTCTTGTCAAGATTAGTCTGTGATGAATAGCAAAGCCAAGATTCAAATTGAGGGTATGCAGGGTTCCAAAGTCCGACCCTTTTTTTAATCATCCAGGATGGTGCCTTTCAATTCTGAGCGAAAAGAACTATGACTTCTTTAAAAATTAAACTCAGTCAGGATCCCATCTGGCTTCAAGTATCAGACCCAACTTCTGTGGTTGAATCAAATGAAGATTTATTTTTCTCAAAATAAATCAAGAGGTGGGCAGACCAAGTCTGGTAAAGCGTTCCAGAAGGCCATCAGCTTCCCAGCCCACTTACCCCTCAAGCTTCTTGAATTTGGTCACAAGACGGCTTCTGCGGTTAGAAAGCAGCATCCATTATCCTGGAAGAGAGAACGAGAAGCACAAAGAGCAACAGCCTAACAGGCAAGAGAGTCTGTGGAGAACCCCTCCCAGCTACCTGCATCTTATTGGCCAGGACGATGTCACTTAGACACCGCCCAGCTGCAAGGGATTCTGGGAAATCAAGTTTTGGTGTGGGGGGCGGTGTGTGTATGTGTGATTCTGGGAAATCAAGTTTTGGTGTGTGTGTGTGAAGTTTTGATGTGTGTGTGTTTTGTTTTGTTTTGTTTTTACCTGACCACCAGTAAAAAGTGGGAAGGATGGAAATGATTGCGCACCTAGCTATGTCTGCTCCACAGGGTAATGCAGAGTGCAAGCCATCCTAGAGAATCAAGGTACCTTGAGAAGAAAGCAATAAAAGAACTTTAAGTCTATGTTTAAAAGCCCTCTTGGTTGGGCAAAGTCACCCACTGATGGGAGTGGAGGTCGGAAGAATGTAAAAGTTTTACAGATGCATCCAAGCAGCTGATCCAGAGGAAAAACACTGAGACCCAGGTGACTTCACACAAACTGTCCTGGCCGACTCACAGGTTCAATCACTGTTTCCTGTGAGTCGTCACTGTTTCCCTTCCTCCCACTCACTCGCTGTCCAGAGTTACTTGAGACGAGAGCTTACAGGCTCCTCCGACTCTTCCATCATTCATAATAAAAAGTAGAGTGTGTTCAAATTTCAGTTCAAGCAAAATAAAATCCTCGACCATGTGTTATTATGAGAAGCATTATCTTTACAAAAAGATAATGGTTCCAGGGATATTATGTATGCAACCACAGCCACACTCTCAAGTCACTGTATTAAGAAAGTAGGACATAGAGCTTTAGGCTGTTTACATTTTCTTTCAAAGTTCAAACTTTTCTTATAGAAACCTCATACAATTCTGCGATGAGAAGATTATATTTGTGAAAAGATATATATAGAGAGAAGGGTGACACAAAGCCAGCAAAAGGACTTCTGTGAGCTATATCCTAGGCTCACAGGAAATACAAGATGACATGAAATAACATTCAGTTATACAGTTCAGAGTAACATGCATGCAAAGGAAGCAGTAAGAATTCCCAATGGGCCTACCTACTTCTTTCCAGAACTACCTTGTGTGCCTAAAGAATTTGGCCACTTACTTATGAATGGACTTGTCACTGAAAACAGCATCTTCAGTCTTTCTCTCTCATCAGGTAAAATTAAGTTTTCCTTTGCTATCCCACACGCAACACTAGGAATCAGCATATTGGCTCTCGAACTTGCATTTGTTTTTCTGTCAAATGCTTAATTTCTCTAAGTTAAAGGGGAGGTGAAAAGACCTAGCCTTACTCTGGAGTTCAAAGGATGTCCACAAAATCTACAGCCAGTCCCCAAAGTAATGGTATTTGATCTTCTTCCTTCATGGTCCATATCAGTGAAACAAGTCTTTACCAGAATGACTGATATTCAGTGCAATCTGAGTTCGCACAATTCCTTCGGTCATGGGCATTTTGGGGTGCACCACCACACAGAAACCACCACCTGATGTTTCTATTCTGAACTCATTACGTTTGCCAAGAAAAACAAGGATGTGAATGTGGGCCAGTCAAACTGTGAGTCATATCAAGTTCCAGGGAGACACGCAACCAAAGTTCAGTCACAAACTAAGACAACACACCCACCTGGATCCCTCAGAGTCCAACCCCACATTTCAGAAATAGAAGCTCTCCAAAGAGAAGTGGTAGAGGTTTCACTCAAACCCTCCTCTTCTTCAAAAGCTGCCTAATGAGTGTGTAAACTTAAAACTCCTGAAGGGCCCACTTTTTCATCTAAAATCCAGTTGTTTGGTGTCTTAGATCCTTAAATATGGGGCAAAGTATTGATGTAAAAGAAACCCTCACCACTTGGCTTTTTGAAACATCAACCAATGCCAAACTGGCATCAATAATTACTGTTTAAATAAAGAGTGTAAAAAAAATAGAAAAGTGTTTGTATTTTCTAGGGTGGGTTAGTTCAGCTTTCTTTTTTTAATCCATTAGCTCCATTTAATGAAGCATCAGTCTTTATGGTAGTGATATATGCGACAAAAGTTATAGGCTTTGGGCTAGGAAAATCATTCTAACATGTATGGCAATGAATGTGAGAAAGTGATGACATAATACACTACAGATTCAAGGAACTACATTAGCCCAGAGCAGTTATTGGATAGTGTCAACATGGGGGCAGCTGGATGACTGATTTAATTGTGAAATTACCAACTTTTAGTTGAAGGGAAATGCTGGCCAGAGGACAGACACTTTGTTTCCTTTGTCCTAAAACAACACCCAGTGTCAGTAACCTTAACAGCTTTGGATCGCATACTTAAACCCATCTGTTCCACCATGGTTAAAAAACAACAATAATATCATGGTTTCCTGAAAGATTTCACAATCGGATGCTCAACTGGGATTTTTTTCTTACTTTCAAAACTAATATGACTTTCTAAGGAAATCTTTGGGAATAAAAAAAATGTCATAATTATGTATTGGGTTGGCCAAACAGTTTGTTTAGGTTTTTTTCCATGTTACAGAAAAACTCAAACTTTTTGGCCAACCTAATACTATCTCTTGCCTATGTGTGCACCTTAAAGGAACATTTCTCTAGTATAAAGAATCAAGACACAGACCCAAATGTGAATGGATATTCATACATTCATTCACTCATTCATTCACTGTTTTGAAAAGGTAATTCAAATCAGATCAGAAACATGTAATAATATCTCTGAAAAGACAAGAGTGATGAATGAGGTCTTTTAGTTAACAGTTTGAAAGATGTGCTTTTGAGGATATAGGTATTTTTTAAAATGGGAGATGAGAACCTCAAAAAGTTACTTTTAATGTGACAAATTACCAACATAATCTAAATTAACTACAAAAGTACAAATAGTTCATGAATATGAAAGGTTTTAAAAAGAAGTCAGCTAGTAAGTAACTGGGCGGGGGTGGGGGGAGGCGGAGAATTGACCTTGTTCAAATTTATCTCCTGCAAGCACAGTGAGCAACAAAAAGACTACCTCAACAGTTAATGAAAGCTCTCTCACTGAACTTGTTTCCAAAAAATGACTAGAATGCCCCTGAAATTAGGCACTTGACTTTTCTATTTTTTTTACACTCTTTATTTAAACAGTGTGCCCTGAATTTCAAGTCAACATCTGTCCACAAAGGCCAGATTATCCCATTTTTTAAAGGAGCTATCTTAGCTGGTCAAAGAATTCAACCAAAACCTGATTCTACCTTTCTCAATAACTCAAACATCTTTGAAGTTTTGTCCTTTGAACATACAGTGTTTTAGTATACCACATCTGCCTCCTACACACAGATGGAGAAAGAGAAATGTTGGTTAAAAGTAAGTATGTAAACTTAAAGGTTGCTACTCAAACTGCGAATGCAATTTAAATCTTTGTTATATTTAAGTCAGTAAGCAAGGACCCATTTCTTGGAAAGAATTATAAAGCTGAATTTGGAAAACAAGGTAACATCCTAAAGACGCTACTTGACTGGATTTTGCAGCTTTCTTTCCGTATTACAAACAGCAGTCTGCATACTCCATCAGTCAAGGCTTCAGAGAGCTCTCACCAGCCCACAGGAATTCCACCTCACCTCCCAGACTTTCCTGCTGAAAAAGTGCATTGGAAAATACAGTGTGTTTTATGAACTTCTACTCATGGTAAAGAATCTGTCTGTAATGCAGGAGACCTGGGTTTGATCCCTGGGTCGGGAAGATTCCCTGGAGAAGGGAATGGCTACCCACTCCAGTATTCTTGCCTGGAGAATCCCATGGACACAGGAGTCTGGCGGGCTACAGTCCATGGGGTCGCCAAGGGTCAGACTGGACGGAACAAATAACTCTTTCACTTTCACAGAATATAAATAGCAAAGACTCGGTCACCATTATTTCAGTGACATTAGCCAATTTCTGTTTCTCAGTCCAAAACACAGACCAAAATTAAAATACATAGGCTTTTTCAGTGAAGCACACCTCCTCTTTGCAAAAAAAATCTACTCTTAATCCATCCTGTGCAAATTAAAAATTTTAAGAACAATACAGATCCAGGTGTCTCATGCATGCATGCATGAGTGTGTGCTCAACCACTTCAGTCATGTCCAACCCTTTTGCAACCCTTTGGACTGTAACCCGCCAGGCTTCTCTGTCCATGGGACTTCCCAGGCAAGAATACTGGATCGGTTTGCCATTTCCTCCTCACGGGGATCTTCCCCACCCAGGGATTGAACCCATGTCTCTGGTGGTTCCTGCACTGCAGGTGGATTCTTTACCACTGAACCACCAGGGAAGCCCTTAGGTGTTTTATAAACAACAGCAAACAAAACACCTCTTTTTTGCCCTGCAACCTAACTGGTATCTGGCTAGAAAGACGAGAACCCCATCAACAAAGTCCCAGGTCTCCACACTTCCCGACCTGGGTTTATTAGATGCGATATTGTGGCTTCTTTCTTTCCTCCTCTCCCGGAAATGCCCTGACGTACAGGCACCTGGGATGCAGCTTTTGATTCACAAAGAAGTCCACGCCCGTTTCCTCCCGACCTGGCAACAGAAGGATCCTCACTGCTGAGGCACTCTGGTGAAAGAAAGGGAAACTTGACTCGAGAGTCCCAGCCCAAATACTTTCTTTGCTTCCCCAAAAGAAAGAGCCTTCAGCACTGATAAGTGAGGGTTCTCAGTCAGTGTATGAGGTCAAGTTTTTCCCCAGAAAGTCAATCATACCCAGTTAGTGACCTGGGCACACAAAATCACCAAGCAAGAAACAGCTAAAGGGTTTGAGACTGGAAATAAAAAAACAGAATTCTGTACTTCTGCTGATCTAAATATCCTTTTGCTCCCAACAGGCAGTTCCTTTCCCTACATACCAAACTGGGACATGAGATCAAGTTCTTCTTCTATTGCTCCCTGCAATTCTTATTGAAAGGAAGGATCTGTTTTGACCCCACATGTTGAAAAATTCATGTTCCTATAATTAAAGAGTTTGTTTGCCACGCCTTCAGCCACATTTCCCAGTTAAAACTCCCTTCTCTAAAAATGATCCATGAAAACAACTACCAGCTCTCGTCTTTCTCTGAAACAGCCACAGAAAACAGATATGAAGGTTCTCAACAGCCTTTCTAACCTTTCCAGATCACAACGTTGGCAACCAAAGGGATCCTCCGTTAAGATGTGAGAGAAAAAGAACCGGCGTTGAAGCATGCCCCCAAGAGACCGGTTTTCCCACAAGCTCATAATTAATACACTCCAAGTGAATTTCTCACGTTCTGACGGAACTATAAAAAAGGATTTCTTATATTATGATATAAAAAATATGAATAACAATGACAGACTTTCATTTAAATGTAATAGACCACAGGGGAGCCAATAAAACACAAAAACTTTTGTTCTCTCTCATCATAATTTTTGAGTCGATATTTCCTAAACTTTTTGTGACGTTTTAAAATAACACACACACACACACACACACACAGACACCACACTTCTCTGATTGGGGTTCTCAAGTATTATTAGGAGACTGGGGAGGGAGCGGTGCTTAAGGACACGGACAAGATCTCACACGTCCAATCCTGGAGGTATTTTTCACCTAAAAGCTAGTTGGGAGCCCCAGGAGTTAAGCCCTACCCCACCCACCAAAAAGTGCCTGCTCCCACTGGGAAACTGCAGTGAGCTGGAAAAGGAAATCGAGCGGTGAAAAGGAGGAGCAGCTGCAACCACACAACGGTGCCACTACACTCCGGTCCCCGAGAGGAGCCAAGCGCCCTTACCTGGGGGGAGGAGAGCCGCCAGCACGAGTTGCAAAAGTTGTGCTTCACCTTCGCCCGGAGTTCAAAGCGCCGGCACTCCGGCCCCGCCGCAGCCTGGCTGCCCCGAGTCCTCTCTCGCCCCGCTCCCGCCTTCCCCACCCTCTCGGCCCTACACCATGTCAGGAATCCGGGCAGGCACCGAGCTGGGAGCTGACATCACTCCCAGTCCCAGGTACCTCCCCTCCCTCGCGCCCTCCCACCTCCCTCCCCGCGGGAAAGAGCCAAAGAGAGCGCGCGGGAGGGGTGTCGGCGCGCCGCGGTTCGCGCTGATTGGGCCCTCGGACTGTCACTCAGAGGAGCCCACTAATTTTACACATTCCTCTCTGAGCCCGGCGCTGGGCTGGAAGTGGGTGTTGATGGAAAAAAATGCTGCCTTTCCTGCTATCTGTAAGGGAAGGAGAATCATGGTACGAGGAAGATCCTTGCAGGTGGTGTTTTAAACTTTTCTTGGCGCATTTCCCAATCCCCCAGGTCAGAAACGAAACTAACCTATCCAAGCCCCCCTTTGAAGGAAAAACTGTCGCTTGTGTGTCACGGGCAAGTCCGAGTCCGGCGGCGCGTGCAGCAGAAAATGGCTAGCTTGAAGTCAGACAAATAAAGGAAACCGCCAGCTCTCTCAGCTCCCCTTTTATCTTGGGGTTGCTGGGCGTTCCCTTAGAACGGGAAATTTAGAACTTCAAAAGCTCTTCGAGAAGATAGCGAGGACAATCCTAGAAACTGCGACCCAGCTCTAGATTGTTAACCCTGGGGCGTTATCGACCATGCGGTTTGCTTTTGCTTTTAGTGACGAAAATCACAGCACACGAGCTTCCAGGCAAATAAAATTGAACCTCTGAAGTAAGAAAAATTACTGTTTACCTTTTTTTAAAGACCTAAGGGCTGCTATTTTTATACACAACTGAAAAGGGGTGGAAATCTCACAATTGAGTTCAGCAAGCCACAGGAGAATAATTATTGTTGAATGGAATCAATTGCAGTGGCTGAGCTATCAATTAAGAATTAACTAACATTTACCCTGGCAGCTATCAGGCTATACCCTGGCTAACAGAACAGAGAGATTCTCAGGAAATGGGTCTTTCAGTTTGCCTAATAACTGCCCCAAGGCAGGACTGAATTGTGAAACGTGGCCGTCTTTGTATGAGATAAAGATAGATTATCCGTCATCTTCTGGAATTACAATGCACTGATTACTGACTTTCTCTTCATTTTTATTGTTTGTTTTTTTTTTTTGATGGATGAGGACGTGTTTATTTTGCCATTCTGCCACAAATTGTAGAAGGGATGCACAGAGTCCACCAATGTGTCTGAGTTAATTCCCACAACCATCCTGTAAAGTGAGTGTCATTAGCCCGTTTCAACATAAAGGAATGAAAGGCTCAGCAAGGTTACATAAGTAAATTGCTCCAGAACTGCAGTTGAAACCAAGGGTTATTGGATTCTGAAGCTATTTTTTCTCTCTAGAGCAGTGATTGCCCACAATCTACACACATATAATGCCAAAAAAAAAAAAAAAAATCCACCAACCCCAGCAACTGCTCTCACAGACCAATTTCTATATTATCAACATTATGCTGTTTGTCAAACCTACACTGCTCCAAGCTCCTAACTTTACTGAATCCATTTTCCCCCAGCCCTAAGTCCTTCTATGCACTATTTCCCAATGAGTTTGCTAAAACCCTGTTTGGTTTTGCTGTCAGCATCTTTCCCTTCCAAATCAGGTCCCTCTTGCCATGCAGTTCTTTGCTGGCCATTTAAAACTCTCTGATCTGGGCTCTCTGCACCTTTCCCACCTTGTCGCCCCCTTCACTCCTGGGAAACATTTCATTGCAAACTGGTCTGCTCCCAGATTCTTGATTGCATCTCACCTACTGGCCTACCTGGAATCCCCACTCTTCTGTTTGGGAGAGCTTTGTGAAGTGTTTTGTTTTGGTTTTGAGAGTTTTTAAGATATGTTCTCTTAGTAACTTTCAAAGATGTAATACTGTATTATTAACTAGTTGCCATGTTGTACATTACATCCCTATGGCTTACTTATTTTGTAAGTGGAAATTTTTACCTTTTGATCCCCTTCTGTGTGCTAAGTCCTACCCTTCTCTCAAAGCCTTAAGTCCTTGTCCTTGCTGTGCCCTACAGTAGACAGAAAAGGGGGTCCATTGTCTAGTTCTGCACTTGCTTGCTGTGTAACTTTGTGGTGTGCTGTGCTAGGTTGCTTCAGTCATGTTCAACTCTTTGCAACCCCATGGACTGTAGCTCTCCAGGCTCCTCTGTCCTTGGGATTCTCCAGGCAAGAATATTGGAGTGGGTTGCCATTTCCTCCTCCAGGAGATCTTCCTGACCCAGAAATGGAAACTGCATCTTTCACATCTCGGGCATAGGCAGGCAAGTTCTTTAACACTAGCGCCACCTGGGAAGACCTGGTCATTAAAATATCCATCAGAAACCTAATCACCTCTTTTATAAAATGGGACTAATAATACTCACATCAAAGGTTATTACAATCCTTACTGAAGTTGTATAGATGTGTTAACGTATGGTTATCTATGTCTTGCTTCCTTGCTAAGTCACTTCAGTCATGTCCCACTCTGTGCGACCCCATAGATGGCAGCCTACCAGGCTCTGCCATCCCTGGGATTCTCCAGGCAAGAACACTGGAGTGTGTTGCCATTTCCTTCTCCAATGCATAAAAGTGAAAAGTGAAAGTGAAGTCACCCAGTCATGTCTGACTCTTAGCAACCCCATGGACTAGTTATATTCATTTCCTATCTTCCCAGACTCTGAGGAGGCTGCCCATGCCTAATACCTCTGTATTCCTTACCCCCAATTCAAGAAGAACATTCAATAAAAATATAGGATGGAAAATGGATTAGCAGATCACCTCTAACCCTGCTCCCTTCCTTAAATGCACCCAACCCCAAACAATCTCATAGCTAGAAACCATAACTACTTAACTGTGCTGTACTTAGTCATGTCCTACTCTTTGCAACTCTATGGACAGTAGCCTGCCAGGCTCCTCTGTCCATGGGGATTCCCCAGGAAAGAATACTGGAGTGGGTTGCCATGCCCTCCTCCAGGGGATCTTCCCAACCCAGGAGCTGAACCCAGGTCTCCTGCATTACAGGGCAATTCTTTACCGTCTGAGCCACCAGGGAAGCCCAAGAATACTTGAGTGGGTAGCCTATCCCTTCTCCAGGGGATCTTCCTGACTCAGGAATCAAACAGGACTCTCCTGCATTCCAGGTGGATTCTTTACCAGCTGAGCTACCTTAACTATCTCTCCCCATTTCCCTCTCTCAATCTTAATGTCCTGGCAACAATCCCCTCTTCTTACTCTCCCATTATTCATGCAACCCTTCACGGCCTCAGGCATTTTCTGCACCAACCACTTAACCTGCCTCTTAGCCACCCATTCCTCCTTGCCCCTCAGTCAGGGACACACTTGTCTGGAGCCTGCTCTGCCTTGCTCTCCCAGATGCTCTCCAACAGCGGCTGGATGGCTACCAATCATTCTTCCAGCCCCAGTCATAAGAAGCCTGCCTGGCTCACATTCTACAGCCAGCAGCAGGAGATGGGGGAGGGACTGTCCCACCCCCACAGGGATGGCAGGATAGAATAACAGGAAGTTGCCTCCCATCCCCTCTGCAGCTGGAGTGATAACAGCTGTCATCTGTGTCCAGAAAACAGAAGACTCAAGAGGAAAACAGCAAACAGGCTGGGGCTGGAGCAGTAGTGTTCCGACCAGGGGTTCTAGAGTGAGAAGGGAACCCAGTGGGTGAGATTTCAGCCTCCTCCCCACCGCTCCTTCCCCTCCCCCTTAATTAGAGTTATGCTCATAGCTATTCTATCAATACATTTGCAAGCATGCAAAGTCACTTCAGTCTTGTCTGACTCCTTGAGACCCTATATGGATTGTAACCCACCAGGCTCCTCTGTCCATGGGATGGGATTCTCCAGACAAGAATACTGGAGTGGATTGCCATGCCCTCCTCCAGGGAATCTTCCTGACCCAGGAGGGGAACCTGCGTTTCTTATGTCTCCTGCATTGGCAGGAAAGTTCTTTACCACTAGTGCCACCTGGGAAGCACATCCATTCATTTAGGCTTCACTCTAGTGCTTCATTTTGCAAAGAGATCTAACTCTTCAATAAACAGATTGAAACTACTGGCCTCTGGGTATCTTGAGGAAGCCCCCCAAAATCAGGACATTGTGGGGAGCAAAATAGGATGCCCGATAAGCAAGTACCCAGGGTCTACCCATTATCCTGGATCTTAACTTATTTAATGGAAAAGTTCATTTACAGCTCCTGTGGTTTCAACACCAATTAACTCTGAGGGTCTAGATATGTATTTTCTGTCAAATTATTCCTATGATCAGCCTGACCTATAGTACCTATGAGTTTTGTCAGATAATAATGACTGTGGGGTTGGGAAGGGGACACTGTGAAAGCAGGGGGGGAAAGCCTGCAGAGAATAACAACACTAGAACTTGAAATGGACCCTAAAGGTCATCTGATATAACCACCTATTGGATGCCAGATCCCTTTCTACTGTGGTCCTGACAAGTGGCCTTCTGAATTTTTCTGGCAACAAGGGGCACACAAGCTGAGAGAATATACCACCACTGAAATTCTTTCTCCTGGAAACCCATATCCTGCTTTTCTGACTATTTTCCCAAAGACTTCTGTCTTGTGTCTCTTTTAGTCCTCACAACCATCCTATAAGGTAAGTGTCATTAGCCCCATTTTAACATAAGGAATCAAAGGTTCAGCATGGTTATGTAAGTAAATTGCTCTAGGACATCCAGAACTGGGATGAAAACCAAGGTCTCCTTGACTGCAAGCCATCTTTTCTTTATCTCTCCAAAGCACTGATTGTCCACAATCTGCTCTCTTTCAGCTCTGTGCCCTGGAGTAGCAGAGAGCAGCCTGGCTTTTTCTGTTCTTCCCACCCCCAAGCCTGTACAGGCCCAAAGTTTATTTAGAAACAGACACCAGTAGAGGCTGATCCCACTCATAAAGGTTATGTCCTTCGCTGACTGGTCTTTATAGGCTTCCATCTTCGGGTCTCCAAAGCACAGTCATGACCACTCTTGGTACTTTCAGAACAAGTGAACATCACCCAAACCCCTCTCTGTCATTCAGAGATCCTTACATCGTGGCCACCAACCTACCTTTCTGAATGTATTGTCTTCTCTGCTTCATACTCACACACTCTGCAAATGCAAGACTTTGTACCCATATTCTCTAAGAATCTTTCCTCAGTTAAGAAAGATCCTTGTCCATTTCTACTAAAGTCCACCTCCCAGGGTGGTTGTGATGATCTGATGTCATATGCAAGATAACAGAACACGTTGCCTGACACATAATGAGTCATTAGTAAACATCTTCCTTTATCTTAGGACAGAAAACAATTGTACTATCACTTTTATATATGGCTTATGGCTCTCACTGACTGTAAGTGCCTTACAGTTCTTAAGGGCAAGATGCCAATTTGCTTCATCTTTATGTTCTTTATAGAATTTAGAACTATTCATCGTCCTATGGACATTCAATAAAAATTCACCAAATGAATGAATGAAGCTGCCTTTTGATTAAGATTTCTAACCTACTATAGGCTGTATCTTTAGAAGTTCAAGAAAAACCCCCACTAGTATGATCCTAGAGGACCTGGGTACCTCAAATTGTTCTCATCCTAGTCACATTGCCAAACACAGAGGGGGTTGAACACATGGTATAAATCATGAACCCAAATTCAGATGAAACAAGCTTAGCTTTAGAATTCCTTCTTAGAGGAAATTGCCCCTTATTCTGTCTGATTCTATGCACGGTGTTGGTGATAACCCAGATACCATTTTAATATCCTTCAGCTGAATACTGAGTTACTGCTCAGCTGTCACCATTGGCATTTATGAGTCCAGTTCTCCTCCCCATTCCCTGCCTGCCCACAGAGGACAGGTTAGAAATAGGCCCAACATCTCATTCCAAGCAGAGTCTTATTTTATTTTAAACATTTTTATGTGGACCATTGTTTAAGTCTTTATTGAGTTTGTTACAAGATTGTTTCTATTTTATATTTTGCTTTTTGGCCATGAGTCATGTGGGAGCTTAGCTCCCCGACAAGAGATTGAAGCCACAGCCTCTGCATTGAAAGGCCAAGTCTTAACCACTGGATGGCCAGGAAGTCCCAGCAGTCTTATTTTAATCACTCTTTCCTTGCAATCCAGGTTGTGGTGGTTTCTTTGATTACCCACCAGAGAAATCTAAATACCTAGTTACATTCAACATCCCCATTTTATTATTCTATTTATAAAAGGAAAATTTTAAACTAAAAATAGAAACTATTTCTTCTCATGGTATTTGATTAATGTTCAATTAATGGTTCAGTTGAACAAATTAAAACTCCTTTAAACAATCCATCTCATTTATAAATACAGTTAATTCAGTTTCATAAAAGTGTGTCTGATTCCTCTGTTCAAAGAGAGGTCAACAGGATGGAGAGTTGGACCATTCAGTATATAATAGTAATTCTTATTTTCCATTCCAGGCAGATGGTCTGCATAGCATTCTTCCCAAGCAAGTCAAGCCTTTTTGCAGGCTGTCAGGTCTTTCCTGGGGTGACAGGTCACTGCCATTTCTTCCTACCAACATGCACTGTGCACAGACCTCTTTAGAGGTCCTGGGAACATGCTCGATCAACAATAGGGCATTACTCATAACCAGTAACTCCCACCTAGATTTTTCACCTGCTACAATATAACTAAGGCTCATTTTTCAAATAATATATCATAGCTCACTACTAACCAAATGTGTCTAGTTTGACGTAGTGGTGTGCCCCATTCTCTGGACCGTGCCTCCAAGCAAAAGTGAAAGTTGCTCAGTTGTGTCTGACTCTTTGCGACCCCAGGGACTATACAGTCCGTGGAATTCTCTAGGCTGGAATACTGGAGTGGGTAGCCTTTCCCCCCTCCAGGGGATCTTCCCAACCCAAGGATCGAACCCAGGTCTCCTGCAATGCAGGAGGATTTTTTTACTAGCTGAGCCACAAGGGAAGCCCAGGCCTCCAACTGACCCATTAATTTCTCCTCACTCACCTTTTCACCTGGATCATCATTAAGTTACTGTTGCTTTATTCAGTCTCTCCTAATCTTTAACTAGAATTCTTCTACATAACTAGAATTTATATTTTAAAATGGCATGTCAGACTTCAATCCAGAAGCCTCTGTCTACAAGGATTAAGAGGAATGAGTTTTAGCTAAAACAGATATAAGATGAGGATGGGACAACTGGTTTAGACAAATGTTTTCATTAAAGGAACTTTCTTGCAAATTGAAACAAGTTGCTGATAAACTAATCTTCAGGCTGGAGCATCTTATCACTCAAATCCTATAAAAAATATGTTTCTCTGCTACTTTCCCTTGCTCTTCCAGATTCTATCTCCAGAAGAGCCTTTCCACTGATGAATGCTGATTGTGTAACATCTGAATTGCCAGATAATTAGTACTGTGGTTTGTTAAACTAGTTAAGGTATGAAAGAAGCAAAGAGAAATTATGACGGCTATCACTTCTGTGTGTTTAAAATACTTTAAATCTCTTCCCTCTTATTTTACCTTATATAATCTCCATGTGACCCTACATTGTTTAAATTTTGAATTAGATATAACAGAATAGCCATAGAAAAACTACCTTTTACATTACAAGATGCCATCTCTGAAAAAGATCATCACCCATTCTTGAATAAAGGAAGTGTAAAAAATAGCACCTCTTATTTGGCAAAATTAAATAAAGCACTTCATGTACACTGAGTTATAAGACCTAGGCCCACTTGACATTTTTGAGTTTCAGTTTTTCGTCTATAAATGGGATAGCAATAATTCTAAAGAAAAAAAATGCATTCAGAGTGGTGCCATGACACTCTGAATGAGACTACCCTTCTTCTGCTGCTAAGTAGCTTCAGTCATGTCCGACTCTGTGCAACCCCATAGACGGCAGCCCACCAGGTCTACCGTTCCTGGGATTCTCCAAGCAAGAACACTGGAGTGGGTTGCCATTTCCTTCTCCATACCCTTCTTCTGGAGGAGTCTAAAATGTTTCCCTACACACGGGATTCTCAGTTAATATCCTGAGACCCTCACCACCGTGAACAGTACAGGTTGGACCATAGACGCCCACTCAAATCAAAACAATCCAGTATAATCTTGGCAGCAGCCTGGGACAAACAAGCATAGGACTCTTCTGCAGAGCTCTGTACTGAATAATTTCCTAGGGGGCCCTATCAAATTCTCTCTCAAGACATTGCATGCGAGACACATAGAAAACCAGATGATAGGGGCTTTCCTGGTGGTCCAGTGGTTAGGGATCTGCCTGCCAATGCAGGGTACACGGGTTTGATCAAGGGAATGTCAGTCCACCCCAATATTCTTGCCTGGAGAATTCCATGGACAGAGGAGCCTGCCAGGCTACAGTCCATGGGGTCACAAAGAGTCAGAGATGACTGAGCGACTTTCACTTCACTTCTGGGAAGATCTCACATGCTCCAGGGCAACTAAGCTGTGTGCCACAACTACTGAGCCAGACCACCCTAGAGCCCATGCTCCGCAACAAGAGAAGCCACCACAACGAGAAGCCCACTCCACCCAACAAAGAGTGGTTCCCACTCACCCTGGCAACTAGAGAAAGCCCACATGCAACAACAAAGATCCAGTGCAGCCAAAAATAAAATAAGTAAATACATCTTTAAAAGGAAAACAAAACCAGATGATAGAGTAGAGCAGAAAAAGAGCAAAGGGGCCTGCAGAATGAAGGCAATAAACAGAAGCATGAATAACTAGAAACATGATGTAAAGAAAATGAGGTCAGAAGAAAGTCACTCAAGTAAAACATAAAGCAGAAAGGGATGGATGCTGAGAGTCTCACAAAAAAGTGGGTAAAAGAGTCTCACACAGAAAAGGTAGTAATCAGATGAAGCGGTAGACACTGTGAGGGCAGTGGACAGTAGTTGCAGATGTAATAAAAAATATAACAACAATACTAAAAATGATAATGATAATAGGAAATTCCAATTTCTGTGTGCCTGGTACTATTTTTAATGCTTCAAATATATTAACTTCAACCCTGTGAAGTCTGTTTCCATTTCACAGGTGTGGAAACTAAGCCAGAGAGTTTAAATAGCTTTTCCAAGGTCACAGGCTTCCCAGGTGGCATTGGTGATGAAGAACCTGCCTGCCAATGCAAGAGATGCAGGAGACTCGGGTTCCATCTCCTGGGTTGGGAAAATCCCTGGAGCAGGGCATGGCACCCCACTCTGTTATTCTTGCCTGGATAATCCCATGGACAGGGGAGCCCGTCAGGCTGCGGTCCACAGGGTCGCAAAGAGTTGGACATGACTGAAGTCCAACCGAGCATGACCTGGCATGCATGCACACCAGAGGTCACATAGTAGGAAGTAATATGACTCAACCCAGTTTGGCATTAGAGTCTATGCTGAGAGACAGGCAGAGTTACAAGGATGATAGACACGTAGAGATCCTGTTGAATCCTTAACCATGGGCAGGCTTGGTGGTCCAATGATTCCCTGGCTTTTCCTTCATTCCCCAGGAACTCACGCTAAAACTCTGTCACCCGAGATAAACTGAACATGCTCTAATGCCTTCCCACTTGAAAGAGGCTAACTAATACCATGACTTCAAATGAGATAATAAATGAGAGCATTTTACCTTCCCTGAAATAAATGGGACAAGTGAAGTGTTTTTATTCTGAAATGAGATAAAAGTTCTGAAGAAGTGGTCTAGTGATCAAGACTGATCACTGTTTGTCTCTAAATCCTGTTCCTTTTTGATACCATGGTGGGCCAGCCTCTGTCTTAGAGGTATATTTTGCCACATGCTGTGGGAATTTCAGAACGTATTTGTTTTCAACATGTAATTATCATTACATATTAATTAAATATGATTATATTAATTACATGACCCTGTTCTACCTCATTCCTTCTCTAAGCAACTAGAATGAAGAGCCTGTGATTACAGGGACAATGAACAAAGGCCAAAGGAAAAGGAGCTTAAATATTGCTTTATCTTTCTACCACCTCTCATAGCAGCAGCCAGCTCACTTAGGGCCTTAAAGGAGTTTTAGATGTATCCTAATTACAATGAGAACAAAGTCAGGATATATCTTACTACCATCTTCTTGTTTCCTTAAAAAAAAAGCCTTCTCTCAATCAACCCCAATTTGCTTTCATTGAGTATCTTTGTGAGAGTGACCACTTGTCCAAGGACAGACTCAGTTTTCTAGTAGGATTCATCTGAAAGGGTCTAAGGTTTGCTACCAAAAGGGCAATCAATGCATATTATGAAGCAGTGATTCCAGCATCATGTTAAGAAGAAAAAGTATTGGAACCTAGATTTGACCCTGCTTTAAGAAAGATTATTTTACCAAAAATTGAAATCTACTGAAATACTTCAGAAGATTAAGAATTTTATGTCTTGTACCAGAAATTATTTCTATATGATATTATTGCTTGAAAAAATATTAGTGTTGAGCATTTTATTCTAATCCATTCAAACCAGCTGGCTTTCAAAAGGTAATAAATATGTCAAAGAAATTATCTGCCCCTTTCCAAAGTGCCACTCAGAATCCCATGATTTCTTTACCTCCTAATGAGTATTAAATTCATGAGGATCAGCTTTATTTGTCTTGCCCTATTTTAGGCATTAGGGTTGTGTTCAGTTGCCTTCTAAAGCTTTATTTATTTATAGAGTAAAAGAGTCATATGTGTGGAAATAATAACACTTTTGTCAGAAAGTCAGGCAGCAATACAGAAGCTCTGGGGATCCAAATGCCACTTTCAGTGGAGCATAGTTCCTCGGGAGCAGGAAGAGAGAGAGGGGAGGAGAAAGAAATTTCATGCCCTGCAGCAGAGATCCTAAGACCATAAATAAGCAAATTATCAGACAGTCTGCAAGGTTCACCCTAGCAGAGTCTCTCAGCTCTGAGATACCCCTGTCCCTTCCCCCTTCCACTGTCCCCACCCCAACACACACATACACACTCTCTGCTCCTCCTGACTGATGGTTCCTTGGCCATAAATAAAGAAAACAAACTATTCTTTTGATCCTGGAGCTCATCTCAGGCAAGACATTTAATGTTAAACTTTGAACACCTTTCTTGATCACCATTCATGTTCACTGAGAGCTTTAGTCCTAGAATTCTCACAATTCTGGAGGCTAGAAGTCTAAAATCCAGGTATCGACAG
This sequence comes from Oryx dammah, assembly GCF_014754425.2. Taxonomy (NCBI): domain Eukaryota; kingdom Metazoa; phylum Chordata; class Mammalia; order Artiodactyla; family Bovidae; genus Oryx; species Oryx dammah. The sequence goes on along the minus strand of NW_024070213.1, from coordinate 36,393,210 downwards.
CACTGGTTTCTTCTGAAGCATTTCTTTTTGTTTTGTAGATGGCTGCCTTCTGTATCATCAACTGGTCTTGGGATTAAAGTGAAGTCACTCAGTCTTGTCCGACTCTTTGCGACCCCATGGACTGTAGCCTACCAGGCTCCTCTGTCCATGGGATTTTCCAAGCAATAGTACTGGAGTGGATTGCCATTTCCTTCTCCAGCGGATCTTCCTGACCCAGGGATAGAACCCAGGTCTCCCGCATTGTAGACAGACGCTTTATGGCCTGAGCCACCAGGGAAGTCCGGTCTTGGGATTAAGGCCCACCCTAATGATCTCATTTTGGGCTTCCTTGGTGGCTCAGATAGTAAAGAATCTTTCTACAATGGAGGAGACCCAGGTTCTATTCATGGATGGGGAAGATCCCCTGGAGGAGGGAATGACAATCCACTCCAGTATTTTTGCCTGGAGTATCCCATGGACAGAGGAGCCTGGTGGACTACAGTCCATGGAGTCACAAAGAGTTGGACACAACTGAGTGACACACACACACACAATGACCTCATTTTAACTTAATTATCTCTCTAAATACTCTATCTGCAAATTTCCTCATATTCTGAGGGATGATTAGGACTGCTGCATCTGAATTGCAGAAGGGTATACAATTCGCTTCATTCACTCTGCTCTACTTGTCTTCACAAATACCTGTATAAATGTGTGTGTGTGTGTGTGTGTATACGTGCACGCCTGCGCTCAATCACTCAGTCATGCCTGACTCTTTGAGACCTCATGGACTGTAGCCCACCAGGTTCTTCCGTCCATGGGATTTTCCAGGCAATAATACTGGAGTGGATTGCCGTGCCTTTCTCCAGGGGATCTTTCAGTTCAGGGGTTGAACCGGATTCTCCTACATTGAAGGCAGATTCTTTACTGCCTGAGCCACCAGTGAAGGCCCCATATAAATATTTATGTCCGTATGAATCTGTAAGATTGATTCTTCTTACCACCAGGAGGAAAATCAGAGGTACTGAAAGGTCAGTACTTGCTCTGGCCGAACAACATGGCCATACAGGAGCTATATTAGTATAATGATAGCGCTGGGTCCAAACCTCAGCTCTCCTGGCACTGAATCTACTGCTGGGCCCCTCCTGCCTTTTACAACCTGCACACCCAGACACCACTGCCAGAAAAGACAGTCCCTATCTACAATTATAGGTTCTTGGACGGTCTCTGCCTTTGGTAGGTTTCAAAATAGCACAGTTAACTCTGATTCTAGCCAGGAAAAAAAAAATCATTACTCTTCTACTCACACAAAGGCACCTCTTTGGAGTGCAAACAGCATACCAGGGTGTAGCCTCTTTATCTCATTCTTTTACCAGCTCCAAGCTGTAAGCAGTAAGCAGTGAGAAGTTTGCTGAGATAACTGGCGAGTAAGGTAACTCATTTAAATGATAGAACAGGAAATCCATTTCTAGTTTGGACATGGATAGTGTTTTAATGTGAACAGATCTGGAGTCTGGGTGGAAGACCTGGGAGTATTATAGCACAGAGTGGCAAGGAGGGGAGCCACCAGATTTCTTCTTTCCAAGGAAAGGTTCTTTGGTGACAGGTGGGCCAGGAAAGCTTTTGTTGTGCTTTGTTTCCAGGTATAGTGGGATGGAAGGGTGGCAGACCTCAGACAAGAGTATGCTCTGGTCTTAGAGACTAACATTGGGCAAGTTACTTTACTTCCTCACACCTTAGTCTCTTCTCTGCAACTTGATGCTTTAAAGCCCCATTCTATTTCTCAAACTCAGTGATCATTGATAGGGTATACTGAATGTTCTTTGTACAACCAAGAGCATGACATATTATTTTTATTAAATTATGAAAATGTGAAGAAATTCTTATATCTATGGGTAAACCAGACAACATCTTAACCAACTGATTAAAATTATCATCACCAATGAGGACCAGTTGGACTTGATATGCTTAACGATAAGATACACTGAGGACACATTATCACTTAGGTAATATCCTGGCCTCCAATGCATAAATCTGAATCTAATCATGAGGAAGCATTAAACAAACCTAAACTGAGGACATAATGCAAAATAATTTGCCTACTCTTAAAAAATGCCCGTGGCATGGAAAACAAAGAAACCTGAGAAAGCCATCCAGATGAACAAATAAGACAAGTTATATATGACCCTGAACTAGATCCTGCTAGAGAAGAATTTCTATAAAGGACAGCTGACAGGATTAGAATATGGATAGTAGATTAAAGTAATGCATTGATGTTAGATTTCCTAAATTTTATAACCATACTGTTGCTCTGGAACAGAGCATTTTTGTTTTTAGGATATATGTATTCAATTATTATAGAGTAGAAAGAATGATATGGGAAGGCTTTCAAATGGTTCAGAAAATTTATTGAGAAAGAAATTAATGAAAAAGAAAAAAGAAAAAAAAAGAAATTAATAAAGCAAATAGTGGCAAAATGTTAAATATTGGTGAATTGGGTAAATGATATATAGGATTACTCATTTAGCAAATTTTAAATAAGTTTAAAATTATTTTAAGATGAAATCTTTTTTAAAAGTAATACATGTTCACTGCATAAAATCTTCTGAAGAAGGAAAATCACTTGCAATCCCTCTAGCCAGAGATTAACATTAACCTTTTGTATATCTGGAGTTTCTTTGGAGGAAATTCACTGGTGACAGCTGCACGGGATGAATATTTGTTGTGCTCACAAGCACAGGGGAGTGTGGAGGGTGGTGGATCAGGACCAGTAATTGGTTTGTTGGAGCCTGTGATCTAGTCTGGCCAAGGGTTCCCAAGAGGAAGTCTGCTGGGAATTTCTGGGAAAGATGTTTTTTCCTCTGTTGTTTTCTTCTGTTCCGCATTGTATCCTGGGGACATGTTTGATGTAGCCACCTTGAGACCAAAAGGGGAAAGTCAAGAAAATGTAAGATAAGGTGATTCAAAACACTGATATTATTGAGCTGCTTAATTAATCACCTTAGCTGCAGATAATTCATCACACGAGGTAATAAATGTCCTGATTGGACTTCCCTAGTGGCTCAGTGGTGAAGAATCTGTCTGCCAGTGCAGGAGAAACCGGTTCAATCCCTGGTTGAGGAAGATTCCACATGCTGCAGAGCAATTAAACCAGTGCACCACAACTACTGAGACTGTGCTCTAGAGCCCAGGAACTGCAACCACTGAAGCCCAAATGCCCTAGAGCCTGTGCTACACAATAAGAGAAGCCACCAAAATGAGAAGCCCTCCCACCACAACTAGAGAACAGCCTGCACAGCAACAAAGACCTTGAAAGTCAATAAATAAAATTATAAAAAATAAATATCTTTATTCTTTAAGCCAATATTCTCTAGGTATACTATTGCCTCCCACCTGTTAAAACTCTACTATTAAATAAGACAGTCAACCATTTGCTTTGCTCGTCTATCAATCACATTTAGCAAAAGCTCTTCCAAAGGAAAATAAGTCGTGGGACCAAATCTGAATTTTGAGCATGCGGCCAGTTCACCAGCTAGAAGCTAAAGAGAACACAGGTTTCCAGATTAAGACAGAAACTGTGTGGCTTCATGCCCAGAAAGTGAGAAAGGAAGGTCCAATCTTACTCTCTGGTGCAGAGAGGCCCTAAGTACTAGACAAAGTCACTGGACTTGCTTTGGCTTCCTGAAGAAGATTCAGTGTGGGCAGTAGACAGTGAAGGAAGCAGAAAAGTTTGTAGTCCCTGGAGTGTCTCAGTATCTGTGGCCAACAGACAGGCTGGGTGAAGAGTGGACCACTGGCCATTCCAAGACTATGGCAATGCATCGACATGACTCCTGGGAGTAGTGATCAATGGTGGATATGATGCTGGAGAGTGGGAACACGGCAGGTGGTATGTGGAAGCTTCAGTACTGGTGGAAGCTGTGCTTGACACAACAAATGTTAATTCATTGATTCATTAAGCTCTCACAGAGCTTACAATCTAGTTTTGAGGGGCTGTGTGTCACATGAAGAGGATTATTGTAGCCAGAGAGATCTAGATTCGAATCCTGCCTCTACCATTTATCATGGGACTGTGATCACACTACTTATCCTCTCTGTGCCTCAGTTACCTCCTGTATAAAATTGAGGATGATAACAATACCTGGCTACAAAATACTTGTAAGGATTAAATAATAAAATGTATGTGAAGTGTTTAACACAGTACATGGATCATAGGAACCATTTCCTAAACAACATGACTCTTGTTCTTACTGTCATTTTTTTAACGTGTTGTTATATTATTGTTGTTGTTGTTCAGTTGCTAAGTCATGTCTGACTCTGTGACCCCATGGATTGCAGCACGCCAGGCTTCCCTGTCCTTTACTATCTCCTGGAGTTTGCTCAAATTTATGTCCAAGGAGTCAGTGATGCTAACTAAGCATCTCATGCTATATTATTAATTAATAACAATAATTGTTACTGTTGTTATTCATATTATAATTATTCACGTTTGTGCTCTTGTATTAAAGAGGATGTGCTTCCCTGGTGGCTCAGTGGTAAAGAATCTGCCTGCCATTGCCGGAGAAGCCAAGTTTGATCCCTGGGTTGGGAAGATCCCCTGGAGAAGTAAATGGCAAACCACTCCAGTATTCTTGCCTGGGAAAGCCCATAGACAGAGGAACCTGGTGGGCTACAGTCCATGTGATTGGAAGAGTTGGACACAACTTAGCAACTAAACCATCACCGCCACCACCACTACAGAGGATAGAATTTTGCTGAAATTAATCTACCCTAAAACTGAATGTAGCCATTTCTGCAAGACCACCAAAGGAGGTTGGGTTGAGTTCATGTGCTCCTAATGCTGGAGTCAAAAAGCATTCATTGCTCTCTTCCTCAACACCTTTCACATAAGCACCTGAAAGCTTGAGTATCACAGGCTGTGAAGGTCTCAGGAGTCACATGAGTATTCTCCCTCCAATCAGCCATAATCTCTCCTGGAAAGATTACCTCAACCTGAGAAGTAACAATGCACTTTTCCAAATGCACAGAAAACACCACTCACTTTGGAAGCAATTTGTATCATTAAAACTACCCCCAAGCCAGAGGTCTTTCAGAAAAGACTTTTCTCTTTCCCCTTAGTGCCTCACAGACTATATCTCAAGGAAGAAATTATGAAAATAAGAAACAAATTATTTCTGTATCCACACAAAGGAACTTTTACTGTGTAGTATGGTCAGAATATCACATTTGGCATTGTTTTGAAAATGCCTGGATCTCATCAAGTGCCATCAGTAGGATATTTGGCCTTGTATGGTGCTGCTTATTAGTCAAATGCTCTTCATTTAGTAAACTCAAATGTCACCATAGACACTACTGCTTGTTTTTATTCTGGAAAACAAAACAACCACACAGACAACACAGGCATTTGGTAAAGTAGTAGTTCAATCACTGGGGGAAGCTAATGGCAACCCACACCAGTACTCTTGCCTGGAAAATCCCATGGATGGTGGAGCCTCGTAGGCTGCAGTTCATGGGGTCGCTAAGAGTTGGACACAACTGAGCGACTTCACTTTCACTTTTCACTTTCATGCATTGGAGAAGGAAATGGCAACCCACTCCAGTATTCTTGCCTGGAGAATCTCAAAGATGGGAGAGCCTGGTGGGCTGCCATCTATGTGTTCGCACAGAGTCGGACACGACTGAAGCAACTTAGCAGCAATCACTAAAAGAACTCCCTTAACTCAAGTACCCTTAGTTTCATCCTTTACCTAGGCCCAAATTTCACTTACACACAGTGACACCTAAAATAATAACAACAAAAGAAACCACACTTTTCTTCCTTCAGGCTTCCCAGGTGGTGCTAGTTGTAAAGAACCCACCTGCCAATGCAGGAGATGTAAGACAGTGGGTTCGTCCCTCCAGGGAAGATCCTCTGGAGGAGAGCACAGCAACCCACTCCAGTATTCTTGCCTGGAGAATCCCATGGACAAAGGAGTGTGCTGGGCTACATTTCATAGGGTCACAAAGAGTCTGACATGATGAAGTGACTTAGCACCTTTTTCTAAGGTAAAGAAAACTTTTGCTCAGAAACATTCCTTCCCTCTGTAAATAAGTCCTCAAATCTCATTGGTCAGAATTGAATTACATGTTTACATCTAAACCAATCACTGGCAAGGGGATTGGGGCCACTATGATTGCCTTGGTCAATCAGGATCTAATCCAGAGTCAAATCAAACAAGGGTAAATACCTGAGCAATAAGAGGAGGAAGTGGGAAACAGTGACTGGAGAGGTTCTGCTAGAGTATTTTGTGCTTTGCCCTGTTTGTTAAGCAACATCACTCAGAAATTAGTTAGTTAGTTAGTTCACTCGCTCAGTCGTGTCCGACTCTCTTGCGACCCCATGAATCGCAGCACACCAGGCCTCCCTGTCCATCACCAACTCCCGGAGTTCACTCAAACTCACATCCATCGAGTTGGTGATGCCATCCAGCCATCTCATCCTCTGTCGTCCCCTTTTCCTCCTGCCCCCAATCTCTCCTGGCATCAGAGTCTTTTCCAATGAGTTAACTCTTAGCATGAGGTGGCCAAAGTATTGGAGTTTCAGCTTTAGCATCAGTCTTTCCAAAGAACACCTAGGGCTGATCTCCTTTAGAATGGACTGGTTGGATCTCCTTGCAGTCAAGAGTCTTCTCCAACACCACAGTTCAAAAGCATCAATTCTTCAGCGCCCAGCTTTCTTCACAGTCCAACTTTCACATCCATACATGACCACAGGAAAAACCGTAGCCTTGACTAGACTGACCTTTGTTGGCAAAGTAATCAGAAATTAGTCTGTATCAATAAAATCAGTCAGGAATTCCGTGGCGGCCCAGTAGTTAGGACTCTGTGGTCTCACTGCCAAGGGCTGGGTTCAGTCCTTGTTCAGGGAACTAAGATCCCACAAGCTATGTGACATGGCCAAAAATAAAATAATAAAATATCAGTTACAAATTAAAAGAAATAAAGAAAAAACCATCATCCTAAGTGGTCAAATTGAGACAAAAACCATGTAACACTTGGTTAGTAACTATTCTGTGACACTGAATATTAACCAATCTCCTAAAAACCATGATTGATAGAAAAAGAGGTCCAAAAACTGAAATTAAAAAAGAAAACACATAAAAACCAAAAACTTAATTGATTTACGCTTCATGAAGTTATATGAAAATTGAAACTAATCTCCTAGGTGACTAACAGGTCCACCCTCACACACACCATCCCCCATTTCAAAGTAAGTGTCCTGTGGGCAATTTCTAACTTTCTCCAGTTCTGCTTGGCCATAATCCTGGGAACCCTTGATTTGAAGATACTGTCTCATTCAGCCCTAAACCAAGGTGAGCAGTACAATGTTAGGTGAAATTTCGCTGGCCAATTAATTTAATTTTGCTTCCTTGGGACCCAGTAAGAACTGGACATCTTACTACTTTTGTTGGCTCAATCTGTTCTCTCCTCTCTAGCCTAGGATGGTTTCAGGCTCTGTAAGAATGACTTTAGCTAGCATAACTGGGAAACTCACCTGCCATGCACAGAACATGTTTTCCTCTTTTCCCTTTTATCTTTTATTCAGGTGCAAACCTCTCACAGATCTTTTTCCTCCCTCATTTTGCCCTACCCCTTATTTTAAACTTTGACTATCTCGCCCTTGTTGTTGCTGTTGTTCAGTTACTCAGTCCTGTCCGACTCTTTGCGACCCCATGGACTACAGCACGCCAAGTTTCCCTGTCCTTCATCAACTCCTGGAACTTGCTTAAACTCATGTCTGTTGAATCAGTGATGCCATCCAACCATCTCCTCCTCTGTCACCCCTTCCTTGCCCTCAGTCTTTCTCAGTATCAGGGTCATTCCAATGAGTCAGCTCTTCGCATCAGGTGGCCAAAGTATTGGAGCTTCAGCATCAGTCCTTCCAGTGAATTTTCAGGGTTGATTTCCTTTATGATTGACTGGTTTGTTCTCCTTGCTGTCCAGGGAATTCTCAAGAGTCTTCTCCAGCACAGATTTCTCACACAGATATCCATAGCTTATTACCCTTCAGCTTTTAAATATTCTGAAGCAACAGTTATAACCAAATATGGAACAACAGACTGATTCCAAATTGGGAAAGGAGTACGTTAAGGCTGTATATTGTTACCCTGCCTATTTAACTTATATGCAGAGTACATCATGCAAAATGCTGGGCTGGATGAAGCACAAGCTGGAATCAAGATTGCCAGGAGAAATAACAATAACCTCAGATACTCAGATGACACCACCCTTATGGCAAAAAGCGAAGAAGAACCAAAGAGCCTCTTGATGAAAGTGAAAGAAGAGAGTGAAAAAGCTGGCTTAAAGCTCAACATTCAGAAAACTAAGATCGTGGCATCTGGTCCCATCACTTCATGGCAAATAAATGGGGAAACAATGGAAACAGTGATAGACTTTATTTTCTTGGGCTCCAAAATCACTGCAGATCATGACTGCAGCCATGAAATTCAAAGATGCTTGCTCCTTGGAAGAAAAGGTATGGTCAACCTAGACAGCATATTAAAAAACAGAGACATTACTTTGCCGACAAAGGTCCATCTAGTCAAAGCTATGGTTTTTCCAGTAGTCATGTATGGATGTAAGAGTTGGACCATAAAGAAAGTTGAGAACCGAAGAATTGATGCTTTTGAACTGTGATGCTGAAGAAGACCATTGGACTGCAAGGAGATCAAACCAGTCAATCCTAAAGGAAATCAGACCTGAATATGCATTAGAAGGACAGATGCTGAAAATGAAGCTCTAACACTCTGGCCACCTGATGCAAACAGCCAACTCATTAGAAAAGACCTGATGCTGGGAAAAACTGAAGGCAGGAGGAGAAGGGGACGACAGAGGATGAGATGGTTGGATGGCATCACCAACTCAATGGACATGAGTTTGAGCAAGCTCTGGGAGTTGACGGATGGGGAAGCCTGGCGTGCTGCAGTCCATGGGTTCCCAAACAGTTGAACATGACTGAGCAACTGAACTGAACTGAATCATTCTGAGGAAATATTTCTTAGTGATTACACTGCTAGTATTGCCATGGTCATATGGGCAAATAATTTCTGTTATTATACATATAGATAATGTGGTGTCTAGTAGTCCCAGTTTAGATTCTTGCTTTTGTGGAAGTTACATTTCTGTGGGGAAAAATAGATAAACAATAAACCTGATACATGAGTAAATTATATATTATGTTAGAAGTCGTGGCAAAAAATAGAACAGAGGAGAACAATTGGGAGGGACAGGAGGGAATGAGAGGACTGCAATTTTAAACATGACAGTCCTAAGAGGTCTCATTAAGAAAATGACATTTTTAAAAAATGAGATATAATTCATATAACATAAAATCCACCATGTTAAAGTGTAAAATTCAGTGATTATTTAATAGATTCACAAGATTGTGCAACTATCATCATTGTCAACTTCCAAAGCATTTCTTTACTCTAGAAGAAATCCTGTGTTCATTAGCAGTCACTCCTCAACCTCAGCAATTCATCTACCTTGTCTCTATGAATCTGCCTGTTCCGGACATTTGACATCAGTGGAATTGTACAATAGGTGACCTTTTGTGTCTGATTTCTTCTGCTTAGCATAATTTTTAAAGAGTCATCCATGTTATAATGTGTATCACTACTTCAATATTTTCATAGTTGAATAGTACTCCATTGTACAGATACATTAAAAGTTGGTTAAAAAGCAATTGAGGTTTCAGACTGTAAATTTTAAATCATTATAACTAGGTTCAAACACATGTTTATTAATTAGAATAAGAACTATTACAATCAACACATTTTTGCCAATGAGAAATAAGTTTGTTTATTCCTTTAACATAAAAATCCATATTTCAGGATTCAGTGAACTCTTGGAAAGCATTTTCTGCATTCTGCCTGCTGTGGAAGCATTTCCCCTGCAAAAAGTTGTCAAGGTGGTTCAGAAAGTGGTAGTCAGTTGGTGAGCGATCAGGTGAATATGGCAGATGAGGCAAAGCTTCATAGCCCAATTCATTCAACTTTTGAAGCGTTGGCTGTACAGCACGTGGTCAGGTGTTGTCGTGGAGAATAGTTTGGCCCCTTCTGTTGACCAATGCCGGCTGCAGGGGCTGCAGCTTTTGGTGCATCTCATCAATTTGCTGAGCATACTTCCCAGATGCAATGGTTTCACCAGGATTCAGAAAACTGTAGTGGGTCAGACTGGCAGCAGACCACCAAGTTACCTTTTTTTAGTGCAAGTTTGGCTTTGGAAAGTGCTTTGGAGCTTCTCGGTCCAACCTCTGAGCTGGTCATCACTGGTCAACAATCCACTTTTTGTTGCACCTCACAATCCGATTGAGAAATGGTTCATTGTTGTGTAGAATAAGAGAAGACACTTCAGAATGACAATTTTTTCAATTTTGGGTCAGCTCATGATGCACCCACTTATTGAGCTTTCTCACCTTTACAATTTGCCTCAAATGCTGAATAACCATAGAATGGTTGATGGTGAGTTCTGGGGCAACTTTTCACATAATCAGCTTCGATGATGGCTCTCAGTTAGTCATTGTCACCGTCTAATGGCCAGCCACTGTGCTCCTCACCTTCAAGGCTCTCATCTCCTTTGCAAAACTCCTTGAAACACCACTGCATTGTACATTTGTTAGCAGTTTCTAGGCCAAATGTGTTGTTGATGTTTCAAGTTGTCTCTGCTGCTTTACCACCCATTTTGAACTTGAAAAAGAAAATTGCTTGAATTTGCTTTTTGTCTAACATCATTTCCCTAGTTTAAAATAAATATAAAATAAAGAGCAAGTAATAAGTCATTAGCAAAAAAACATAAAGTGAGAAATGTACATTTAAAAATGATGTATAACCACATTTATTTAAGAATGTATTCTAATATCAAACGTCAAATTTCAAATATGTAAAACTGCAATTTTTTTGCACCAACCTAAATATCACATTTTGCTTACCTGTTCATCAGTTGATGGGTGTTTGAATTGTTTCTGTTTTTCAGTTGTTCTTAAATTCTACTATGAACATTCACATACAGGTTTTTATGTGTATATAAATTTTCAATTCTTTTGCGTTATAGGCCATTGAAGGCCATTGTAAAGATTTGGGCTTTTATTCTGAAAGAAATGGGAAGTCTTTTCATACTGTTCATGGGGTTCTCAAGGCAAGAATAATGAAGTGGTTTGAAAAAGACCGGATGCTGGGAAAGACTGAACACAGGAAGAGAAGGGGACGACAGGGGATGAGATGGTTGGATTGTGTCACCGACTTGATGGACATGAGTTTAAGCAAGCTCTGGGAGTTGGTGATGGACAGGGAAGCCTGGTTTGCTGCAGTCAATGGGGTAGCAAAGAGTTGGACACAACTGAACAACTGACCTGAACTGAAATGGGAAGCCACTGAAGATCTTTGAAGCAGAGGGGTGATGCAATTTGACCTACCATATCACTCTGACTGCTAAATTATATGTGGGCAAGGGTGGAATCACAGAGAATCAAACAGAGAATTGGTGGATATTTGCAGTAATGGCAGCTTGCAAGGCAGTTGGTATCAGGGAGGTGGCAAGAAGTGGCTGAACTCTGCATATGTCTTTAAGATACAATCAACAAGATTTTCTGCCAGACTGTGAGCAAAATATGAAACAAAAATCAAAATGTGTGGTTCATTCATTTTTACTGCAGGAAATAGTACGTCAAAATCATTTCTTCTTTTTTAGTTCAGGCCCCAAATTCTTAATTAGATAATATAACATGTTTTAAAATATTGTCCATGATAATAACAACAATAACAATAACACCCTACAACTTATTAAACACCAGATCCTTTAATCCAACTGTCTTATGAGGCAGATATTATTTTCCTAAATTAATTAATGTGTAAACAAAGATGTGGTTAACATCTTCTGTAATTTTTGTTCCCCTTTTAAACTTCAGACCAACCAGAAAAAGTCAAACATGTACCCGCCAACCACTACATAGGAAGCCCTGCTTCTGGTTAGTCCACCAACAGCTTCCCCAGGCCAATAATCTTCAATTAGGGCATAATCAAAGCCTTCCTCTTTTTTCCCTATAAAGCTTTCCCACTCCTCTGCCTTCTTGAGTCTCTGCTGAAACACATGTAATGGTGATTGACTCCCTTGCTTTAGCAAGCCGCAAATAAATAAGCCTTTGTTTGCTCTCATTTGGTTAGTATTCCTTTCCACAGGTGTCTTGAGTCAAGTTTCCTGAAGTGGAGCTTGAAATGAAGGCCTCAGTTTAGATTTGAAAATGAAAGTGAAAGTCATTCAGTCGTGTCTGACTCTTTGCGGTCCCATGGACTATACAGTTTTTTTGAATTCTCCAGGCCAGAATACTGGAATGGGTAGCCTTTCCCTTCTCCAGGGGACCTTCCCAACCCAGGGATCAAACCCAGGCTTCCCACATTGCAGGCAGATTCTTTACCAGCTGAGCCACAACAGAAGCCCCAGTTTATGTTTATAAGAGAATATTCTCAAGATCATCACATTTAGAGAGTGGTGGGAACGGGACTGAAAAGAGGGAGAAGTTGGACTGCCATACATTTGTATTAGAGACCTTAAGAGAGCCCATGGGAACTCTGAGTCTGGAATGGCCCTTCAGAAATGTACCCTGGCCTGGATCAGTCATTGGATATAAGAAAGGTAGAGGAAACTTAGGTGTGAAACAGGTCTCTCTGACCAAAGGCAAATCCCCGGGAAGATGCTAGCTGTGAGCTCTTAGCAGCCAACATTCTGAGCAGCTGAGGAACAGTCCTTGGGTTCTATTTGAGTGAGGATGTAGGGGTGGGGGACAGGTGGAGATTGGCATACAGTTGGCAGCAGATCATTACTTAAACTCAACTTGGAATCCAAGTTTAAAGCTCCTTTTGCTCCAGCATAGCTGTGTTCACTCAAAAAAAAAAAAAAAAAAACCATGACAAATGGAGAGTCTGAGACCACTCATTTTCTTTTCTCCTAATCCCAAACCAAGGCCATATTTGTAAAGTGATTCCAACATTTTTTGTAAGTGACCTTGAGCATAGCAGTTGACTCAGTTGAATATGACATTTTAAAGATCTGAAATAAAACACAGAATTACCACACGGAGACATTTATATCACCTTAATATTACATTGCTCTACAAAATGTTTCCCTCTCTCAGTAGAGAACACTGTGATATCCAACTTTCCAGCTTGGGATGCTGACAAATGGGAGTAAATTGATGTGAAATAGCACCATTTCTACTTTCAGGATCTTCATCCCACAGGGAAAATGATTCCATCTTATTGAAAATCCTAATAAAACATATCTTGGAAGTTAGTAAAATATTTTATTCTTTAAAAGAATCTAGTTCCTCTACCTTACTTCTTTATTTGTGTTATATACTTATTGCAATAAGTAGCTTTATTTGAGCTAAACTCGATGCTTCTATTTTGGTATTAGAAATAAATCAGCTGATACTATTCCCAGCAGTGAGAGTTTACCTGAAGCTTATAAACAACACACTCCAAGTTCTGTCTGCAAATTGGCCTGAATAGTCTTTTTATCTATAAACAAGTCTGTGACTGTTTTTTCATTCTGTCAGCATATTCTCACTATCACAAGACCTTTTGAATACATTACTCATTGTTCCCAGAGCTTTTAGCTCTTTCCCTTTCTGTATGTCCTGGAAATTCCCTCATTCATCCCCCTGACTCCTAGCCTGCCCCATAAATTTACTCACCTCTTGTTTAACCTCGTATGAGATCTCAGTCAAATTAAAATTCCAGGTAACTATTGCCCGTAGCATAGCATGGTAGTTCTTAAACTCTGAGCCCCAAGAATCACTAGGGGAAATGATTAACATAGAAACTATTAGAGATTCACACTAGACCTAAAGATTCAGAACTTCTGGAAGTGATGCTCTGTGTGTGCTTAGTTGCTCATTCATGTCCTACTCTTCACAACACAACTGTAGCCTGCCAGGCTCCTCTGTCCATGGGATTCTCCAGGCAAGAATACTGGAGTTGGTTGCCATGCCCTTCTCCAAGGGATCTCCCCAATCCAGGGATCAAACCCACGTTTCCCACATTGCAGGCAGATTCTTCACTGTCTCAGCGAACAGGGAAGCCCAAGAATACTGGAGTGGGTAGCCTTTCCCTTCTCCAGGGGATCTTCTCTACCCAGGAATCAAATGGGGGCCTCCTGCATTGCAGCCGGATTCTTTACCAGCTGAGCTACCTGGTAAGCCCCAGATAAATGTGCAATTAAAAGTCTCTTTGTGGAATCCTATTAAACATCACAGCCTGAGAACTACTCTAGCGAATTTCACATTTCCAGCTACTGATACATGCATCACAATGTAGATAGAAGCATTATTTACACTGGATATGATATGGAAGCAACCTAAACTGTCCATCAACAGATGAAAAGACAAAGAAGATGTGATACACGCACACACACACACACACACACACACACACAGAGTGGAACACTACTCAGCCATAAAAAAGAATGAAAATTTGCCATTTGCAACAACGTGGATGAACTGTGAAGGCATTATGCTAAGTGAAGTAAGTCAGACAGAGGTAGACAATATGCTGTATGATATCATGTATATGTAGAATCTTAAAAATATGACAAAAAGAAGCAGACTCACAAATAGAGAGAACAAACTAGCGGTTACCAGTGGCAAGACGAGAGTAATATGGTAGGAAAATGTGAGGCACAAACTATAGGGTATCAGATAGTCTCAAGGATGTATTGTACAGCACAGGGAATGCCACCAATATTTTGTAGTAACTGTAAATGAAAGTAACTTTCAAAAATGATATCTTAAAACATTCTTTAATTAAAGGAAAAAACAACACACAAGCATACAAAGTCTGTTCCTGACTCTGCCTTCCACTTATGGCTCCTAAGTTTTACTCATAATGTTTTTTTCTCTGAAATATATTTTCCTCATCTTTGTCATGAAAATAGTATCCAGCCTTCAAGATGGATAATGTGAAGAGAACTGGGCTGCATTCCATATCTCCCTGTCACCACTCTTCCCACCCCACATCTGTTACCCAAACAAATATCATAAAACCCACCCTTATGTATCTACCTCACCCGTCGTCTCCTTTTCACCCCCATTCTCACCTCTTTAGCTCAGCTGAACCACTGAATAACCTTTTAACAAATCTCTCACACTCCATCTGCCCACATACTCCAATTTATTCTTCATGGTTCTATTAATCTTGCACAATTCATTATAGCTATTTTTCATACAGCAAATAATGTTCACTTTTTCAACATTACCTACAAAACTTGGGATAAAAATGTCCCAGTCTGGCTTTCAAAACTATTCTATCAAATTGTTGTTGCCGTTCAGTCACTAAGTTGTGTCCGATTCTTTGTAATCCCATGGACTGCGCCATGCCAGGGTTTTCTGTCCTCCACTATCTCCCAGAGTTTGATTAAATTTATGTCCATTGGGTTGGTGATACTATCCAACCATCTCATCCTCTGCTGGCCACTTCCCCTTTCATCCTCAATCTTTCCCAGCATCAGGGTCTTTTCCAGTGAGTCATCTCTTCACATCGGATGACCAAAGTATTGGAGCTTCAGCTTCAGCATCAATCCTTCCAATGCATATTCAGAATTGATTTCCTTTAAGATTGACTGGTTTGATATCATTGCTGTCCAAGGGACTCTCAAGAGTCCTATCCAGCACCACAATTCAAAAACATCAATTCTTCAGTGCTCAGCCTTCTGTATGGTCCAACTTCACATCCCGTACATGACTAATGGAAAAATCATAGCTTTGACTAGACAGACCTTTGTTGGTAAAGTGTTATCTCTGTTTTTGAATATGCTGTCTAGGCTTGTCATAGCTTTCCTTCTAAGGAGCAAGCGTCTTTTAATTTCCTGGCTGCAGTCACCATCTGCAGTGATTTTGGAGCCCAAGAAAAGAGAATCTGCTTTTATTTTAGTGCTTCTACTTCTCCCCATCTATTTGCCATGAAATAATGGGACCAGATGCCTGATCTTCATTTTTTGAATGTTCAGTTTTAAGCCAGCTTTTTCAATCTCCTTTTTCACTTCCATCAAGAGGCTCTTTAGTTCTTTGTTTTCTGCCATAAGGGTGGTGTCATCTTCATATCTGAGGTTATTGATATTTCTCCTGCCTATCTTGATTTTAATTTGTGCTTCATCCAGCCTGACATTTCACATAATTATGGCTCAGTTGGTAAAGAAGCTGCCTGCAATGCAGGAGACCTGGGTTCAATCCCTGGTTTGGGAAGATCCCCTGGAGAAGGAAAAGGCTACCCACTTCAGTATTCTGGCCTGGAGAATTCCATGGACTATAGCCCATGGGGTAGCAAAGAGTCAGATACAACTGAGTGACTTTCACTTTCACTTTTCACTTTCACTCTGCAAAAAAGTTAGATAAGCAGGGTGACAATGTACTCTTTTCCCAATTTGGAAGCAGTCCTTTGTTGTACTCCTTTCCCAATTTGGAACCAGTCCGTTGTTCCATGTCTGTTCTAATTGCTGCTTCTTGATCTGAATACAGATTTTTCAGGAGGCAGGTAAAGTGGTCTGGTATTCCCATCTATTTAAGAATTTTCCACAGTTTGTTACAATCCACACAGTCAAAGGCTTTGACACAGTCAATAAAGCAGAAGTAGGTAGATGTTTTTCTGGAACTCTCTTGCTTTTTCGATGATCCAGCGGATGTTGACAATTTGATCTCTGGTTCCTCTGCCTTTTCTAAATCCAACTTGAAACATCTGGAAATTCTCGGTTCATGTACTATTGAAGCCTAGCTTGGAAACTTGAGCATAACTTTGCTAGCGTTTGAGATGAGTATAATTGTGTGGTAATTTGAACATTCTTTGGCATTGCCTTTATTTGGGATTGGAATGAAAACTGATCTTTTCCAGTCCTGTGGCCACTGCTGAGTTTTCCAAATTTGCTGGCATATTGAGTGCAGCACTTTCACAGCATCATCTTTTAGGATTTGAACTAACTCGACTGGAATTCCATCACCTCCCCTAGCTTTGTTTGTAGCGATGTTTCCTAAGGCCCACTTAACTTTGCATTTCAGGATGTATGGCTCTAGGTGAGTGACCACACCATTGTGATTATCTGGGTCATGAAGATCTTTTTTGTATAGTTCTCCTGTGTATTCTTGCCACCTCTTCTTAGTATCTTCTGCTTCTATTAGGTTCATACCATTTGTCGGTTATTGCGCCCATCTTTACATGAAATTTTCCCTTCGTATCTCTAATTTTCTTGAAGATATTTTAGTCTTTCCCATTCTGTTGTTTTCCTCTATTTCTTTGCATTGATCACTGAGGAAGGCTTTCTTATCTCTCCTGACTATTCTTTGGCACTCTGCATTCAAATGGTATATCTTTCCTTTTCTCCTTTGCTTTTAGCTTCTATTCTTTTCTCAACTATTTATAAGCCCTCCCTAGACAACCATTGTTAAGGCCCCAATTCAACTGAAGTAAAACTGGAGAGAATTCTGTTCTTTCCTTTCTGAGATATCAGAGGTCAAAATGGGGGAAACAACCACCCATGAAAGTAATACTTAGTAGTCTCAATGTCCACACGGTTGGGGGAGAAGAGAGGCTAGTAGTTTGAAAGGAACGTTTTTAAAAATGTGTGCAAAGATTCATTGTGAGTCATGAGGGTAAAAATAACTGCTTTCATTTTTTTCTATCTTTTATCAGCCAATCTCTGCATAACTATAATGTCCTTCACAAAACATGCTCTAGTGTTTTGTTTCTTAATTTTATTTTTAATTGGAAGATAATTACTCTACAACATTGTGATGGTTTCTGCCATACATTAGCATGAATCAGCCATGGATATATGTATGTCCCCTCTCTCTTAAACCTCCTTCCTCTCTCCTCCCTGTCCCACTCCTCTAGGTTATCATATAGCACCAGCTTTGGGTTCCCGGCATTAAACAGCAAATTCCCACTACTTTACATATGCTAATGTATATGTTTCAATACTACTCTCTCAAGTCATCCTACTTTCTCCCTCCTCCGCTGTGACTGTAAGCCTGTTGCTTACATCTGCATCTCCTTTGAAACTGCCTCGAAAACAGATCGTCAGTACCATCTTTCTAGATTCCATGTATATGTCAGTATACGATATATTTCTCTTTCTGATTTACTTCACTTTGTATAATAGGCTCTAGGTTCATCCGCCTCAGTAGAACTGACTCAAATGCATTCTTTTTCACAGCTGAGTAATATTCCACTCTATAGTGTTTTTTTTAAAAGTAAGTTAACCACCATAATACAAGAACAGCCAGAATTTTATTGGGAAGAAAGTCAGTAGGGTAACAGTAACTTCTGTATCTTTAAGAGGGTAGCAAGTCTTCCACTTCCAAATTCAAGAAAGGTGCAAGAATCTCCCGCAGTTCCCACATCCTGCGGCGCCCGAGAATTGTAGGGAGTACCTTTTCAAAGATAAATGTAGCATCAAAAAACAGTATGTAACATGAAAGTCCAGTCAAGGTGAGGACATAAAACATGATGAAAATCCTCAGTGCACGTTTCCTAGAAGGAAAGAAACACATTTGTGGTTAAGAACATCTGAAGGATGTAGAGAGCAAACTAGTGGCTACCAGTGGGGAGAGAGCGGATGGGGGTGCAAGATCGGGCTAGAAATTAAGAGACACAAGCTATTATGTACAAAATGAATAAGCGACAAGGATATATTGTATAGCACAGGGAAGTATAGCTATTATTTCATAATAAATGTAAATGCAGTATAATCTATTAAAATATTAAATCACTATGTTGTATAAGTCTGTCCAAGAGTGTTCAACATGTCTGACTCTTTTGCAACCCCACAGACTGCAGTCCATCAGGTACCTCTGTTCATGGGATTTCCCAGGCAAGAATACTGGAGTGGATTGCCATTTCCTCCTCCAGGGAACCTTCCTGACCCAGGGATTGAACTTGCATCTTCTGCAATCACAGGCGGATTCTTTACTACTGAGTCACCTTGGAAGCCCCTTTACCTGAAACCAATATGATATTACAAATCAGCTGTACATCAACCAATTAATCAATAGATAAGTAAATAAACAAACAAAAGAACATTCTGAAGAAAATCACACTGATGTGACCCCTGGTTCCTCCATCTGTGTAGCTCTACAGCTTCAAGTAAGTAACTGAACTTCTCTTAACTGCTGTTGACGTCTGCAAAAGAAGGAACTTGGGAGTAGATAGATATAAGCCCATCCTAGGGCTGGCATTGGAATTCTAAGATTCTATAGCCATGAGACAATGAAACCCTGGATACTGTGGAGTTCTTTTCTTTGAAATGCTAGTCTTGCACTCTAGTGGTTACTGCCACCCTTACTTCACTTGTGAGGTACAAGAAGTCTATTTGGGGAGAAATAAGGGCACAGCCAACTAGCTAGATTTTCCTCAGGGTACAAAATACCATGTGACAAGTGAATTCAGCTCTCTTTATCACCAGTTTTATCCCACCACTAGCCATGCCCTTTTTGCATTATATTTATTTGCTTTGAAGTTCTTGCATTGTTATCTAATTATAAATGAAATACATGATTAGGATAGAAGATCTGGAAAATCCAGAAAGACAGAAAGAACAAAAGCAATGTCACAGATAATCCAGTTACCTGGAGATAATTACCTTCTATAATACCTTTCAGAAGAGTAAGTCTAGGGCACAGTTAAAGCTAGTTACGCATATGTTTTGTGACCCAACTCTTTGGATTCCATGAACCTGAGCCAAGTTTCTTGGCATTATTGCCACTGGCTATCTCTTGGCAGGTACACAAATAATTGCTTCTACTTCACATATTTATTAAAGAGCCAATGATCTTAAAATACTCTATTTGAAAGAGGCTTTGATGGCTAGCAAGGTGAAGCAGAAATGTCCTGTCCTCGAGGAGCACTAAATCTAGATTTGTTCCTTCTTATGCAAAGAGACTCACTACCAACACATACCTAGTAAATAAACACTGTCTTTCTAAATTCCAAAAGTAATCATATTTGGAAATACTAAGCTGGGACATTTTCCACAAAAACACCACATTTTAACATTAATATTTAAAGAGAAAATAGGTTTTTTTCTAAATTACAGATAACTTGGAAAACAGAGAAACTAAACACTATAATCCTATAACTTTAATATAATTTTATTGCTGCCTAGTTTCTAAGTCATGTATGACTCTTTACATCACCACCAGGCTCCTCTGCCCGTGGAATTCTCTAGGCAAGAACACAGGAGCTGGTTTTCTCCTCCAGGGAATCTTCCTGACCCAGGGATTGAACCAGTTTCTCCTGCATTGCAGGCAAATATCTTCACTGTCTGAGCCACTAAGGAAGCCCCAACATCAATTAAAAAAAAAAAAAACAAGAACTTTCCTTGCATAAAATCTTTAATCTTTTCTAAATGTTCACATTATATGTGGTCAATAAATAGAAGAAAACTATAAGCTAACTGAGAGATTGGGGATAATACCAGGAAGAGGCCACCCTCTGAAGCTAAAAACAGCAAAATTGGTACAGAATAATTGACTTTGTAAGATAAACCTCCAGAAAAGAGATAATGTATAAATATGCTTAAATGGAATAGAATGTTTCCAGTTCTTTGAAAGGAGACTTATAAAAGTCTTAGACAATCTTAACTAGGATGTAATTCTGTGTGTGTGTGCATGCTCAGTTGTGTCTAATGCTTTGTGACCCCATGGACTGTAACCCACCAGGCAAATCTGTCTATCAGATTCTCCAGGCAAGAATATTGGAATGGGTTGCCATTTCCTCTTCCAGAGGATCTTTCTGACCCAGGGATTGAATCCATGTCTCCTGGGCCTCATGCATTGGCAGGCAGATTCTTTACCACTTGAACCATCTCTGAAGCCAATTATGTGATGAAAGATGACCAACTAACCTGGATTGTCTGCCTGTATAACACAGTTAAGTGACAGTGAAAGTCATTCAGTTATGTCCAACACTTTGCGACCCCATGGACTGTCCATGGAATTTTCTAGGCCAGAATACTGGAGTGGGTAGACTTTCCATTCTCCAGGGGATCTTCCCAACCCAGGGATCGAATCCAGGTCAACTCACTGCAGGCGAATTCTTTACCAGCTGAGCCACAAGGGAAGCCCAAGAATACTGGAGTGGGTGGCCTATTCCTTCTCCAAGGGATCTTCCCAACCAGGAATTGAAATGGGGTTTCCTCCTTGCAGGCGGATTCTTTACCAACCGAGGTATCAAGGAAGCCCATAACACAATTAAGTGATCACCAAATGGCATTCACTTACTCACTTACTTGTCTGTTTTTGAGATATAATTCACATGCCATAAAACTTATTCTTTAAAGTGTACAATTCAATGGCTTTTAGTTTATTCACAAGATTGTACAACCATCACCACTAATTCCAGAAAATTTTCATCAAAATTCCCCCCCAAAACAGTCATTCCCTCTTCTCCACTATTCCTAAGCCTGGCAGCCACAAATCTAGTTTCTGCATACCTGGATTTTCCTAATTTTAATACTTTATATGAATAAAATGATATAATATGTGGCCTTTGGGGTCTGACTTCTTTCACTTAGCATAATGTTTTCAAGGGTCATTCACGTTGTGGCGTGTATAGGTACTTTACTGTTTTCATGGCTGAATAATATTCCATCGTATGGATATACCACCTTTTGTTCACCTTTAATCCGTTGATGAGTGTTTGTATTGTTTCCACTTTTTAGCTACTGTGAATACTCATATACAGGTTTTTATGTGGACATATATTTTCAGTTCTTTGGGTGCATACTACAAGTGGATCATATGGTAGCTTAACATTTTCAGGAACTGTCAAACTGTTTTCCAAAGTGTTTGCACCATTTTACAATCCCACTAACACTGTCTGAAGATTCTAATTTCTCCACATCCTCTCCAATGCTTGTCATCGTCTGTCTTTTTTAATTATAGTTATCTTAGTGGTGTAAAGTAAACTCCGGGAGTTGGTGGTGGACAGGGTAGCCTGGCATGCTGCAGTCCATGGGGTCGCAAAGAGTCTGACATGACTGAGCAAGCTAACTGAACTGAACCTGATCTTGAGGTGTAAAATGATACCTCATTATTTATTTGTTTATTTATTTTGGCTTATGGGATCTTAGTTCCCTGACCAGGAATCAGAACTGGGCCCTAGCAATGAAAACAAATCTTAATCATTGGATCACCAGGGAATTCCTAGAATCTCATGATTTCGATTTGTGTTTCCCCAAAGATCAATAATGCTTTCATTGTGCTTTTTCACTGAAAATATTTTCAAGTGATTTTTGGCCATTTGTATGTCTTCTTTGAAGAAATGTCTATTTGAGTTTTTTGCTTATATTAAAAATTAGGCTGTTTGTCTTTTGCTATTGAGTTTCAAGAGTTGTTTATCTTTTCTGAATACTAAATATTTACTTTACAGAATTGTGAAAAAGTTGATTCTGACAATTTTTTCCAGCTCTCTGATTGATTTTTATGGAGGAGGAAGTTTTCTTTGATGGTCTTTACTTCACCATCAACATCACTCTTCACCTGTTACTTTAATTAATAAATAAGTTAAATATTTGTTGAGCATGATGAACATGTTTATATTTAATATCCACAAACAATCAAGACTTCTGCCTTCAGGTAGCCCATGGATTATTAAGATAAGACAGATTGGAAATAATTTAACTGCAATAGTATGCTGTGGGTACTATGTCAGGATTATGAGCTAAGTACAATGTGCATACACAAAAGAGAGAGCTGAAGATTCTACTTGGGTTAGTGCTTGGGGATAAAAAAATCAAAAGAGCTTTCTTAAGCAAAAGAGATAAAATGGTTTTTATACCATTTTCATTATATTTTTATAAAATTGAGTTAACAATATTTGTGCATGTATGTGCTTGTGTGTGAAAACATGGCCAGAGTTTACTTAATTTTCACATTTTTCTCTAACAAAAGAATAAAACAAAATAAAAAGATTAAAGAATAGCTTTCTTAGAGGAAAGTACTACTCAAGGCAAATATGATGGTATGGCATCTCCAGAAAAAGAGATCCAGAGTCAGAATTTGCCAGTATGTGTGTCTTCAATATCATACAAGGAAGAGCCACCCTGTCTAGCAAACAAAGGTTTTCAAATCTGCTTAGCAGGTATGTTCTTTCAGTAGAGGTGGCTGCATCATAGCTTGCAGACACCATCCTTTAAAATGTATGTATATGTAGTTTTCTGGGGCTTCCCAGCTTTCTCAGTGGTAAAGAATCCACCTGCCAATGCTTGAGATGCAGTTTCATTCCCTGGATTGGGAAGATCCCCTGGAGAAGGAGGCAACCCACTCCAGTATTCTTGCCTGGAAAATTCCATGGGCAGAGGAGACTGGCAGACTACACTCCATTGAGTTGCCAGGAGTCGGACATGACTTGGTGACTAAGCAAGAATACATATATTTATAGTTATCTAAAATGCTAAGAAAGAAATATCTATATCTATGTCTATATCTATATCTACTGCAATAGGTATATGTCTTGGGAATTCCCTGGGGGTTCAGTGGTTAGGATTTGGTGCTTTTACTACTATAGCCTGGGTTCAATCCCAGTAGAGGAACTAAGCTCCCACCAGCCATGCAACGTGGCCAGTAAATGAAAGAAAATACTGATTGAAAATTTTAAAAATATTAAGAAGAAAAATATTACAACTTAAAGTTTTAAAGAAGAATAATAAATAATTTATTTAAAAAATAAAATAAATTCCTTGATGAAATTATAGTCCATTCATTTTGGGGACTCTGTCAGCCTCCAGAGGTCCCTGTCTCTAACTCACCACATTGTAATGTGGGGAGGGGAGCTCTCCTCCAAGGATGGTGATGAAGCCTGAAGAAGCAGGGGCTCCCTTTCATCCATGCCCATTTCTTCAGGACTCTGAGAGTCTGGATTCCCTTGCATTTGGTACATCCCCAAGTGTGTATCCAGCAGAGCCATGTCCTTGCAAAAGTTCTGGGAACAAAAAGAGCAATCATTTTAAAAAAAGATTCTCATTGTCTGCCCTTCTCATTGGAGATGATGCCAAGTATCTTTCCTCCAGAACACGTAAAGGGTGCTGCAAATCACATGTGAGTCACATGTACTCACTGTGTACTCACCTAAGGAAAGAAACTTACACATTCACAGAGTAGTCAGACACAAATGTAATTATTCTTTTATTGAATTCAACTATTCAATTTTTTCATCTATGCAAAACATATTTATTTGACTGACTCCACCAGGCACTATTCTAGGATGTGGCAGGTAACAAAATAGACAAGACATGGGCATTCCATTATGCATGTGTTTTTTAACAAAAGGGACAAAGAATTTTATGTGTGTTTATAAGGGTTGGGTGGTAAGCAATAAACAACTAAATGCATATATTCATTAGATCCTATAGACTAAAATACATGCTAAAGAGAAAGTAAAAACTGTGAGGACACAGTAGCTGAGGCTTGGTTTTGGGACATCTCTAGGATAGGTAGGATGATTAAGCACCTCTGAACGGGTGACAGGTTCATTCATTCATTAATTCACTGTTTCATTCATGCGTTCACATTTACCTCAGTATAAACTCTTGTGCGAGAAGTTCAGATGGAGTCATTTTTCTGGCTAGGGGAGATTAGGGGAGGCCTGGGAGATGAGAGGACATTTGAGTTGAGCTTTGAAGAGTGGATAATACGTAGACTTATCCACTCTTATACGTATATGGAGGATAAGCTGCAGATGGAGGAGCTGCTGGAGCAGCCCCAGGATATGAGAGCTTGGCAGTACACCACACCTGTGAGACACTCGGTCAGCCCAAAGCAGAAGTTCAGGAGGGGAGAGAAGGGTAGAAGGAGACCAGTGTGTGGTGTACACTCAACTTCCAGGGAAAAAGTGACCTCTGTGTGTAGATTTAAATAAGTTCATTTGATCATTATTTGAACTTGTGTAACTGCAAAATCTTACCTCTATTCTTGCAATGAGTTTTTCCTTTAATTTTTGAGCTTCATCACAAGCATCTTCCTGAAAAGACACCCACAATTTTGGGTAAAATAAAAGTTACATTTTCTGATTTATACAATAAAACCATACTCATTCTGATACCACTAAGTTGTAGGGAGGCTTCACTGAAACTTACTTTTATTCAGTTAAACCCTTCCTCTTAGAAAAAAATTCATCATGCAATCACAATAAATTACAGAAGGTATCACCACAAGATCAATAAATTATTTTCAATACTTCAAAGATATAAATTTTTACAATAGCAGCATATTACAAATAATTTTTTTCTCTATCCACTACTCTCTCCTTGCTTTTTAAACTTTTACCAGGACACTAGTTGGAGAAACATAGTATGTTTCTGAGAAAATAATAAAACTATATTTTTTCTAAATATTTTAAAATTTACAATATATAAGTCTTCATTATGTTTGAATACTTGGGCCTTAGAGTTTAATAAAAGTGCTGACCACAAAAAGTGTCTTGTTCCTCTTTTCTTCCCATGTATCTCAGTAAGATCAAGACACGGGCTGAAAGCAAATCATCCTCTTCTAAGATGCAAATGCCAGTTGCACATATGTCCTGCATAAATAATGCTTAGAAAGATCTTTAATTAGTCATCCCATAATAGACTTGCAGGATATGTTGAAAAGCAGAGCCTTAACCGAAAAAAGAGTGTCCTGTGATTCAAGGAGGTGCCATTTCTAGAAACTAATCCTTAAAAATTACTTGCAAAAGCAAGAAAAGATATGGATTTTTGAGGTAGAGTTTATAATTGATTATAAAACCACAAATATCTAACAAAATAAGTTTCATAAATCCAAAAATCAAATCCTGCCTCATATAAACAGTGAAAAAGTAAAAGGACATCTAGTGGCATAGAAAGTTGTTGAAGAAAAATGCTAAATGAAAAAGCAAGTTTGAAACTAATATATATAATATTAACTCATTAAAATAATAATATTATAATATATGTATTAAAACTTTTAAAAGAATATAAATATACTAAAATGTTCACTGTGTTTATTTTTGAGAGTGGTTTTATTTTTCTTTTTATATGCAATATTTTTATAATTTTTAAATTATTAAAATAAGCATGCATTACTTTTGTTAGAAGAAAAAATATTTTTTATATTCTTTTAGATTTACATTTAATTAGAGGATAATTACTTTACAATGTTGTATTGGTTTCTATAGTACAACAATATGAATCAGACATAAGTATACATACATCTCCTCCCTCTAAACTTCCCTCCTACCCCATCATCCCACCCCCTAGGCTGTCACAGAGCACGGAGGAGTTGAGCTCCCTTATTACACAGCAACTTCCCTCTAGCATCTGTTATACACATGGTAATGTGTATGTTTCAGCGTTACTCTCTCAATTCTTCGCTCCTTCTTCTTCCCCTTCCATGTCCAAAAGTCTGCTGTTCTCTATGGCTGTGTCTCTATTCCTGCCCTGAAAACAAGTTCATCAGTACTGTAATATTTTTTAATTAGATAGCAAGCACAAGACTCTTGTCATGTGGAAATATGGGTAAAAGTAATAGTAAGTTCCCTTCTAGGTCTGAAATTCTGAGTCTCTTTTGTTGAATTTTGGATTCCATTCACTAAAATTTGAGATTTCTTTGTAGAACTATTTCTCTTCCTTAAAGACATTTTATCATTACCTTGACAAAATTGTTATCCATTTCTCCTATTTGCTTTTTAATTTCCATGATCTTCTCCTTTAAAACAAAAGAGTATAGAACAAAAGTTGTAATGAATGATGTCTGAAACTGAAAAAGAACAAATGACAATTTTTTAGAAGAATGCTCATTCATGATCAAATAGTCTGAGATTTAATAGAAGCTGGGTTTTCTTGCATCCAGTTCTGGTTGCTGATCTGCAAAATCAACATTAAATCAAATCAAAACTATGTCATTAGCTGCATCCTATGTAAGTGGCCATGGAGTTAGGCATTATGCTTGTTGGATATAAGCAATAAGAGTGTTTACCCTCGAACTGCCTATAGAAAATGGATAATCTACACCTTTTTTCCCCCAAGTTCATTCATCACCAACCCCTGAGTTGTGTGATTTAATTATTTAAAAAGGAGCTGTGAGATAATAATCACATTTTACGCAGCACCCTAGTAAATATCTTTACACGGTAATTATCAAAGATAATTGTACCAAAGGTAACTGAGATAGGAGTCAGTCTCAGGATGAAAGTTATTTTCATACAGATATTTCAGAAAGCTTTGTGGACTCAACATCAGGCTACTTCAAAGTCCTTTCTTCAGCTTAAAGTTCTCGTAAATTTGTTTCTGATGTGTGTGTGTTTAAATACTTTCACCAATTTCCCCCTCCTCCCACTTGCATGCTTTGAGTCATTCCATTTATTCATGAGAAATAAATGAGCCAATACGTGTGATGTGTGTGTATTAGTCATTCAATCGTGTCCAACTCTTTGTGATCCTGTGAACCGTAGCCCGCCAGCTTTCTCTGTCCGTTGAATTCTCCAGGCAAGAATACTGGAATGGATTGCCATTCCCTTCTCCACAGGATCTTCCCAACCCAGGGATTGAACCTTGGTCTCCTGCATCACAGGCACACACGTTGCTTTTCCTATAGTTTTTTCTAACAATAGCTCACTTGGTAAAGAATCTGCCTGCAATGCAGGAGACCCCAGTCCAATTCCTGGGTCGGGAAGATCCCCTGGAGAAGGGATAGGCTACCCACTCCAGTATGCTTGGGCTTCCCTTGTGGCTTAGCTGGTAAAGAATCTGCCTTCAATGTGGGAGACCTGGGTTTGATCCCTGGGTTGGGCAGATCCCCTGGAGAATGGAAAGGGTACCCATTCCAGTATTCTGGCCTGGAGAATCCCATGGGTCCCAAAGAGTTGGACACAACTGAACGACTTGTGCTTCACTTTCACTTTTTCCTCCACCAGAGTAAACCTAAAGCCATTCTTAGGACCTTGCTTCTGTAACAACTGTATTTAAAGTCCCTTACTTATTATATTACTGCATTTGTTTTTACACAGACTTTTCCATCAGTCCTTAGTCTTAGGACAGAGTTGTGTCAATTTTTAAAGTCACGTTTATTGAGGTATAATTTACATAGAGTAAAACTTATCTTTTAAAAGCATCACTGTATGCACTGTATGTCACTGGTATGCAATCACCGCTACAGCACTACAGCAAGATATGGAATATTTCTATCACGCCCCTAACTGCTTTGTGTTCCTTTATCCGGCCTTTCCCCACTGCTGCCAGTGACCACTAGTCTATTTTTCATTCCTATGGTTTTGCCTTTTTCAGAAATGGGATCATGAGGTATGTAATCTTCCAAGTCTGGCTTCTTTCACTTAGCATCATGCACTTGAGATTCAGATATGTTGTTGGGTGATTAAGAAATCTCTTTTTAATCTCTGAATAACATTCCATCATTTAGTACATACCACAGTTTATCCACTCACCAGTTGGTGCATATTTGGGCTGTTTCTAGTTTTCAAGTCTGTGCCCATATTTTTAGAGTGTATACAAAGCTGTATATTTCCAGGATAGAGAATTCCCTTAACATATTCAGGCCTTCCCTGGTGGCTCAGACGATAAAGCGTCTGCCTACAATGCAGGAGATCGGGGTTCAATCCGTGGGTCGGGAAGATACTCTGGAGAAGGAAATGGCAACCTACTCTAGTACTCTTGCCTGGAAAATCCCATGGATGGAGAAGCCTGGTAGGCTACAGTCTATGGGGTCACAAAGAGTCGCACACAACTGAGTGACTTCACTTTCACTTAACATATTCATGATGCCTTCCTTTTTCATATTTTTTTTTACCAGTGCAAAATATATCTGTTTCATTTTATTTATTTATTTATATTTCTAAGTTATTTTTAAATATTTTATACTAGAGTATAGTTGATTTACAATGTTGTGTTAGTTTCAGGTGTACAGCAAAATGATTCAGTTATACACATATCCATTCTTTTTTGGATTCTTTTCCCTTTTCATATTATCCCAAGCCCATGTTGATTTGTCTTTTCAATCTCACTGTCATTTGTCTCTGTGCTTTTTTTCTCTCTTCATTCTTTTGATATCCATCCCTCCCTATCCTTTCCTCCAGTGAACCCACATTTCTGTATTTTCTGACTTTTGGAGGAAATTTTTTTAAGGGGAAAAATGTTTCTTGGCCTTTGTCCTCTTCCCTTTCTTCATAGTTTTCAATTTCCAAAGCCCTAGATAGTGAAAAAAAAAAAAAAGCTGACTTTCCAACTAGCACAAAATGAAGTTGCTACGTCAAAATGTTGCACTAAGCCATAGTTAAAGCTGTTTTGTCCCTTGTTGAAAAATCTGTACATGGTTTTTAATATGTGAGAGGTCTAAACAAATATTACTTCCTACTATAAAAGAGGCATTTTTCTTTTTCTTTCGAAATCCTACTTAATTTAAATCTGGCTTGAACTAAAGCAGAAGCTGGCAATTTCAGTAAAAAAAAAAAAATGTAGTTAGACACAGATTTTTTCCATTTTTAGAGACTGTTCTTCAAATGCCTGAAGTTTATTAGAGAAGAAAAACTACCAGCCAGGGCTCTGAAAGTTATTTATTATCCAAAGTTGGTCACTACTTTTCTAATATTTTATGACTCTTAAGAAGGGAAAAGTAAACCTTTCTCAGAAAAGAATCTCTAAGAAATGCAAGGACACAAAAACAATAAAAAAGCTTTGGATATTGTGAAAACCAACATAAGAACTCTTCATGAAGGCATGAAAGACAAACACAAATCTATCTCTTATGTTCTAGGGATGCAGTTCTTCACAAATATATATTTCCTGCAGGTTTTTCTCCATAGTGGTAGGTGCTGGGAAACAGATATTAAGATGAGAACTTTTCTCTCAAGGAACTCTTCATTATTTTAAGTGGCATCGAGATGAAAACCTGCCAAATTTGACTGAGTTTCTAGGTAGAACAGAAAAGTCTAGTTTTTGTTGTTGCTGTTGTTAGAGAATAGAAATGGTGGAACCCAGGCAAAATGTGCTCAGAACTGACCACCAGATCCAGCATACCAGGGATCAAACTTGTGTCCTCTACAGTAGAGGCTTGGAGTCTTAATCACCAGACTGACAGGGAAATCCCTTTAATTCTTGTTCAGTTCAGTTCAGTTCTCTCACTCGGTCATGTCTGACTCTTTGCGACCCTATGAATTGCAGCACACCAGGCCTCCCTGTCCATCACCAGCTCCTGGAGGTTACCCGAACTCATGTCCATCGAGTCGGTGATGACATCAGCCATCTCATCCTCTGTCATCCCCTTCTCCTCCTGCCCCCAATCCCTCCCAGCAGAACGGTCTTTTCCAATGAGTCAACTCTTCACATGAGGTGGCAAAGCATTTTAGTTTTAGAACCAATGAACACCCAGGACTGATCTCCTTTAGGATGGACTGATTGGATCTTCTTGCAGTCCAAGGGACTCTCAAGAGTCTTCTCCAACACCACAGTTCAAAAGCATCAATTCCTCGGCACTCAGCTTTCTTCAAAGTCCAACTCTCACATCCATATATGACCACAGGAAAAACAATAGCCTTGACTAGATGGACCTTTGTTGGCAAAGTAATGTCTCTGCTTTTCAATATGCTATCTAGGTTGGTCATGATTTTCCTTTCAAGGAGTAAGTATCTTTTAATTTCATGGCTGCAATCATCATCTACAGTGATTTTGGAGCCTAAAAAAATAAAGTCTGACACTGTTTCCATTGTTTCCCCATCTATGGCCCATGAAGTGATGGAACCAGATGCCATGATCTTCGTTTTCTGAATGTTGAGCTTTAAGCCATTTTTTCACTCTCCTCTTTCACTTTCATCAAGAGGCTTTTTAGTTCCTCTTCACTTTCTGCCATAAGGATGGTGTCATCTGCATATCTGAGATTATTGACACTTCTCCCAGCAATCATGATTCCAACTTGTGCTTCTTCCAGCCCAGCGTTTCTCATGATGTACGCTGCATAGAAGTTAAATAAGCAGGGTGACAATATACAGCCTTGACGTACTCCTTTTCCTATTTGAAACCAGTCTGTTGTTCCATGTTCAGTTCTAAGTGTTGCTTCCTGGCCTGCATATTGGTTTCTCAAGAGGCAGGTCAGGTGGTCTGGTATTCCCATCTCTTTCAGAATTTTCCACAGTTTCTTGTGATCCACACAGTCAAAGGCTTTGGCATAGTCAATAAAGCAGAAATAGATGTTTTTCTGGAACTCTCTTGTTTTTTTGATGATCCAGCAGATGTTGGCAATTTGATCTCGGGTTCCTCTGCCTTTTCTAAAACCAGTTTGGACATCTGGAAGTTCACGGTTCACGTATTGCTGAAGCCTGGCTTGGAGAATTTTGAGCATTACTTTACTAGCATGTGAGATGAGTGCAATTGTGCAGTAGTTTGAGCATTCTTTGGCATTGCCTTTCTTTGGAATTGGAATGAAAACTGACCTTTTCCAGTCCTGTGGCCACTGCTGAGTTTTCCAAATTTGTTGGCATATTGAGTGCGGCACTTTCACAGCATCATCTTTCAGGATTTGAAATAATTCTTGTTATGACATGTTAAACAACAGATGGTGTGAAAAGAGGTTACAGAGTCCCCACAACCTCCCCATTTTTTCCCCAAGCCTTCAGCTTACCTCCATGTTTACCCCCTGATCAGAGTCAAGGTCCTGGTGTGATTCCAGCTTTTCAATTTGGCCCTCCAGGGAAATAACCTCACTTAATAAGCTGCAAACAGACCAAGAGAGGGACTTAGTCCTGTGGCTTAAGAAAATCCCCAATGGATAATCTTTTTTGATCTTGAAAGATCATTTCTGACCTTTCAAAAATGAAATCCTATTCCTATATAAGGGGGACTCTTGGGTGGTAATTGTGTTGGAATGGGAAGTCATAAATGCAGTTCAAGAAAGTAAAAAACATACTAAGTTATCTAGATAATTGTAAAGAAGTGTAGTCCTAACTGGATATAGAAGCAGAAATGTAAATTTCACTTATAACTGGTAAGGTCTGAATGAGCTTTGTCATTAATATTAATACCAATATCCATTTCTTAGTTTTAATGATACCATTGGTATCATTGGTAAAGTACCAACTCATTGGTTTTGAGTTGGACAAGATGCTACCATTCGGAAGGTTGAAGGAATGGTGCATGGGATTATGCTATATATTTCTTTGAAAATTCCTGTGAAGTTGCAGTTATTTCAAAAAATATATAAGAAAATATTATTAATAATTTTATGCCAATAAATTAGATAATTTAGAGGAAAAGGGCAAGTTCCCTAAAAGATACATTCTACTACTGAAATATACTCAAGAGCTAGGTAGCCTGTGCATCCCTATGATCCTATATTGTATCATTAAAAATTAAATTTGTAGTTAAAATCTTGCCATGGTGAAATCTCTAGGCAATATGGCTTCACTGGTGAATTCAACCAGTTAAGAAAGAAATTATGCCAGCTTTACACAAACTCATCCAGAAAATAGAGAACTGTATAAAAGCATCCCAATTTTTTCTTTGATACTAAATATAAGTTTTTTTGATACCAAACATAATTCTGTTACTAACACTAGACATTTCAAGAAAGCAAAACACAGGTCAATATCTCTGATTAACATACACATTAAAGATCATTTTAGTAAGCTGAATTCAACAACAAATAAAAAGGATAATATGGCCAGGTGGTATTTATTCTGGGAATTCAAGGCTGGCTCAGCATTTAACAATCAGTCATTATAATTCACCATATCAAGAGATTTATAAATGAACAAACAACATGATTAATCCCAGCTGCAGCAAAAGCTATTGAAAAAATTCAGTATCATTCCTGATTTTAAAAACAACTCAGTAAACTATAAATAGAAGAAGAAATCTTCTCAATCTGAGAAAGAGCAATTTAAAAATAAACAAACAAAAGCCCAGATAATATCACACTTAATGCTCTTGCTCTTCCTGTAAGACTGAGAACTAAGTAAGTACGTCTGCTATCTGCTGTCACTCCTATTCAACATCACACTAGAAGTTCTAGCCAATATAATAAGGCAACAAAAGAAAGTGAAAGGAATACAGATTGGAAAGGAAGATAGAAAGCTGTCTCTATTTGCTGATGACATAATTATCTATGTGAAAAATTTCAAATAATCTGTAAAGACTATTAAAACTAATAAATGAGCTTATCAAGGTCACAATGGAAAGTCAAATACAAAATGTTAGCTGTATTTCTATATACTAGCTATTAACAATAATTTTGAGGGGCTCAAAAATCACTGCAGATGGTGATCACAGCCGTGAAATTAAAAGAAGCTTACTTCTTGGAAGGAAAGTTATGACCAACCTAGATAGCATATAAAAACCAGAGACATTACTTTGCCAACAAAGGTCCATCTAGTCAAGGCTATGGTTTCTCCAGTGGTCATGTATGGATGTGAGGGTTGGACTGTGAAGAAAGCTGAACGCCGAAGAATTGATGCTTTGAATTGTAGTGTTGGGGAAGACTTTTGAGAGTCCCTTGGACTGCAAGGAGATCCAACCGGTCCATCCTAAAGGAGATCAGTCCTGGGTGTTCTTTGGAAGGAATGATGCTGAAGCTGAAACTCCAGTACTTTGGCCACCTCATGTGAAGAGTTAACTCATTGGAAAAGACTGATGCTGGGAGAGATTAGGGGCAGGAGGAGAAGGGGATGACAGAGGATGAGATGGTTGATGTCATCACTGACTCGATAGACATGAGTTTGGGTAACATCCAGGAGTTGGTGATGGACAGAGAGGCCTGGCATGCTGCGATTCATGGTCACAAAGAGTCAGACACAACTGAGCAACTGAATTGAACTGAACTAAAATGAACAATAAGAAAGTGAAAATTTTAAAGTACCATTTATAACAGAACCAAAAACATGACATAGATATAAATCTAAAAAAATGTGAAATATCTGTACACTGAACACTCCACAATGCTGATGAAAGAAATCAAAGACCTAAATAGAGAGAAATACTGTATTCATGAATCAGAAGAGTTGATATTGCTAAAATATTAATTATTCCCAAATGTATCTACAAATCAATGGTAGTTTCAATCAAAATCACAACAAGATTGACAGGTTGATTGTAAAATCTACATTTAAAAAGCAGACAAGAAAAAGTAGAGTAGCTAAAACAATTTTGAAAAATTAAAACAAAAATTAATGACCTACTGTAACAGGGAACTCTGCTCAATATTCTGTAATAACCTAAATGGGGAAAGAATTTGAAAAAGAATAGATACATGTATGTGTGCCTGCATGCCAAGTCATTTCAGTCCTGTCTGACTCTTTGAGACCCTATGGGCTGTACCTGGCCAGGTTCCTCTGTCCATGGGATTCTCCAGGCAACAGTACTGGAGTGGGTTGCCATTTCCTCCTCCAGGGGATCTTCCCGACCCAGGGATCGAATCCACGCCTCCTGCATTGCAGATGGATTCTTTACCACTGAGCCACTGAGGTAGCCCCCTAGATACATGTACGCTGCTGCTGCTAAGTCGCTTTAGTCGTGTCTGACTGTGTGAGACCCCATAGACAGCTGCCCACCAGGCTCCCCCATCCCTGGAATTCTCCAGGCAAGAACACTGGAGTCGGTTGCCATTTCCTTCTCCAATGCATGAAAGTGAAAAGCGAAAGTGAAGTCGCTCAGCTGTGTCTAACTCTTAGCGACCCCATGGACTGCAGCCTACCAGGCTCTTCTGCCCATGGGATTTTCCAGGCAAGAGTGCTGGAGTGGGGTGTATATGTATAACTAAATCACTTTGCTGTTGATTCCAGCTGAGCTGTTTCAAATCCTGAAAGATGATGCTGTGAAAGTGCTGCACTCAATATGCCAGCAAATTTGGAAAACTCAGCAGTGGCCACAGGACTGGAAAAGGTCAGTTTTCATTCCAATTCCAAAGAAAGGCAATGCAAAAGAATGCTCAAACTACCGCACAGTTGCACTCATCTCACTGCTAATAAAGTAATGCTCAAAATGTTCCAAGCCAGGCTTCAGCAATACGTGAACCGTGAACTCCCTGATGTTCAAGCTGGTTTTAGAAAAGGCAGAGGAACCAGAGGTCAAATTGCCAACATCTGCTGGATCATGGAAAAAGCAAGAGAGTTCCAGAAAAATATCTATTTCTGCTTTATTGACTATGCCAAAGCCTTTGACTGTGTGGATCACAAGAAACTGTGGAAAATTCTGAAAGAGATGGGAATACCAGACCACCTAACCTGCCTCTTGAGAAATCTGTATGCAGGTCAGGAAGCAACAGTTAGAACTGGATATGGAAAAACAGACTGGTTCCAAATAGGAAAAGGAGTACGTCAAGGCTGTATATTGTCACCCTGCTCATTTAACTTATATGCAGAGTACATCATGAGAAATGCTGGACTGGAAGAGACACAAGCTGGAATCAAGATTGCCAGGAGAAATATCAATCACCTCAGATATGCAGATGACACCACCCTTATGGCAGAAAGTGAAGAGGAGCTAAAAAGCCTCTTGATGAAAGTGAAAGAGAAGAGCAAAAAAGTTGGCTTAAAACTCAACATTCAGAAAACGAAGATCATGGCATCTGGTCCCATCACTTCATGGGAAATAGATGGGAAAACAGTGGAAACAGTAGAAATCACTTTGCTACATACCTGAAACTAACACACACTAATCTCCTAACTAATAATAGTTAGCCAATAATTAGTTATTAACTAATAATAAATAGTTAATAGCTAACTAATACTCCATTTCCTTAGAAGAAATGAAATAGCCCTCATAGTCAACAAAAGAGTCCAAAATGCAGTACTTGGGTGCAATCTCAAAAATGACAGAATGATCTCTGTTTGTGTCCAAGGCAAACCATTCAATATCACAATAATCCAAGCCTATGCCCCAACCACTAATGCCGAAGAAGCTGAAGTTGAACATTTCTATGAAGACCTACAAGACCTACAACTAACACTCAAAAAAGATGTCCTGTTCATCATAGGGGACTGGAATGCAAATCTAGGAAGTCAAGAAATATTTGGAGTAACAGGCAAGATTGGCCTTGGAGTCCGAAATGAAGCAGGGCAAAGGCTAACAGAGTTTTTCCAAGAACATGCACTGGTCATAGCAACAACACAAGAGAAGACTCTACACACGGACATCACCAGATGGTCAATACCGAAATCAGATTGATTATATTCTTTGCAGCCAAAGATGGAGAAGCTTTATACAGTCAGCAAAGAAGATCTGTGGATCAGATCTTTAAATCCTTATTGCCAAATTTAGATTTAAATTGAAGAAAGTAAGGAAAACCACTTGATGGACGTGAGTCTGAGTGAACTCTGGGAGTTGGTGATAGACAGGGAGGCCTGGTGTGCTGCGATTCATGGGGTTGCAAAGAGTTGGGTACGACTGAGCGACTGAACTGAACTGAACTGAAGGAAAACCACTAGACCACTCAGTTCAGTTCAGTTCAGTCGCTCAGTCGTGTCCGACTCTTTGCAACCCCATGAATTGTAGCACGCCAGGCCTCCCTGTCGAATACCAACTCCCAAAGTTCACCCAAATTCACATCCATCAAGTCGGTGATGCCATCCAGCCATCTCATCCTCTTTCGTCCCCTTCTCCTCCTGCCCCCAATCCCTCCCAGCATCAGAGTCTTTTCCAATGAGTCAACTCTTCGCATGAGGTGGCCAAAGTATTGGAGTTTCAGCTTTAGCATCATTCCTTCCAAAGAAATCCCAGGGCTGATCTCCTTCAGAATGGACTGGTTGGATCTCCTTGCAGTCCAAGCGACTCTCAAGAGTCTTCTCCAACACCACAGTTCAAAAGCATCAGTTCTTTGGCACTCAGCTTTCTTCACAGTCCAACTCTCACATCCATATATGACCACTGGAAAAACCATAGCCTTGACTAGATGGACCTTTGTTGGCAAAGTAATCTCTGCTTTTCAACATGCTATCTAGGTTGGTCATAACTTTCCTTCCAAGGAGTAAGCGTCTTTTAATTTCATGGCTGCAATCACCATCTGCAGTGATTTTGGAGCCCCCCAAAATAAAATCTGACACTGTTTCCACTGTTTCCCCATTCAGGTATGACCTAAATAAATTCTTGATGATTATACAGTGGAAGTGACAAATAGATTCAAGGGATTAGATCTGATAGAGTGCCTGGAGAACAATGGATAGAGGTTCATGACATTGTACAGTAGACAGTGATCAAGACCATATCCAAGAAAAGGAAATGCAAAAAGGAAAAATGGTTGTCTGACGAGGCCTTCCAAATAGCGGAGAAAAGAAGAGAAACAAAAGGCAAGGAGAAAAGGAAAGATAATGCTCGTCTGAAAGCATAGTTCCAAATAAAGGCAAGGAGAGATAAGAAAGCCTTCTTCAGTGATCAAGGCAAAAGATAGAGGAAAACAATAGAATGGGAAAGACTAGAGATCTCTTCAAGAAAACTAGAGATACCAAGGGAATATTTCATGCAAAGATGGATACAATAAATGGTATAGACCTAACAGAACCAGAAGATATTAAGAAGCAGCAAGAATACACAGAAGAACAATACAAAAAAGATCTTCATGACCCAGATAACCACAATGGTATGTTCACTCACCTAGAGCCAGACATCCTGAAATGTGAAGTCAAGTGAGCCTTAGGAAGCATCACTACGAACAAAGCTAGTAGAGGTGATAGAATTCCAGTTGAGCTAGTTCAAATCCTAAAAGATGATGCTATGAACGTGCTGCACTCAACATGCCAGGAGATTTGGAAAACTCAGCAGTGGCCACAGGACT
The DNA here is from genome assembly GCF_014754425.2 of Oryx dammah. NCBI lineage: Eukaryota > Metazoa > Chordata > Mammalia > Artiodactyla > Bovidae > Oryx > Oryx dammah. The sequence goes on along the minus strand of NW_024070213.1, from coordinate 36,355,430 downwards.
GGAAAAGGTCAGTTTTCATTCCAATCCCAAAGAAATGCAATGTCAAAGAATGTTCAAACTACTGCACAATTGCACTCATCTTAGACGCTAGCAAAGTTGTACTCAAAAATTGCCAAGCCAGGCTTCAACAGTATGTGAACTGTAACCTTCCAGATGTTCAAGCTGGTTTTAGAAAAGGCAGAGGAACCAGAGATCAAATTGCCAACATCGGTTGGATCATCAAAAAAGCAAGAGAGTTCCAGAAAAACATGTACTTCTGCTTTATCGACTACGTCAAAGCCTTTGACTGTATGGATCATAACGAACTGTGGAAAATTCTTAAATAGATGGGAATACCAGGCCACCTTAGCTGCCTCTTGAGAAATCTTTATACAGGTCAAGAAGCAACAGTTAGAACCGGACCCAGAGCAATGAACTGGTTCCAAATCGGGAAAGTAGTACGTCAGGCTGTATATTGCCACCTTGCTTATTTAACTTAAATGCAGAGGACATCATGCAAAATGCCAGGCTGGATGAAGCACAAACTGAAATCAAGATTGCCAGGAGAAATATCAATAACCTCAGATAAGCAGTTGATATCACCCTTATGGCAGAAAGGGAAGAGGAACTAAAGAGCTTCTTGATGAAAGTGAAAGAGGAGAGTGAAAAAACTGGCTTAAAACTCAACATTCAGAAAACGAAGATCATGGCATCTGGTCCCACCATTTCCTGGCAAATACATGAGGAAACAATGGAAACAGTGTCAGACTTTATTTTTGGGGGGTCAAAATTACTGCCGGTGGTGACTGTAGGCATGACATTAAAAGATGCTTGCTCCTTGGAAGAAAATGAATGACCAACGTAGACAACATATTAAAAAGCAGAGACATTACTTTGCTGGCAAAGGTCTGTCTAGTCAAAGCTATGGTTTTTCCTGTAGTCATGTATGAATGTGAGACTTGGACTCTAAAGAAAGATGAGCCCTGAAGAATTGATGCTTTTTAAGTGTGGTGTTGGAAAAGACTTGAGAGTCCCTTGGACTGCAAGGAGATCCAACCAGTCAGTCCTAAAGGAGATCAGTCCTAAATAGTCACTGGTAGGACTGATGCTGAAGCTGAATGTCCAATACTTTGGCCACCTAATAGGAAGAACTGACTCCTGGTAAAGACCCTGATGCTGGGAAACATTGAAGGCAGGAGGAGAAGGGGACGACAGAGGATAAGATTGTTGGATGGCATCAGTGACTTGATGGACATGAGTTTGAGCAAGCTGTGGGAGTTGGTGATGGACAGGGAAGCCTGGCATGCTGCAGCCCATGTGGTCATAAAGAGTCAGACACTACTGAGTAACTGAACTGAATTGAACTGAAACTAACACAGCGTTGTTAATCAACTCTACTCCAACATAAAATAAAATTTTAATTTAAAAAAAGAAAAGGAATAAAATCAGATAATAAAAATTAGTATTTGACTTAGAAAAAAATTAGAACAAAACTGAATAACATTCACTACCTAATTTAAAGACTTAATATAAAGCTACAGTTACCATGGTAGTGTGGTATTGTTGTTGCTGTTTTAGTTGCTAAGTCACGTCCAACTCTTTTGAGATCCCATTAACTGTGGCCCACTAGAGGACAGGCTCCTCTGTCCCTGGGATAACCCAGGCAAGCTTCTGGAGTGGGTTGCCAGGTCTATCTAAAGGGGATCTCCCTACCCGGAGATTGAAACCACATCTCCTGCACTGGCAGGCAGATTCTTCAGTACTGAGCCACCAGGGTAGACTCAAGTGAATGTTTAGTGTCTTTATTAATGATTGCTAAAAAAAATTTAATATGTCTCAGCTAGTGAAAGAATAAATTGTAGCATATTTGTATAAGGGAATACTGTTCAGCAACAAAAAGGAACAAATTGTTGATGTGTACAACATGGATAAATCTCAAATTACATTCTTTATACTAAGGAAAGAGGGTTGACTCAAAAGGGTGCATGCTATGTAATTCCACTGCTGTGACATTCTAGAATAGGCAGAACTGTACAGACAGAGAATAGATGAGTGGTCACTAGCAGCCTGGGGAGAGGTGTTAACTATAAAAGAGTATGAAGGATGTGGGGAGTGATGAAAGTGTTCTTTATCTTCACTGTGGTGGCTAAACAAGAGTATGCATTTTTTAAAACTTGCAGAACTGTACAATAAAAGATATAATTTTACAGTATGTAAATTATAACTTAGTTTTAAAAATGGGAAAAAAGTTTTTGGCCATACCACACAGTTTGTGAGATCTTTGTTTTCCAACTAGGGATTGAACCCATGCCCTCTGTAGTGAAAGCGTGGAGTCCTAACCACTGGACCAGCAGGGAATTCCCATGGAAAGAAACTTTAATGTGCCAAGTTTGAATTAATAAAAACATAGAATCTTTTAAAATCCAAATATTATTCGTGCTCTGGAAGAAAAAGGCTGGTGCCTTGAATAGGATAGTCAGAAAACTGGTACAGAGATGTTTAGCTAAAGGTATGGTGATGTTTAACTGAATACAAAGAAGATGTTTAACTGAAAGGCAAAGAAACATGTAGAAGAGTAGCCCTACAATAGGAAAGAGTTTGGAATGTGGTAGGAAGATTCAGAAGGCCAGAGGGATTTATTTTTTTAAATAGCTTCCATTTATTAATTGCTGTTACATACCAGGCACTGTATTAAATGCTTTACATATGGCATTTTGTTTAATACCCACAATAAACCAATGAGATGGCTATCATTACTTCTTTATGGACGAGGAAAGTCAAGGCTTAAAAAAACAGTTTATTAACCTGTCCAAGAAAGGTCAATATCAAGATTCAAACCCAGGTTCCTCTGACTCCAAAGCCCAGTCGCTATGCCAGTGACTGCATAAATAACAACTTTATCATTTCTGTTTCATCTTGAAACTTTTAACCTGAATTCAGATATGCATTTTCAAGTACACTTTAACAGTTTTTTCATGTCATACTGGTTGGATTCCTTTGAACAACACTGGATAAAACTCAAAGATCACTGAAAACCTCAGTATGGCCTTTTGATAACTGTTAATGTGGCTTCAAGGAGAGAATCTCTGAGGGCAGTCTTTTCCTTGAGAGAAGAGAGAGCAAAGATGCAGATAACTTTGATGTAGGCTTCAAGATTCTGTGACATGACTTTTAATTCTAAGGCTTTATGCTTCCCAGTTCTTCCCAGATGGCGCTAGTGGTAAAGAATGCACCTGTCAATGCAGGAGACATAAGAGACACAGGTTCAGTCCCTGGGTTGGGAAGATCCCCTGGAGAAGGAAATGGCAACCCACTCCAGGATTCTTGCCTGGAGAATCCCATGGAAAGGGGAGCCTGGTGGGCTGCAGTCCATAGGGTCGCAAAGAGTCGGACACGACTGAAGTGACTTAGCACATATACTTTGTATCCTTAAGATTTTACCCACCTTAAACCTGTAGTTTCATACATTTCTGAAGCTATGAGACTTTTCATTATTTTCTGACCCACCCTCAAACCCTACAATTACCTCTTCACTGTGTTTTCTGTTAGGCTTATTTTTTGTAAAATATTTTTAATTTTCTCCATCCAGCCTATGTGATCAGCTCCAAGTTCTTTCACTTGTAGACCCATCTGCATATTCCAGTGGTTGAGCTGAAAGAACATGCTCTCCTGACTCCTACAGAGATACGATTATGATCAGAAAGTGTGAAACATCTCACAAAGCCTGAAACCCTCTTTCTATGGGTGGCAAATAGGTCTGCTTATTCATTTTCTGTCACCAAAATAGGCCAGGTAGGCACTTAGGCTTTAAGAAAGGAGTTTGGACATTTATTTAATACCCATTTTAACAGACTTTTCTAAGGATGGAGAAAATAAAGTATGTTTTATGTTCAGTAAACAATGTAGATATATTTTTAATTTTCCTGCGTGGAATGAATGTTAAGTGTTGATTTCAGGAAGGTGGTTGCATCTTGGTGAAGGAGAAGTTATGTTAGGTATTGATTTCAGGATGGTGGGTACATCTGGGTGAAGGAGAAGAAGTTATATTAATACATAGGGAAAGGGTCCATAACGATTCAATCATACATTTTTAATAATAATTACAATATTTTTCATCTCTAGAAAATTACCTAAGACTGATGAGATGTGTAATAAGTCCAGGGTCCAAAGAAAAGCATGGAAAGAGAACCCCATGGTCTCCCTATGTCCCTCTTCGTTGTTCTTGCTGGAATAGGTAGGTAGTTACTTGTGCATGTGATTGCTTTGTGGTTCAAGACATGTACTGATTTAAAATCTTCTAAGCTTTCCATAAGCTCTCTGCTAAGTTTCATTCTCCCCTCCACAAAACACTACTCAGTGTTCCCTCTTGCATTTGCCAAGGCTTACTGTTCAAGGATGTTCTCAAACTGCAAAGATGTGGATGCTTGGGGATCTTCATGTTGAATGTGATCTCTTTCTTGCTCATCCTGTTCACTCTGCAGGTCCTGGCTATGCCCAGCCTTCGGCTCCAACTTATCCTGATAAAGATCATGAAGGGAGCAAAGCAGACCAGAAGGGTTATCACAAGAGGTGGTGGCCCCACTACGGTACCCCTGCCCTCATTACCCTTTCCGAGGCTGGAGTCCTCTGATGCATTTGTGAGGTAGGCTGACATCCCTTTGCTCTGTGACAGAGAAAGGCTGGGTGTAGAGGGTAGGGAGAACAGATCAGCCTCTTATTGATATACCTGTACAGATCATTGCCCAAGTCAATAGGAACAGCATTCACCTACCTCTACAAACTGCTTTTCAGCACATCATCCTTTAAATGACAGCCCTGACATGGATAAATGTGGGTACTGAAATTCCCTAGGCCATTCATTCATATTTAGTGATTTGGCCAAGGTCACATGATGCAGTGAGTTAAGTGATGAACTCCGAAAGATATGTCCATGTCCTAATACTAGGCCCCCAGAGAATGTGACCTTGTTTGGAAAAAAGGGTCTTTGCAGATGTAATGAAGTTAATAATGATCTTGAGATGAGATTAGCTTGGATTACCGGGGTGGATCCTAAATCCTATGATGAGTGCCCTAATGAGGAACAGAGGAGGAGAAGACAGACAGAGAAACTCATGTGGTGATGGAGGCACATTGTAGTTTATGCAGCCACAAACTGAGGAATGCCCAGAGTCACCAAAACCTAAGAGAGGAATGGAAAAATTCTCCCCCAAAGCCTTCAGAGTAAGTATGGTCTCACTGACCCCTTGATTTTTGATTGTTGGCCTCCAGAACTATGACAGAATACATTTTGTGTGTGTGTGTGTGTGGCTTTAAACCACCAAGTCTAATTTGTTATAGCTACCACAAGAAACCAACCCATATGGCTGGTAAGTATATAGACTAGAACTTGAACTAGGTTTTCTGATTCCCAACCCATGGCTCTTTTCACTGTATCTAGGACTTGGGTTCAGATTAAGGAATACCTAGTTCCTACCTCTGGTGCTTTCACAACCCAGTGGCGCCTCACCAGAGAGGAAGGATTATTACCACATTTACAGATGAAGAAACCAAGGCTAGATTTTCCAAGTATGATGTGACTCCACTATCTTTTAGCTACTTCTTTGTAAATAAAAGGCATCCACCATTTCCATTTCTTTCCACTAAATCTTTGGCCAGGATATTCAAAAGCAGCAGAAACACTGTGATGTAGAGAAAGACAACCACATTGGGAAGCAGAGAACCAGAGGTCTAAGTCTTGTTCTACTGCTGTGAGTGTTGAACAAGTCACTTAATCACCATAAAGCTCAGCTTCCTAGCCTAGTAAGAAAATTGGGCCAGACCATCTCTAGAGTTCTATGTCCAATAATCTCTGATGACATTTCATATCTTCATCAGTCATTTTACTGTAGTGGTTAATATATCACAAACGAGTCAAAAGGCAAGAAATAGAAATAAAAAGAGTTTTTACAAAAAATCTACAGGACTAGGACTTCCCTGATGGTCCTGTGGTTAGGACTTTCCCTTCTAATGCAGAGAGTATGAGTTCAATCCCTGGTCAGGGAGTTAGGATCCCACAGACCTCGTGGCCAAAAAAACCCGTAGCATAAAACAGGGGCAATATTGTAACAAATTCAATAAGGACTTTAAAAATAAGTAAATAAAATCTATAGGACTAAATAAAACCTACAGGACTAAACGCATAAAGAAATGTGTGTGTTTTTAAAATAACAGACTAAATGTTGCATAAAATACACAGTCTAAGGCTTCCCTCATAGTTCAGTTGGTAAAGAATCTGCTTGCAATGCAGGAAACCCAGGTTTGATTCCTGGGTTGTGAAGATCCTCTGGAGAAGGAAACAGCAATCCACTCCAGTATTCTTGCCTGGAAAATCCCATGGAGAGAGGAACCTGGCGGGGTACAATTCATGGGGGTCACAGGAGTCGGACATGACTTAGCAACTAAACCAATGGCATTGAAAGTGAAGTTGCTCAGTCGTGTTCGCCTCTTTGTGACTCCGAGGACTATACAGTCCATGAAATTCTCCAGGCCAGAATACTGGAGTGGGTAGCCTTTCCCTTCTCCAGGGGATCTTCCTAACCCAGGGATCAAACCCAGGTCTCCCGCATTGCAGGCAGATTCTTTACCAGCTGAGCCACAAGGGAAGCTAAAGACATTACTTTCCATTTATGTGCAGCTTTTGGGAGAGCTCATATTCCTCGGAAAGTGAAAAATGGAACTCATCATATTTCCCCTCAACTTGTCCAGTTCCCCACTCTTGTATATGGCCCCCCATTCATCCAAACGTCTCTGTCTGAAGACTGGAAGAAGTCCTTGAATTGTCATGGGAGATATTCTTTTCCCTCCTCGTTACCCATTTCATATCCGCTTAGTATAGTATCCACTAATACTACTTATCTTTTCAGTCGGTGTCCTTGCATCTCTGTTCATGGCACCCTGGTTGGGGCCCTATCTCAAGTCCTCCTCAGTTCCTGACTCCTATTGGTGTCCTGGCTTCCTGCCTGCATCCTGCTCTACCCTGGCCTCAGCATCCTGCCTGCCTGCTTGCCTGTCATGCCTTTTCCTGCACCCTTCCTCTCTCACAACACTGTTTCTCTTTGACTCCTTTATCTTTGCATGTGCTATGCCTTCTTTCTGAAATGCTTTTCTTCTATCTAGATCATCCTTCAAAACTCAGTTGTCATATCCCCAGTCTTAAGCTCTCCCTCCTGTATACTTCATTAGCACATCTACTTCTAGGGTGGATTTTTTCGTACACACCCTTGTCCTTGCCTGAGTCCCTCCTAGTGTGTGAGCTCACTGAAGGGAAAGAATTATATATGTAATATCCTAGCACATTTGTTGTTGTTCAGTCGCTCAGTCCTGTCCAACTCTTTGCAAGCCCGTGGACTGCAGGATGCCAGGCTTCCCTGTCCTTCACCATCTTCCAGAGCTTGCTCAAACTCAGGTCAATTGAATCGATGATGCCATCCAACCATCTCATCCTCTGTCATCCCCTTCTCCTAGCACATAGTGGATGCTCAATAAGTGGTTATAGAAATACATTCTGTTTGTGAGAGATGCAAACAAAAGCAGGAAATAGGAAAGTCTGTTCACTGACCTGGCATCCGAAATCGGCACTATGTATAGCGGTGTCAGGGACTGAAAATGGGAAGCCAGTGCAAAATATTCATTTCTAAGTGTTTTAGGGGGCTTTGATGGTTAGACATGGCAGCTTTGGCAGTCTACTAAAAAGCCTATTTTGTTACTTAAAACACCAATTGATTTTATTTTGCTCCTAACTCTTTGTCCATTTCCTGAAATTGTCCTTTAAATCTTTCTCTTATAAAAGACAAATGTAAGATTATGCAAAGTAGAGACCTTCTGGTTTGCTTTCAGAGAATAAAAGGAAAAGATTTCTTCCTCAAGAAGTCATATATTTGTCCTTTTTTCAGCACAGAGCTAAATTTATTAATAATTATTTGTTGATTATGTGACTGCGTGTGATTTATTTTTCTGTAATTAAAGGATTTTCCATATAAATAAATGAACATAAAGAAATACAATCATAAATAAAAAATATAGTTTCTTAAACCTTTATGCCCTGACTTGAAGTTTGTAAGAAATAGTCTGTAATAGTGAAGGCATTATACCCTTCATATACCCTGAGAGTGTAGACTATGTGATAAATCTTACGGAGTGAATAATTTTATCATCTAACTAGACTTATTCTATCCTAGGCCAACAAGTGATAGTATCATTGTTCACTGACTAATGATAGGAACGTTTTCCTGGAGTCCAGTGACAAGGACCCCACAAAGAATCAGATAACAGTATTTACAGAGTTTTACCTTCAATTTATGTGTTCACTAAGTTCGTGGCTCCCACATCTCATTTTCCCTTTTCTTTCCCCTCTATAAGACTCCTCTTCTAATTCAGCTCCTGGTTTTTGTTTGTTTGTTTGTTTTGTTTTGTAATAGGTATCTGTCTCTTTCTACTTTTTGACTGTCTCATTATTATCTATACTCCACACATTTAACTCTATCCCTTCACACCTTCTATCCCCTTCTATTCCTTTTTTCTGTATATTTATTTTTATTTATTTACTTTGCTGTACCAGGGTTAGTTACAGCACTCAGGATCTTCTCTCGTTGCAGCCTGTGACATCTTTCAGTTGCAGCATGTGGATCTTAGTTGAAGCATGTGGGATCTAGTTCCCTGACCAGGGATCGAACCTGATCGTCCTGTATTGGGAGCTCAGAGTCTTAGCCACTGGACCACCAAGGAAGTCCCACTTCTACTTCTTTTGTTTCTTTTTCTTTTTTCCCTTACGGTGGAGTCTTTGAAAGTAAAGTCCAGCTTGGGATGTTCTTTGGGGACTCTTCCTTCTAAGGATTGTAAAGTTGGCTGGCTATCCCCAAGCCCAGAATGTATTCAAAAGAGAAGTAGACAAAAAGATGAATCCTGGACTTCCTTTGAGGGTTGAATAAGCCTCAGAATAGGAAATACCCACTCCACAGATTGGAACCACCTTCCTTTATAGCCAATAACCTGGGGAATCTATGGGGGAGATTTGGACATCAATAATAAAAGGAATCTTACCCATGCATTTGCTTTGAACTAAATGAAAGCATAAACTCTTTCCATGACAAACTCCAGCATCAGTTTCTCCATTCATGTCAGCTAGATGACTGAATTTCAAAGACTGAGAGAGGTTCAGACTGAATTAAGAGTAAATTAGTGCTCATTTCAATAGCTTATATACTAATATTTGAATGATACAGAGATTAACATGGCCCCTGAACAAGGATGACATGCAAATTCATGAAGTTTTCCATATTTTTTGAGAAAGTTAAAAAAAAAACTCATTTAAAATTGCTTCAAAAGGAATAAAACACCTAGGAATAAATAATCAAAGAGAATAAAGACCTATACTCTGAAAAGTATAAAAAAATTAATGAAGGAAATTGAAGATGATACAAGAAATGGAATGACATTCTGTGCTCTTGGATTGGAAGAATTAATATTGTTAAAATGATCATACTACCCAAAACAGTCTACAGATTTAATGTAATCTCTATTAAAATACCCAGGACATTTTGCATAGAACTAAAACAAATAATAATAAAATTTATATGGAACCACAAAAAGACCCTAAATTACCAGAACAATCCTGAGGAAAAAGAAAAAAGCTGAAAGTATCACCCTTCCAGACTTTAGACTACACAACAAGACTACAATAATTGAAACAGCATGGTACTAGCACATAGATCAATGGAACAGAATAGAGAGCCCAGAAATAAACCCACACATCTATGGTTAATTAGTCTTTAACAAAGAAGACAACAGTATACAATGGAGAAAAGATAGTCCCTTCAATAAGTGGTGCTGGAAAATTTGGACAGCCACATGTAAAACAATGAGATTAGAACATTTCCTTACACCATAAACAAAAATAAACTCAAAATGGTAAATTGTTAGAAGAGAACATAGGCAGAACACACTTTGATATAAATTGCAGCAATATTTTTTTGTGATCTGCCTAAGGCAAACAATAAAATAAAAGCAAAAATAAATGAATGGGACATAATTAAACAGAAAGTGGTATCACCTCACACCAATCAGAATGGCCATCATCAAAAAGTCTGCAAGTAACAAACACTGGAGAAGGTGTGGAGAAAAAAGAACCCTCCTTACAGTGTTAGTGGCACTATAAATTGTCTGAGACCACATGGACCATAGCCTCCGAGGCTCTTCTATCCATGGAATTCTCCAGGTAAGAATGTTGGAGTGGGTTGCCATGCCCTTTTCCAGGGGATCTTCCTGACCCAGGGATCAAACCCAGGTGTCCTGAAATGCAGGCAGATTCTTTATTGTTTGAGCTACCCAGAAAGGCAAAATGGTTGTCTGAGGAGGTCTTACAAATAGCTGAGAAAAGAAGAGAAATAAAAGGCAAAGGAGAAAAGGAAAAATATATCAATCTGAATGCAGAGTTCCAAAGAATATCTGGAGAAAATCATAAGTCAAAAGGATACATGCACCGTTATGTTGATTGTAGCACTATTTACAATAGCCAAGACATGGAAGCAACCTAGATGTCCAGTGACAGATGAATTTAGATAATGGAATAGAAAATAGAATATTACTCATCCACAAAGAAGAATGAGATAATGCCATTTGTAGCAATATGGATGAACCTAGAGATTATCATTCTAAGTGAAGTAAGCTGAGTGGAGAAAGACAAATATCAGATGATATCACTTATATGTGGAATCTAATACATATATTTATTTTCTTGGGTTCCAAAATCACTGTGGATGGTGACTGCAGCCATGAAATTAAAAGATGAGTAATGGATCTCTGTAATGCATCCTATTGGGAGACAATTTGCAATTCAAGGACAAACCTACATAGAGTAATTTGCTCTGAGGTGAAAAATGTCACAGTTATTTTGTAAATTCTAAGAACAAAAATAATGTAATGCACAATTCTCTGTATGAGAACACTAGTAAGTCCGTTGTGTAATAACAGCTGCCTTCAGAAGAAAGAATACCTTCCTCTTTTTCAAGCTCTGAACATCTTGTACCTGTTAGAAGGAAACCTTGAGATATATCCTTACCATTTTAGGATATGAAATGTGAAGTTTCTCTCTTCACCCACTGTGATGTTTAAGTCTGTCCCTTACCCATTTTTTAGTCTCCAAATCTTGAAGGAAGTCAGTTTGATGGTTTTCAGAGAAAATGTCCTCATCATCTGTTCTGTCCAAGTTGTGGTCCATTTTGGTAAATTCCCTTAGCAAACTGTAAGTCACACGATGGAGAGGTTGTTATTACGTCTTCAGTCTACAGTTTAGGCCTGCCCCAAACATTTCTAGAGGAAGAACACCTGGATCTTTCTGGCCCCCAAGAGCACCTGCTACTCTTGTCCTGATTTTATTCTGTGTGAATAATGTCTAGTGCAGTGTATTACTCGAGATAGAAATGGAGAGGCTGGATAAATATTTGTTGATTGACTCAATAAATGATTTAACAGTGAGATTCTGAATTCTAAAGCCCCTGCACAAACATACTGTGTGTGTGCAAATGTACATGTAAAGTAAACAAATAATAAATATTCTTCTTTTAAAAGTAGAGTTAAAAAGTGTCATATGGTAAAACCCTGGTAGTTTAGCAGTTAGGACCCCACGATTTCACTGCTGAAGGCCTGGGTTTGACCCCTGCTTGGGGAACTAAGACCCTATAAGCCACGCAGCATGGCACCCCCCCGCAAAGAAGAGTGTCCTATGGTTCATAGGAAAGGAGTAAGTCTGTGCTACCATCATGATCTCTAGACCCCGAGATGTCCTCCTCCCAACATTCACTAGTTTATTTATTCTTCCACAGAGATTCTATGCATAAATAAGCAGCTATGTTTATGTAAATATATATATGCTTTTAAAAATACAAATTAGAGGATATGACATACACTTACTGTACTTTATAGGGCTTCTGTAGAAGTTCAGACAGTAAAGCACTCACCTGCAATGCAGGAGACCAGGGTTCAATCCCTGGGTCAGAAAAAGCCCCTGGAGAAGGAGATGGCCACCCCCTCCAGTATTCTTGCCTGGAGAATTCTATGGACAGAGGAGCCTGGAGGGCTACAGTCCACAGAGTGGCAAAGAGTTGGACATGACTGAGTGACTATTGGAGAGGACAATGGCAACCTACTCCAGTACTCTCGCCTGGAAAATCCCATGGACGGAGGAGCCTGGTAGGCTGCAGTCTATGGGGTCCCTGAGTCGGACATGACTGAGCGACTTCACTTTCACTTTTCACTTTCCTGCATTGGAGAAGGAAATGGCAACCCACTCCAGTGTTCTTGCCTGGAGAATCCCAGGGACGGGGGAGCCTGGTGGGCTGCTGTCTATGGGGTCGCACAGAATCGGACACGACTGAAGCGACTTAGCAGCAGCAGCAGCAGCGTGACTAATACACATATGCTGTACTTTATATTTCTTTTTTAATGACTTCTTTTGGAGTCCATTTCATATTACTACCTATAGAGCTGCCTCATCTTAAACATTGTTATATGGCATTCCCTCCTGAGGCTGTATCATAATTTGCTAATCAGTTCTCTATATTTATGTTTATATGTATTGTTTCTAATCAATTACCACTACAAACAATGCTGCAATGAATATCCCTACACATCTATGTGTATATGGGCAAGAATATCTATTGAATAAGCTCCACAATAGAATTGCTGGGTCAGTAGACACATATACTTTAAAAATGTGTGTGTGTGTGTGTGCACTCAGTAGCTCAGTCATGTCTGACTCTTTGCTGCCTCATGGACTGTAGTCTGCAGGCTCCTCTGTCCAGGGAATTTTCCAGGCAAGAATACTGGAGTGGGTTGCCATTTCCTCTTCTAGGGGATTTTCTCAACCCAGGGATCAAACCTGAATCTCTGGCATCTCCTGCATTGGCAGGTAGATTCTTCACTACTATGCTCCCTGGGAAGCCCAAAATTTTGATAGAGTTTACCAAATTATGCTTTAAAGAGGCTAAATCCATTTAAAATTCCAGAAAAAAAAAATGACGAGAGTTCCTGTTTTCCCATTCTTTTCTAAAATCATGTATTAGAAACGTTTTTGATCTTTGTCAATTTGGTAAATTTAAACTGGTTTATCACTGTAGTTTTAATCTCTTTTTATGAGAGTTTGAACATCTTTACCTGTGTGTATAAAACTCATTTGTGTTTCCTTTGTTGTGGTAATTGTGTTGATAATCCCTTGCCTATTATCTACTGGACTATTGTTATTTTGCTGGACTGCATATATGTGTGTAGATGTGTACACACACACACATACTCACATATACTTTTGAATGAATCACAATATACAAGTGATAAAGGCCTATGGCAGTAGTTTCTTATATACGGGTCTTGAACCTTGAGGTGGGGGGCCCTCTCTACCTATCCTTCAGAGAAAGTGGCCCTGGAATCAATACACATTTCTATAGATTTAAAAAATACTGCTGACATATAAACATAATATAACATAAACATATACTGTTTCCAAATGTATATGCTACTGTTATTAATAAGTTATAAATGAATTTTAAAACATCTTTGATGTAGTAGCTTCTTTGACATATGAGAGGTTCTGATAAATCTTTTCCTTTAAAAAATTTCTTTTGATTTAAAAAGGCTGTAAACCATTTTTATAGTATACAATTTTATCATATATTGACAAATGCATGTATGTATTTGTATGAATATTTGTACTTCCTCTACTCTAGAAATCATTGTAAATGGTTCATATCTTTAGCAAGTGAAGATAATGAAAGTACAATACATCAACATTTTCCCACAAGCTGAGACTAGAATCTTGACCATTCCTCTTGACAAATATCTGCCTAGTTTCTGACCGTAGGTCCCTTTACTGTCTCATTGGAACTACCACACTAGATATTCATTAGGTCAAAACTAGAAGAATTGTAGAGAAGGATGTTAACCCAAACCCTGAACTTGGAAATCTTATCCTTTGGTCCTACCAGCCTGAGGAAGTCTCCAGACAAGACCAAGGACCAAGGACCAAGGACCAAGGACCAAGACAAAGGACCCCTGGGAGCTTGGCCCTGACTTGCTTCTGCACCGTGCCTTCAGCCTCATCGATTTTGACGAAAGCCATTGTTTTTCTCTGTCAACTCTTACTCCTTCCCAACTGGCTTCATCTGCAGAGGCATCTCATCACTTAGCTTCGTGAGAGCCATCTCTTTAGCACTGCAAGGGCAATGGTATATTTCTTTTTATTTGTAAAGCTGATGTTTGTTTTATTCTTTTCATATTGTGGACAAGTAAGTTATTTCTCGTTTTTCACTACTATAAACAATATAGTGGGCTTCTCTGGTGGCTTAGACAGTAAAGCATCCACCTGCAATGCAGGAGACCCAGATTCAATCCCCGGGTTGGAAAGATCCCCTGGAGAAGGAAATGGCAATCCATTCCAGTATTTTTGCTGGGAAATTCCATGGACAGAGGAGCCTGGCAGGCTCCAGTTCATGGGGTTGCAAAGAGTCAGACACGACTGAGCAACTAACACACAATCAATATAGTAAAGAATATCCCTGTTTGGGAATTTTCAGTGCGTCTCTATCAGTTACTTAGAATACTTCCTTAGAGGTGTAATACTTCTAGTAAGTAAGTAATACGTAGAATACTTCCTGATAATATGATATACTGATTTTTTAAGGATTTAGGAAAATATTCCCAAATTTCTTTCTTAAAGGTTCAACCACTATGCAGTATATGTCTGGTAGCTGTGCATGAGAACAAGAAACTTCCTGCCTGCCTGACAGGCAAGTGTTAGCTGGAGAGCAGAGAACTGAATTGTTAAGTGTACGTAAGTAGTGAGAAAAGTCATAGTGAAAGGAAATAGGAAAGAAGGTAGAAAGGGTTTAGACAGATTCTGGAAAGCTCATATGAAAAGCCACAAGAAAGTATTTAAGTGAAATGTAACTGGTAGTAATGAGCAGAGATCAGAGGGTTGTGTGTTAGCCCTCAGTTGTATCTGGCTCTTTGTAACCCCATGGACTATAGCCCACCAGCCTCCTCTGTTCATGGTGATTCTCCAGGCAAGAAATCTGAAGTGGGGTTGGGTTGCCATTCTCTTCTTCCCAACCCAGGAATCAAACCTGGGTCTCCTGCATGGCAGGCATATTCTTTACCATCTGAGCCACCAGAACAAGCAGAGATCTGAGGATTGTACCCAGCCCTAAACAGCAAGAAATCTTCTCCTTTGGGCACTCAAATGGGTGACTGTAGTAAATTGTCACAGAGGGTGGTCTGGACCTCAGGACCTTGAGAGACAGAATTCCGAAGGGACAGAGGGGACTGTAGACTGACAAAACAGGAAGTGATTGGCAAGCATTTTCCTGGAAGAGTGATTTATGGCTATGATTAGGAACAGATGGAGGGAAAAGCACTGGGAACCACAGAGATACTGGAATCATCTGAGCAACCAAGGGCTGGCCAATCAGCCTGTGGCAAAACTGAGCTTTATCTTTTTTAGAAAATTTTTGTTGTACTGAGTCTTCATTGCTGCGCACAGATTTTCTCTAGTTGCAGGAAACAGGGGCTACTCTTCCTTGCGGTGTGTGGGCTTCTCGTTGAAGTGGTTTCTCTTGTTGCAGAGCACAGGCTCTGGGCACATAGGCCAGTAGTTGTGGTGCCTGGACTTAGTTGCCCCGCAGCATGTGGGATCTTCCTGGACCAGGGATCAAGCCCATGCTCCCTGCATTGGCAGACAAATTCTTAATCACTGGACCACCAGGGAAGTCCTGAGCTTCATCTTTGACCTATGTGGGGCCCCACAGTGGATGTGGGGCAAAGGGGACTCCTGTAAAGCAGAAGCTACAGGAAGATGCCAGAACCTAGAGTGTGACAAAGAAGAATAAATCTTCGATCTCTTTCAGGAAGGACTTTGTGACCTGCCCAATCTCATACAGCTCCCATCTGGACAGTTTGTCTTGTGTCCTGAAGATGGTAAACATTACCAAGGCAACTCCAAACTCTGAAAGATGAATGATCACTGAGTTCTGCTGAGTTTTTTGTCCCTTTCCAGTCCAAAACTTAAAATATGCTACAAATAATAAGATTTCCTTATTTTGGTAACTCTTTAGCATCCTAATGGCTTCCATTGGTTGATTTAAAGGAAAATCTCTTCCTCTAAAATCAAGTAGCTTCAGAAATTCTGTCCCCAAACATTTTCTCACATTTCAAACAACAACAGTCAGAGTCCTAATGATGGCTTATGTTTGTGCAGCTCCTAATAAATTATGAAATATCTCTCACACATTTCTTTATCTGTGGGCATGCTTAGTCACTTAGTCGTGTTCGCCCCTTTGTCATCCCATGGACTGTAGCCCACCAGCCTCCTCTGTTCATGAAATTCTCCAGGCAAGAATTCTGGAATGGGTAGCCATTCCTTTCTCCAAGGGATCTTTCCAACCCAGGGATTGAACCTGGGTCTCCTGCATCGTAGTCAGATTTTTTACCGTCTGAGCCTCCAGGGAAGCCCTTCTTATCCGGTTCCGACAACAGCACAGTGAAGAAGGTTTTGTTGTTGTTGTTTGGTTGCTAAGTTGTGTCTGACTCTTTTGCGACTCCGTGGACTGTAGCCCACTGATCACCTCTGTCTGTGGGATTTCCCAGGCAAGAATACTGGAGTGGGTTGTCATTTCCTCCTCCAGGGGATCTTTCGAAACCCAGGAATCAAACTCATGTCTCCTTCAGCTCCTGAATTGGCAGGAGGATTCAAAGGTATTAGCCCCATTTTCTGTGACTCTGGGAGATGGTGTAATGTGTTTAGAATCGTATAGCAAAGCCAGGACCCAGAACGTCCATGTCCTCACAGCTACTCGTAAGGGATTTCTCCCCCACACCAAAGATAGTCTAGACCAAGCGCTCCAATAAAACTTTCTATGATGGTAGAAATGTTCTCTACACTCTTCAGTTCAATAGTACCAGCCACCTATGTCCACCTATGAGCAATTGAGCTGTGACGAATGCAACCGAGGAATGAATTTTTGATTTAACTGAAATACATTTAAATTTAAATAGTCACATGGAGCAAGGGGCTACCAGATTGGACACCTCAGAATTCTCTGGACCAGGGATCCACAAGCTATCTTTTGAAGGCCAAATCCATCCTGCTTTCTGCTTCTGTAAATAACACTTTTTTTTAAAACACAGCCACACCCATTCCTTCTCATATTGTCTGTGAGTGCTTTGGTGCTGCTATGACAGAGTGGAATGGTTGCAAGAGGGACATAAATTTGGCATGTAGAGCCTAAAATATTCACTTTCTGGCGTTTTATGGGGAAAAAAATTGCCAACCCCTGTTCTAGACCATCTTTTTCTATGATAGTGGGTATTTCCAACAATGAATCAACTGATTGCAGTGAATAACAACTTCACGACTTCCCTGGTGATCAGTGGTTAAGAATCCACCTGCCAATGCAGGGGACAAGTCTGATCACTAGCCCAGGAAAATTCCACATGCCTCAGAGCAACTAAGGCCATGCACCATAACTACTGAGGTTGTGTTCTAGAGCCCATGCCTTGCAACAAGTGAAGTCACTGCAATGAGAACCCCACACACTGCCTCTAGAGAGTATCCCCTGCTTGCCACAACTGGAGAAAGCCTGTGTGCAGCAACAAGACTCAGCACAGTCTAAATAAAATAAATAAATAAAAAGAAAAGATTTTGGATTTTAAAGAGTCAGGCTGAGTTCATATCACAGCATCAATACATAGCAGCTGGGCATAATCTTAAGGTTCTAGGTCTTACTTTCCTCACCTGTAGAATGGGGCTTAACACAGTGTCAGATAGATGCAAACACTTGGCAATGGTTTCTACCTATTTATAATTAAAATAGAAATGGGAGCTATTGTAAGATATCTTTGGCCTCAAATATTACAATAATTATAACAACAATAATAATATGCTTACACATGTGCAGCACCTTCAGTTTATAAGGCACTTTCACTAAGTTATTTATTTAATTCTCATCTCCATCCCTATAGTCAGTCAACCAAAGCAGATTTTATTAATTTTTTAGACATAGAAACAGAGAAATGATCCATGATCTATCCAAAATTGTATTGCTAGAAAATGGTAGAAACAGGATTTTAACCTGCAAATTTTGGCTACAAGTTTTGCAATCATCCTACTATTAAATGTAAATTTTATGCCCACTATGTTTTCATGGTAAAGAATTTACCTGCATGCAGGAAACAGGGTTCAATCCCTGCATCTGGAAGATCCCCTGGAGAAGGAAATGGTAACCCATTCCTGTATCCTTACCTGGAAAATCCCATGGAGAGAGGAGTCTAGCGGGCTACAGTCCATGGGGTTGCAAAAGAATCAAATACGACTTAGTGACTAAACAGCAAAACATTAGTCAGCAGCCTTCTTACCTCAAAATAAAACCATCTTTTGAAGCACCTTATAAATAGTTCTGTAGTGTGGACCCTTGCTACTCAAAGTATGGTCTGTAGATCAGCAGCATCAGTATCAAATGGGAGCTTGAATCTCAGATCCCACCCGAGACTCACTGAATCAGCTTCCACATTTTCACAAGATCCCAGGGGATTCCTAATCCTGTTAAAGTCTGGAAGTACCTGCACTCTAGGCCTCATCAGCTAGAATCTGTCTTCTCCCTCCTCCACCTTGGCTCTTCATTCCTATATGTTTACACTATGGGCCTCTAGGAATTTTGGGTACAACTGAGTGAATCCCTCCTCCTTCCCCCTCTCCACTTCATCAAAACCTTTAAAGTTACAAATTTGGAGAAGTGTTAGTCAAATGGAACAGAACAACTGTTTCAAAAAACAGCTGCTGAAATCTATAATTTACATTTTTTGGACATTTTCTCCAGGCCAGACCACCTACCCACTAGCTGGTCAATTTGGGATTTCAAAAATTTTATAGCATAATATTAAGAATCAGGGATTTGGCCCTGGCATGGTTATAAGGAGCAGGTATGGCTGTGAAATTGTATATACCTGGTAATATCCTTGCTCCTTCCAATCTGGTGATCACAGACACCTCTAGGTTCAATGGGATAGGCTAGAAACAGTCAAGTTTCCCTGGAGTGTTCTGGTGATGCTGGGTCCTCCTTTCCCCAGCAACAAAGGCAGAGAGGAGGCCATTGATGAGGGTGCACACCTAGGCAGGTGAGTTTGCAGTTGGACTTGCCCTCTTTGACATTCCGCTTAGAATGCAGCACATGTGACCCTTCAACCCCCTCTCACAAGGTTCCAGGGACATAGTGCTCTCCTGCTTTTCTTTTACCTGTGTCTCCAGCCTGTCTCCAAGCTTCCTGGCTTCTCTTGCCAACTCTTTGGAAGTGAAATCCCTCCCTGGCCTCAACCCTCTGTCCGTCCATCCACTGGGGTCTGACAGGAGGTTCTGGGGTGATCTTCCAACCTCAGCTTCTCCCACATCTGCCCTTTCATCTCCTTGCCTAAACAAGGCATCCAAGACCTTCTACGATGGAGGACACAACTTCACCTACTCCTTCCCCACTTCAGCAGAAATGAGGAAGCAGTTTACCAACTTGTAAACCAGGGCTGCCCCTACTCTTTGGCTTTGACACCTATTTGCCTTTGAGGTCCGCATTTCCTCTTACTGCCCTCCACAACCCACTTTCACTTCCTTTAGGAATTCAATGCTAAGTTCCCATTTCCCCCGACATCTCATCTTCTCCCATCATTCTTGGGGAATCCAGCACATAACATTATGACTTTATAGGTCCTCAGACCCTCAACTCTTAAGGCTTTCCCTTTCACCTACCAAAATTTTTCAGCAGCACTGAGACGAAACACAGAACTTTTCTTGATGGAGACCTGGGTTTGCCATTTATTAGCTATTTGATTTGCAGCAAAATTTAAACTTTTGTCTGAAAAATGGGGCTGAGACTACCTGCCTAACTGGTTTGCTGGGAAGATGGAGGCAATAATGTGAAGAAGGAGTTTGGGGTCTGGCTGGACAATTGCTAGTGCTCCCACTAGAATGTGGGCTCCTTGAAGACGGGATGTTTGTGTGCGTTGACTGCTGCATCCCCAGCACTAGAAGGGGGCTGGTACATAATAGGTATTCAGCAAAACTGTGTCAAAGAAATGGGGTGAATGCACATATGGTGGCCATGGTTTTTACAGCAACATTTTAGGTCTTGTCAGCACTCTGAGTATTTCCTCAGCTAGAAGCTTAATCTAAGATGTCTCATATCCCTCCTGGACTTCCCTAAGCTCCCTTCCTACCTGGGAACCCAGACTACCTCGCACTGAGATCTCTCCCAGTGCCTGGGAGGCCCAGCTTCAACCTTGGGTTCCTGCTTGATATTATGACTAGGCTCCTAGCTTTGGTTGTCCTAGGTGACTTCATGTTTCTTTAGAAGACTGTTATGAGTGGTTCCACCACAATTTAACAGCAGGGCATGCAGGCACGCTAAGTCACTCAGTCGTGTCCAGTTCTTTGTGACCCCATGGACTGTACCTGCCAGGCTCTTCTGTCCATGGGATTTCCCAGGCAAGAATACTGGAGTGGGTGGCCATGCCCTCCTCCAGAAGATCTTCCCAATCCAGGGATCAAACCTGCATCTCTTATGTCCCCTGTATCAGCAGGCAGGTTCTTTACCACTAGCGCCCCCTGGGAAGCCCTTAACAACAACACCAGCACTAATAGTATCTTACACTTACTGACTGTATAGACCTTCTCCATCTTTTGCTGCAGAGAATATAATCAATCTGATTTCAGTGTTGACCGTCTGGTGATGTCCATGTGTAGAGTCTTCTCTTGTGTTGTTGGAAGAGGGTCTTTGCTATGACCAGTGCATTTTCTTGGCAAAACTCTATTAGTCTTTGCCCTGCTTCATTCCACATTCCAAGGCCAAATTTGCCTGTTACTCCAGGTGTTTCTTGACTTCTTACTTTTGCATTCCAGTCCCCTATAATGAAAGGGACATCTTTTTTGGGTGTTAGTTGTAACAGGTTTTGTAGGTCTTCATAGAACCGTTCAACTTCAGCTTCTTCAGCATTACTGGTTGGGGCATAGACTTGGATTACTGTGATATTGAATGGTTTGCCTTGGAAACGAACAGAGATCATTCTGTCATTTTTGAGACTGCAAAAACATCTGCTGGATCATGGAAAAAGCAAGAGAGTTCCAGAAGAACATCTATTTCTGCTTTATTGACTATGCCAAAGCCTTTGACTGTGTGGATCACAATAAACTGTGGAAAATTCTGAAAGAGATGGGAATACCAGATCACCTGACCTGCCTCTTGAGAAATCTGTATGCAGGTCAGGAAGCAGCAGTTAGAACTGGACATGGAACAACAGACTGGTTCCAAATAGGAAAAGGAGTCCGTCAAGGCTGTATATTGTCACCCTGCTTATTTAACTTCTATGCAGAGTACATCATGAGAAATGCTGGACTGGAAGAGACACAAGCTGGAATCAAGATTGCTGGGAGAAATATCAATAACCTCAGATATGCAGATGACACCACCCTTATGGCAGAAAGTGAAGAGGAGCTAAAAAGCCTCTTGATGAAAGTGAAAGAAGAGAGCGAAAAAGTTGGCCTAAAGCTCAACATTCAGAAAACGAAGATCATGGCCTCCGGTCCCATCACTTCATGGGAAATAGATGGGGAAACAGTGGAAACAGTGTCAGACTTTATTTTTTTGGCCTCCAGAATCACTGCAGATGGTGACTGCAGCCATGAAATTTAAAAGATACTTACTCCTTGGAAGAAAAGTTATGAGCAACCTAGATAGCATATTCAAAAGCAGAGACATTACTTTGCTAACTAAGGTCCGTCTAGTCAAGGCTATGGTTTTTCCTGTGGTCATGTATGGATGTGAGAGTTGGACTGTGAAGAAGGCTGAGCACCGAAGAATTGATGCATTTGAACTGTGGTGTTGGAGAAGACTCTTGAGAGTCCCTTGGACTGCAAGGAGATCCAACTAGTCCATTCTGAAGGAGATCAACCCTGGGATTTCTTTGGAAGGAATGATACTGAAGTTGAAACTCCAGTACTTTGGCCACATCATGCGAAGAGTTGACTCATTGGAAAAGACTTTGATGCTGGGAGGGATTGGGGGCAGGAGAAGAAGGGGATGACAGAGGATGAGATGGCTGGATAGCATCATGGACTCGATGGACGCGAGTCTGAGTGAACTCCGGGAGTTGGTGATGGACAGGGAGGCCTGGCGTACTGCAATTCATGGGGTCGCAAAGAGTCGGACACGACTGAGCGACTGAACTGAACTGAACTGAACTGAACACTTACTGAATGTTTACTAGTGTGCCAGGCACTCTTCTAAGTGTCACAAGTATGACCTAATTTAACTCTTACTACTTTCCAAATACAGAGAGAGCTGGGATTCAAACCTAAAACTGCCCAGTCTGGCTCCCAGGACTGTGTCCTTAAGAACTCCTGTATAGGACAATTCTTCCCATTGGGTTCTCACTGTTCCTCAGCGCAGCTTTATGCATCTCTTGTTGCCCCCAAACGTGTTGGCCGCAGCAGCTGCTTCCTGTCTTGCTTGGTTCCTTTCCCACTCTGCCCACTGGATCTCTCTTCAAGCAGTGACCCGGCCACCTCAGTACTGCACAGATGGAGGCCACCTGATGAGAATCTTCCCACCACTCAGCACACAGCTCCTCTGTGAAACACTTCTCCATTCAGAACACACCATGTACCCCTCATCCTCGCCCTCTGCCCTTCTAAGCTCAGAGAAAGTCCTTTCCCACTCTCCTTCTCCAGGCTCCCTTGAAGACCCTTGTTTGTTTGTGGGTGGCGGGGATTGGGGAGGGCGGGATCCTCTACCATCAGTTATCAATTCTCTTGCAATTTCCAAAACTCTTTTCCAGATTCACTTCAGGCATCCCATGAAGGAGTGCACATTTTCTTAGAGGAAGCAGACATGCAAGTATACTTTTACATCTTCAAGCTCTGCCTTTGTACTAACATTTTGCAAACCAGGTCCTATATCTCCACTTGCAGAAAAATATCCTTCACCCTGTGTATTTGAACTACCATCTTTTTTCTCTCTGTTCTTTTAACATTTCTCAAAAGTTCAGAGACTATGTGTTGCTCATCTCATGGTGGTGGTTGCCTTTAGTCACTAAGTCATGTCGAACTCTTGAGATCCTATGGACTGTGGCCCACCAGGCTCCTCTATCCGTGGGACTCTCCAGGCAAGAATGCTGGAGTGGGTTGTCGTTTCCTTCCCCAGGGAATCTCCCTGACCCAAGGATCAAATAGGGGTTTCCTGCCTTGCAGACGGATTCTTCACTGATTGAGCCACCAGGGAAACCCCCAATCAGTACGCCTTCTTATTCTAAATGCTTTCAGTATGGCTTCTTCATTATAAGGTTTTTGTTTTTTGGTGCTTAGTTTTCTGTTTATAGAGCCTTTAATAACCAATTTCTTTGGTGAGGTGGAAATAGTACATTTTGTTTCTCATGGTCATTTGACTCTACCAGTTTCACCTAAGCTTGCAGAAGTGTGTTTCACGGACCGCCCTTTGGGAATCCCATTCTTAAGATGATAGATACTGCAAGTGAAACTCCATATGCACAAGAAACTCTTGTAAACAGCAGCGACCACGGTCACAGGGCATCCTCACTGTCGCATCTTGGAGTTCACAACCTTGGCAGTTTTCTGGAAGGACTTTTTCTCATCCAATATCATAACGCCTAGGTGCTCAGAGGCAGGCTTTCTCACATGCTCAGTGAGCTCTAATCCCAGTATCTGTCCCACCCAGTGAGTTGTGGTCCCAGTTTGTTCTCACTGCCTGTCACCTGGCCTGCCCCAGTCCAGTAAGTTCTGAGAGGTGGCCTTAGTATCAAGAAGGACTTTGGATCTTGTAAAAACCGTAAGCCTGGCTATGTTGACAAAAGTGAGGGCCCAGAAATTTCAGGAATTAAACCTAGAAATGAGTAAATATGCGTATGTTCTCAAAGGAATAAGAACTTTTAATAAGCACCTTTCCTCGGAGGGTTCTGCGATATTTTGATTTACTAACATTGTTGTGAAGCCAGTAGTTAGTTCAGTGAGTCTGCTTTGAAAGTGCCTCTTTTTAAACTTTGCCAGGGCAGAGAGATATCCCCAAGTTACTCAAATCTCTGAGCTTCCCTTTTTTCGTCAGCAAAATGGAGGAACATCGACCTTGCAGGCTTATTGTGAGTAGGAAATGAAATGCTGTGTATAACGTGCCTGGTACAACCCTGGAACACAGTGGGCACACAAGAAAAGAGAAGCAGTGGCCTGAAGGAATTGAATACACAAAACCTCAAGTGACAGTCTTGACCACTGTAGTAGCAGAATATTATTCATTCTGTGTCTGGGAAGCCCTGGCTTCCAGCCCTTCAATAAAATGGTAAAATCACTGTTTCTTTGAAGGATATTGCGCTGAAAGAGAAAAGCACATTAGAGGGAGTGGGAGGAAATTTGTGTTATGTCCTATGATGTTAAGGAAAGAACTTGGAAACCAAAACCCCTCAATGCGTGCATGCTAAGTCCCTTCAGTCATGACCGACTCTTTGCGACTCCGTGGACTGTAGCCCGCTAGGCTTCTCTGTCCATGGGATTCTCCAGGCAAGAGTACTGGAGTGGGTTGCCATTTCCTCCTTCAGGGGATCTTCCTGACCTAGGGATCAAATCCGGGTCTCCTGCATTGCAGCCAGATTCTTTACTGTCTGAGCCACCTGTGAAGCCCCAGACTCCCCTGTTAGACCCTAAATAAGAGCGATGTCTGGCTTTCCCTGGTGGTTCAGTGTTTAAGAATTCACCTACCAATGCAAGGGTTCGATCCCTCATCTGGGAAGATCCCACATTGCTTGGGGCAACGACAACTACTGAGCCTGCTCTCTAGAGCCTGAGAGCCACAAATACTGAGCCCACAAGTCATGACTACTAAGCCCAAGGGCCAAAAGCCCATGTTCTGCCACAAGAGAATCCCCTATTCTCTGCAACTAGAGAAAGCCCGCGTGCAGCAATGAAGACTCAGAACAGCCAAAAATAAATAAATAAGTAAATAAAAGAGTGATGTCAGAGTTGAAATTAAGAAATTGCTAAAGAGCCTGTAGAAAGAGCAAGATTAGGGAAAGTAGTGCCTACACATCCACAGATATTTAGGACTCAATATCTGTGTGAAGTCCCCTTCTTAGTGGTAACAGCATCCTCATCCCTCTTATCAAATATTCATCAGCTGCTTATTGAATCTAGGACACTGTGCTAAATAAGGCAGGGGATAAAAGGATGTGCAAAACAGTCTCCACCTTCAGTTTGGAAAAAAGATAAATAACAACAGTCAGTATATGTTGGACGGCAAATACAGGATTGTGAAGCAAAGGGATTATTGGATGGATGCTTACATGGGAGTAGGGCAGCTGTTCTAATACTTTTAAAGAGTTTCACACAGTGAATAGGACTTGAATTCAAGGAAATGAAGATAGGGAAGGAAGTCTTCCAGGGAATGAGAACTGTCTTAAACACCAACATAGAGTTTGAACTTAAATAGGATTTGATAAAGATTTAATTTTTCTGATAAACTTAATTGTATTTTATTCAATTATAATTTAATTTTTGTTTTAACCTATTAAATAGGAAAGAAGGCAATGATGAAAGGCATTTATGTCAATATTTATTTATGGTCCTGTCTATATCTTTATATACATAATTTGCAGGATGTTTATCCAAAATTTAAAAAGTCTATTTTGGAGTGGTAGACATTTTTGTGATTTTTCTGTACAGTACAGATTTCAGAAAAGATAAAGGAGAGGAAGAAAGGCAGGAAGGCAGACAAGGCTGCTGGCACTGGGAATTAGTGAGGATTCCCATGAAAGGATGTGACATGAAACAGTCATGCTGTAGGAACACAAGCATTTCAGACAAGGTTTTAGAAAGGAATATGTGGCGTCTAAGCAGGCTGATAGAAAAGGAAGCAGCGGTTTTGGGGCACTGGGATGGGCTTTCCAAGGCAAGCCCTGTGAAGCTCATTTCACTTCCTTTTGTAGAACAGAGATGCAATTAGTCTTACCTGCACACCAAAATCTTTTCTCAAGTACTTAACAATACAATTGATATAAGATGAGGAAAAATGGAATAATTGTGGAAGCCCATGTGATTTTCTGCTAATGCAAAAGAAAAAGGAGACAGAACACAGGTTTTCTCATACTTTTCCTCTATCTGAAACATCGGATACCTTATGTCCTCCAGGGTGAGGTAACAAGAATATATTACATTTCATTTTAACTAAAAGTTCTGGTTAAGAAGTTTTCATTTCTCAGGTCATATGCAGACTCATCCTCTCAGGGAATTGCTATGGAAATCAGGAAGGGATTTGGAAAGAAAGTGGTACAGACATATTTGGCAGTGATGTTTTTAACTGCCAAGATTTGAGCCCATATATTGTTTTGCCTGGAAACCCCAGTCATTTAAAGCCATGATTTCAGGACTTCGGTGCTGAGGGTGGCTCAGAACTCTGACTGAGGAGGCTGACTTCCAAGGATTCATCCCCTCTACCCATCCTCACCCTCCCCTTCACTCCCTGAACCCCCCAACTTCCTACCCTTGGTTGGCTATTGAGTGGTTCTGATACTGTGGAGGCAGGGGGAGAAGGGGACAACAGAGGATGAGATGGTTGGATGGCATCACTGACTCAATAGACATGAGTTTGAGCAAGCTCTGGGAGTTGGTGATGGACAGAGAAGCCTGATGTGTTGCAGTCCATGGAGTCGCAAAGAGTTGGACATGACTGAGTGACTGAACTAAATTGATATTGTGAAAGCACACCAAAGACTTTTGGAACTCAAAGAGTGTCTAATCTACTGTCATGACCCACTATGAAATTTGTGGGGCCCAGTGAAAGTGAAAATATGGGGTCTTTTATTAAAAACAATTAAGAATTTCAAGACAGCAACAGGAGAACACTAAATCAAGTGTGGGTGATGTTACACGGTGACCTCAGGCCCTTGAAGTTGGTTCATAATTAAGCCAGCACTGATTTTAGGTTTCCCATTTACTGGAATTTCACTTAAAAGTTAGGGAGGGAAAGGATTTTTCTTCTAGGAAAAGTAACGGTGACAACAAAAGATAGACGAAAAACTGCCTTCAATCCTTTTACTTTATACTTAAAGAGTATTGCTAAAAATCACACAAGGAGAAGAGTTTAACATTATAAAAATTAAAATACTATAAAAATATGAAGATTAACTTGCACTTGCTTTATAATCCAATTTCTCTTCTCAGAGATGCATATCAATATTTTGATCTGTATTCCTCCCAGATACTTATCTATTCTTATATATATTATACATTCAAATACTTTTTATGTAACATTATTGTGCTGATACTGTGTATTCTGTCCTATGACTTGTTTTTATTCCTCAGCATCTCAGAACTGGCCATGTCAGTCTTATACATCATCTTCATTTTTTAAAATTGATGTTGTTTAATATTTTATACCATGGGTTACCATGACGTTTTCAAGCCATCCATCCCCCTATTCCCTAATATTTATTTTCAATTTTGAGGATTATTGTTTTTATAATAAACAACATTACAGTGAATGCCTGTGTCTATGCCAGGCTTTGTACAGACAAGGGTATTCTTCTTGGATACGTAATCTATAAGAGGACTTGCTGGATTGAGAGGATAAGAGTTGACTCATTGGGAAAGACTCTGATGCTGGGAGGGATTGGGGGCCAGGAGGAGAAGGGGACTACAGAGGATGAGATGGTTAGATAGCATCACCAACTCGATGGACATGAGTCTGAGTGAACTCTGGGAGTTGGTGATGGACAGAGAAGCCTGACGTGCTGCAATTCATGGGGTCGCAAAGAGTCGGACACGACTGAGTGACTGAACCGAACTGAAAGATGCAAAAACACTTACTCCATGGCACACAGGTTTTAATGGCAAATGTGGTGAGATAATAAGCTTTGTAAAAGTATATGTTGGGTTAACTTTGGAAAAAGTGTGGAATATATAGTAAAAGCTGTAGGACTATCATATCTTTTATCTCAGCAGATGTGCAACTGGGAATAATCAGAGATCTGTGCAAAGATATCTTCATAAAGATGTTCTTTGCTGTCCTAGTTGCAATATTGATAAATATTCTGATATCCAGAAAATTGGCACCAATATAACCATGTGTGTATGTGTGCATGCACGCTAAGTTGCTTTAGTCATGTCTGACTCTTTTAGACCCTATGGACTATAGCCCCAGGCTCCTCTGTCCATGGGATTCGCCAGGCAAGAATACTGGACCCAGGGATCTAACCTGTGTGTCTTATGTCTCCTGCACTGGCAGGTGGATTCTTTACCACTAACGTCATCCATATGGTTTTATTGGGACTTCCCTGGTAGCTCAGACGGTAAAGAATCTGCCTGCAATGCAGGAGACCAGGGTTTGATCCCTGGGTCAGGAAGATCCCCTGAAGAAAGGAATGGCAACCAGTCAAGTATTATTGCCTGGAGAATTCCATGCACAGACCATGGAGTCACAAAGAGTCGGACATGACTGAGCAACTGACACTGATGTTGAATCTTTTCCTTTCTGAGCACCAGCTAGGAAGCCTTAATATAACCATAAAAGTGAAAAGTGTTGGTCACTCAGTCACGTCTAACTCTTTGCGACTATATGGACTGTTGCCTGCCAGGCTCCTTGTCCCTGGAATTCTCCAGGTAAGGATACTAGAGTGAGTAGCCATTCCCTTCTCCAGGAGATCTTCCCAACTCAGAGACTGAACTTAGGTCTCCTGCATTGCAGGCAGATTTATTATCATGCAAATCACCAGAGAAGTCCCAATATAACCATATGTGTTGTTAAAATTCTAAAAATCTTTTGTTGTGATTGTACCTTCCACTCAATTTTCCTCTGACCCTAAAAATTAAGTCTATTAAAAAAAATGAAAGTCTGAAGATACACAATACTGTTGTAAAATATTTTGAATATACTACCAAGTGGGGAAAGAAGCAGTATAAAAAACAGTATTGTTGTTCAGTTACTAAGTTGTGTCCGACTCTTTGAGACCCCATGGATTGCAACATGCTAGGTCCCTTTGTCCTTTACTATCTCCTGGAGTTTGCTCAAACTCTTGTCCATTGAGTTAGTGATGCCATCCAACCATCTCGTCCTCTGTCGCCTCCTACTCCTCCTGCCCTCAATCTTTCCCAGCATCAAGGTCTGTCCCAATGAGTCAGCTCTTCGCATCAAGTGGTCAAAGTACTTGAGCTTCAGCTTCACCATCAGTCCTTCTGATGAATATTCAGGGTTGATTTCCTTTAGGATTGACTGGTTTGATCTCCTTGCTGCCCAAGGGACTTTGAGGAGTCTTCTCCAACACCACAGTTCAAAAGCATCAATTCTTTGGGGCTCAATCTTCTTTATGGTCAACTCTCGAGTCTGTACATAACTACTGGAAAAACTATAGCTTTGACTATGTGGACCTTTGTTGGCAAAGTGATCTCTCTTCTTTAAATATGCTGCCTAGGTTTGTCATAGGTTTTCTTCAAAGGAGCGAGTGTCTTTTAATTTCATGGCTGCAGTCACTGTCTGCAGTGATTTTGGAGCCCAAGAAAAACAATACAATATACCCCATACAATCCCATTAGAAACATTTTGGGTTGGCCAAAACATTCGTTCGAGTCTTTCTATAACATCTTATGGAAAAACCTAAGCGAACTCCTTGGCCAATCCAATATTTATTCATACTGAGTCACAGAAAAAGGCTAAAAGAAAACAAAAAATGTCAACAATGATTATATCCAAATGATTTGATTATACTTGATTTTTGTGATTTTGTTTGTTGCTTATCTGTATTTTTCAACACTTTTGCCATGAGCCTGACAACTTTCAGAATTAGAAAAAAATATAGCATTTTAAAAGCAAACTGAAACTAAAGTTACTTAGCTTGGAAAAGGTAATCTTTCCTCTTGATTCATACATTTGCTGTACTTGCTGGAAAACAGCTCCCTAGGGAGTGAGCCAAAGAGTAAGCCAAGAAGGCTGACAGGAGTTCAGCGAAAACATCTGTAAGGAGGAAAGCTGGTGGGGGAAGGGCAGAGAGGGCAAGAAGCCAGCAAACAGCCAGGCTCCTTTCCCTTTTCCTCCTCTCTTTGTTCTGGCAGCTCGTTTTGGTGAGCATAGGCATTTCTGAAATTCTGCAATATGCTGTTCTTTCATGTCTGAGCATATGTGACTGCTTTTCAGGGAATACGTACAAGCAAATGTTCCACTCTCTAACTGGGCTTTAATCCAAGGTATAGATTTAGAGTTGGGTACACAGCCACTGAAATAACACTCATACTCCCCAGCACAGGATGGGGCAGCCACTTTTATCTCGGTAGGCTCTGGTTAGAATAGTCTTTTCATAATGACAAACCTTTAAACAAGAGATGGCAGACCCAAATCACCCTTAAGAATCTGGACCACAGTTGAAAGGCTGTCATGGCACATGCTTTCTCAGCCAGCCAGCTGTTGTAGGAGGTACTCCAAGGCCAACAATCTCCTACGGTATGATGGATGCTCAACTCCAGAATCCGATCTGATTGGAAACTTGGGGCCAATCAACAGGTACACCTCTCTTTGGAAGTTGAGGTAAAAGTTTGAAATACCCATGGAGACCTCAAGAAGAGTGGTCTGCAGGCTCTAATGCGCTTGAGATTGCTGGCATCAAAACTCCAAGGACTTCCCTGGTGATCCAGCGGTTAAGAATCCACCTTCCAATGTGGGGGACACAGGTTCTATCCTTGTTTGGGGAACTAAGATCCCACTTGCCTCGGGGCAACTAAGTCTGCAT
This sequence comes from Oryx dammah, assembly GCF_014754425.2. Classification (NCBI taxonomy): domain Eukaryota; kingdom Metazoa; phylum Chordata; class Mammalia; order Artiodactyla; family Bovidae; genus Oryx; species Oryx dammah. Next base: position 36,324,617 of record NW_024070213.1, on the reverse strand, counting down.
GCCACAACACCTGATCCCACGACAGCACAACCAAATAGAAGCCCACACATTGCAACTAAGACTTGACACAGCCAAATAAATACATGATTTTTTTTAATCACCTTAAAAAAAAACAGAACTCTAGGACCATGGACTTCATAAGACATATTTTACAACTGTGGGTCTAGGAAGAAAATTTCAATTCCAAGAGTAGATAGTCAGAAATGTGATGTCAGAAATGTGCCTTCTTTATCCTCATTTCCTTTAGTAGCCATCCTCCCACTCTGTAATCCTTTTGTTTAAGTTTTATTCTATATAAGGAAGGAACTGAACTTACAACAGTATAAATATCTCTGAAACAGGTACTAATATATCATATCAACTGCATGCATGCATGCTAAATCGCTTCAGTCATGTCCGACTCTTTGCAACCCCATGGAGTATAGCTGGATAGGCTCCTCTGTCCATGGGATTCTTCAGGCAAGAATATTGGAGTGGGTTGCCATGCCCTTCTCCAGGGGATCTTCCCGATACAGGGATCAAATTTCCATCTCTTAAGTCTCCTGCATTGGCAGGATGTTTCTTTATCACTAGAGTCACCTGAGAAACCCATCATATCAACTATGACCTCTTAAATGTAATGGAATTTATTGTATCCAGTTCCGGCCAGTTCACATACGTTCCCTGCAAAGAGTAATAGATGTTAGCTGACATTAACGGTAGAGAAGGAAGGGATTCTGTTGAGGACTTTGCCTTAGGAAAGCAGGTCCAGAGGGTTTCTAGAAGAGAAGACCAAAAATGAATGAAGCTGCTTGTGGGAGAGGTGGCTGGGGAACCAAGAATATGTACTGTCAGTCCTCATTGTTCAGGATTCCATATTTGCAAACTGACCTACTTGCTGAAGTTTATTTGTAAATTTCAAAATCAACACTCTTGGCACACTTGCAGTCATCTGTGGACTCATAAAGAGCAATACAGATTGAGTCCCGACCACACATTCCCAGCTGACAAGGTGATGCACTGCCTTCCTGATTCAGCTCTGATACCATAAACAACATCCTTTGGGAAACCGTAGTTTTCACATTTTGGTGTTTTTTGTTGACTTCACTGTTTAAAACAGCCCCTAAGCAGAATACTTATGGGAACTTATGGCTCAGAGGGTAAAGCGTCTGCCTGCATTGCAGGAGACCTGGGTTTGATCCCTGGGTTGGGAAGATCCCCTGGAGAAGGAAAGGGCAACCCACTCCAGTACTCTTGCCTGGAGAATCTCAAGAACGGAGGAGCCTGGTGGGCTACAGTCCACGGGGTCGCAAAGAGTCAGACACGACTGAGGGACTTCACTTTCACTTTCAAGCAGAATACTACAGCGTTGTCTGGTGTTCCTTTGCATAAGAAGGCTGTGATGTACCCTACAGGGGAAAAAAAAACCACACATTAGATAAGCTTCAGTCAGACGTGAGTTACAGTGCTATTGGTAGGCGTTTCAATATTAATGAGTCTTAATATATATTAAATATGGTATCTTTAAACAGAAACACACATAAAATGAGGTTATATATTGTCAGTCGATGACAAACTTGTGACCAGAGGCTTGAAGAAGTATAGCCCTGCACTTGCTCTTGGAGCAGCCACTCAGTATTTACTAATTCAGAGTGTTCACAGCAACTCCACAGAACGTAACTACAGTAAATAACAAGAACTGCCCGAATCTGAAATTTTGGAAGGAGAAAAAATGTCAGCTAAAAAATAACTGTCTGTAGTAATAAAATAAATGACACATGTTTATATCCTTCTATTTTTCTCTTGAGAAAAGAGGAATGAGAGCCTCGTTATGGCAGTTTGTAAAGTTTATCAAAGCCTGGAATTCCTTGGACTATACAATGTCTCATGTGCTTAGTCGTTCAGTCATGTCCTATTCTTTGCGACCCCATGGATTGTAGCCCACCAGGCTCCTTTGTCCATGGGGATTCTCCAGGCAAGAACACTGGAGTGGGTTGCCATGCCCTCCTTCAGGGGATCTTCCCAATCCAGGGATCGAACCCAGGTCTCCTGCATTGCAGGCGGATTCTTTACCATCTGAGCCTCTTAAGGATCCTAAAATTCTTCTTTCACTTCCTGCAAGGAGTCACCGGGTACAGAAATTCTCCCTTGAGAGGATAACCTCGTTCGCTGACACACCCTTGTGGTATCACTATGCCAAGCCAGCAGTAAAAAAAGGTTGAGAAGCCTCTACCTAGAAAGATTCAGAGCATTTTACTTTAATATTTGCTTATAATTTTCATTATTATTTAATAAGACAAGCTAGTTTGTCTGGAATGCCATTTCTAAATACCTATAGCAATGATCCCTCATTAATGAACATTATTTCTAACATTTCTGCAATTAAGGAATTCTCTGCTGCAGATTTAGATACAGATTTAAAGTGCCATCCTCTCTATGAGGACTCCAGATGCTATTAATAACTGACCAGGATTCTTGGGAATCCTGAAGTGTGAACTCCCACAAGACACCTGAGTGGGGGAGGGGTAGACCAATGCAAAATGACACACATATCCATCACACACTTTATATCAAAGTGACAGTCCTAGACTTAGTGGTGTCAGATTCTAACAAACTTATCTTAAAGGGAAAAAGAAGTCTCAGCTAACAGATAACATCCACTTATGATGACCAACCTAGATAGCATATTCAAAAACAGACATTACTTTGCCAACTAAGGTCCATCTAATCAAGGCTATGGTTTTTCCAGTGGTCATGTATGGATGTGAGAGTTGGACTGTGAAGAAAGCTGAGCGTCAAAGAATTGATGCTTTTGAACTGTGGTGTTGGAGAAGACTCTTGAGAGTCCCTTGGACTGCAAGGAGATCCAACCAGTCCATTCTGAAGGAGATCAGCCCTGGGATTTCTTTGGAAGGAATGATGCTAAAGCTGAAACTCCAGTGCTTTGGACACCTCATGCGAAGAGTTGACTCATTGGAGAAGACTTTGATGCTGGGAGGGATTGGGGGCAGGAGGAGAAGGGGACGACAGAGGATGAGATGGCTGGATGGCATCACTGACTTGATGGACGCGAGTCTGAGTGAACTCCGGGAGATGGTGATGGACAGGGAGGCCTGGCGTGCTGCGATTCATGGGGTCACAAGGAGTCGGACATGACTGAGCGACTGAACTGAACTGAACTATGAGTCCACAAGTGGTTCAGTGAAAACTGGGCAACAGAAGAAACAGAGTTTGGGTCAAGCAGCACTTGTCAGACACGCAGCCCCATCTGCAGGGATCGGGGGCTGGGGGCTGGGGGGATGCAGGGGGGTGACCGATGCTGAGGAATGAGAAATGCACTCAAGGAAGAGATAAGAAGGCCTGAATCAGCAGTGGAGAGAGGATCAGCAGCCTTGAGGGAAATATGCTTAAGTGACCAGATGTGACTCTCAGGACAGAACTGGCTGAGGCTATGGGGGGAAATGACCTCCATGGTTTCTTTCCAGAAAGGATGGGGCTGAGTCCCTGAAGCACTGTGTCCATGTATGTGGTCCATGGAATTCCTTCCTGCTGGAGCCAATAAGATTACCTGACAAGGCTGGAGTAGGAGCCAGGAGCTAAAACTGGCAGATACACAGAAAGACAGCGTGAGAGACAAAAGGGCAGAAAGTGGAGCCAACGGCTCTAATCTGGAAACTCCTATAGAAATGGCTAGAGATTGAGACCCAGATAGCCAGGCATTCTTCAAGCCAACTGGGTCATTCCCTTCTTTTGCTTTGAGGATAAGACTGTTTTTTTGAGACACTGTGGTCCTACTGTAGAACAGATAGAAATATGTAGCCAGAGAAATGGAACTACAACGTGCAAAGAGGGGAGTGAGACATATAAGTGTTACCAGTGGATTACTCAGTGAATTATATCAGGGTTTAACTTTCCTCCCTTTTCAGAGGACCAGATGAGAACTAATTCTGTATAAATCCTCTGGTGTCATATTTAACTCAATCAAAGGCACAATAGATGTTTAAATCAAATCTGCAGAAAAAGTGTCCAGGAAGGCAAAGCAAGGAGAGGAGCCTCATTATTCTCTTTTGTCAGGCTTTTAATCCAAACTCAGGAAGTAGTTTCCAGTTGTTTTCATGGTTTTCAGAGAAACAGAAGCTACAGGGTATATACCTGTATATTCTGTATGTACTAAGTTGTACCACTGGGTTTCTTGGAGCCCCAGCTTGCAAATGGCAGCTTTGGGGGCTTATTATCCATAATTGTAGGGTCAATTCCTCAAAGTTAATCTTGGGCTGCAAGTTAGAGCCCCAGGAAACCAGTGGTGTAATTCAGTCTGAGTCCAAAGGCCTGAGAACTAAGGGAGCTAATGGTTTAAATATAAGTCCAAGAGTAAGATATAATATATCCAATGAGTCAGGAAAAGAGATTCCTGCTTCTTCTTGCCTTTTGCTCTGTTCATGTCCTCAATGGACTGGATGATGCTCAGTTACACTGAGGAGGGCCACCTACTTTATTGGGCTCCCCTGGTACTTCAGTGGTAAAGAATATACCTTACAATGCAGGAGACATGGGTTCAATCCCTGGGTCAGAAAGATCACCTGGAGAAGAAAATGGCAACCCGTTCCATTAGTCTTGCTTGGGAAATCCCATGGACAGAGGAGCCTAGTGGACTTTGGTCTCTGGGGTCTGTAAGAGTTGGACATGACTCAGTGACTAAACAACAACAACTTAATTTATTAAATCCACTAACTCAGATACTAATCTCAGCTGGAAATGCCTTTCCAGACACAGCAAGAAATATTTAATCTGGGCACCCCATGGCCAGTCTAGATGACACACAAAATTGTCCACTACACCTGATTATTCACAATTAATTTCAATAACTCATTTTTTGTAGAAGAGTTATTTGTAAATGAAAAGTTTGTCAGCTTGTTCTGTTCATTATTTTCTCAGAAGTATATGCCAGATGATGGACTGTTTTGTCCCTTACACACAGATAACTAAAACATAAAATGTTTGTGTATCCAAATGTTGTTTATACAAAAGACCAAAGCAAAGTATTTGGTTTATATAAAGTAGTTCAAACAAACATCTTTAAGACATTTGTGGCGGGACTTCCCTGGCAGTCCAGTGGTTAAGACTTTGCCTTCCAATGCAGAAAGAAGTGAAGTCACTTAATCATGTCCTATTCTTTGCAACCCGATGGACTGTATAGCCTACCAGGCTGCTCTGTCCATAGGATTTTCCAAGCAAGGGTACTGGAGTGGGTTGCCATTTCCTTCTCCAGGGGATCTTCTCAACCCAGGGATTGAACCTGGGTCTCCCACATTGCAGGCAAATGCTTTACCATCTGAGCCACCAGGGATGCTTTCCAATGCAGAGGGTGTGGGTTCTATCCCTGTTCAGGGAGCTAAGATCCCACATGCTTCGCAGCCAAAAAACCAAAGCATAAAACAGAAAATATTGTAACAAATTCAATGAAGACTTTAAAAAAAGATCCACATCAAAAAAATCTTTTAAAAAAAGACATTTGTGGTATTTCTAGTAACTCAAGCGTTATACTCTGCTCTTGATGAAGGGGGGTGGAAGTGATGTGATCTGTAACAAAATGGTCTTCAGGTTGTCCAGGCTTGGAATAGACTTCAGGAAAAAGTGGCTTTAGGTCAAGTAATACAGTTTTCTGACCCATGCAAAACCCGTAGAGTGGACAGGATTGGGATAGCCTTACAGCCAACATATAGTCAAGTCTGCAGTAGGCTTCTCCCTCCTCTTTCAAATCCCCTTAGTCCTTTTAATCCTTTGAATCTGATGTTGATAACTTTACTCTTCCCTCCATATTAGCACAAATGTTAGATGAAGCTATGGAGGAGGAGATTGAAAGGATTTGCATCCAGTGGTTGGAGGGTGGAGGATGGTAGCATGACCTCAGAGAGAATTATCAAAAAGACCTTTCTCAGTGTAAGTTTTCACTTCCAGATCATTCTTCTTAAAGATCATTTCTTTGCTACTCCACCTTGAATTATTAATACATTATGAACAGTTCCCTTATTTACTTTTACTTAGGACTTGGGGAATAAAAATTGGGAGAGAGAGGATTAAAACAATTTAATCACAGGGGTCCCAGAGCCTGGCTGAGAACCCTTGCCTAGGTCCTTAAAACCATCTTGTCCTGTGGCCCACATTTGAGTTTTGTCATTCTGACACAAAGCAGAGAAAAACATTGATTTCAGGTCAATTTTTGTTTTTACTGATTTGTTTTTGCTTTTATACAGTGGGGAGAAAAACAGAAAGAAAAATGATATTAAGTTCAGTATGGCCATTCTTTCCAAACCAAGGAGTAGTATTCTACTAAACCGAGTCTGCCAACTTGGGAGAACAAAGGGAGAAGACTTAACCTATTCATTGCGCAACAGACCCAGGGGGCCTTGTGCTTTTGATTTATATCTATGTGTTGGAGAAGACTCTGGAGAGTCCTTTGGACTGCAAGGAGGTCCAATCAGTCCATCCTAAAGGAGATCAGTTCTGGGTGTTCATTGAAAGGACTGATGCTAAAGCTGAAACTGCAATACTTTGGCCACCTCATGTGAAGAGTTGACTCATTGGAAAAGACCCTGATGCTGGGAGGGATTGAGGGCAGGAAGAGAAGGGGACGACAGAGGATGAGATGGCTGGATGGCATCACTGACTCGATGGACTTGAGTTTGAGTGAACTCCAGGAGTTGGTGATGGACAGGGAGGCCTGGTGTGCTGGAATTCATGGGGCTGCAAAGAGTAGGACCATGACTGAGCAACTGAACTGAACTGAATCATTAATTCTGACAACTTTATAGGGTAGTTGATGTCATTCTCATTTTACCAGTGAGTAACATGTTCTGAAAGATAAATGACTTGCTCAAGGACCTACTTTAGTGTGTGGCAAAGCAGGAATTTAAGCCTAAATCTCTTTAAACTGGAAAGCTAATGCTTCCCCCACTTGTTTCCAAAAGTTTTATTTCATGAGCATCTGCCATGTACCAGATATTGTGCCAGATACCATGGAGAATATAAGAATAAATAAACATACAATCCTACCCCTACAGAGCTCACAGGCCTTGGGAGCTGGTGCACATAGGTGCACTGTGTTATGTGAAGATTACCATGTGGCCACAGAGGAGAAGCACCTGGCTCAGAAGGGCTCAGAAGCAACGATCCAGAGAAAATATATCTACAGGAGCTTTAAAAAGTGCTTCTCGAATTTTAATGTAAATACAAATCATTCTAGGATCTTGTTAAAATATGGATTCTGATTCAACAGGACTGAGGTGAGGCCTGAGATTCTGCATTTTTAAGAAACACCCAGGTGAGTCTGAGGCAGCTAGTCCACAGATCCCACTTAGCGGTAAGGTTCTCAAAGGCAGGTAAGTGTTCGCCAGGTGAGAACTTTCCCAGTAAAGATGCAGAGTGTGCAAAGACTCAGGGAGAAAAAGAACAAGATCAGCTGCAGGGAACTGCTGTTGATCCAGTAAGCCTGGATCATGAAAATTAAGCGTGAAGTAGCCTGCCATGAGGCTGGAGGTGACAGCAAAGGAGTCAGCTGGAAGCACATTGTGTGGCCTGGGAAGATCATAAAGTGCCGAGGTCCAGCCTCAGCAGAGTCCAGGGATATCCTCAGGATGGATGATGTTGGCGAATGAAGAAAGATAGAGATAGAGATAAGGAAAGAATGACACGGGGTGACCAAGCTTCAGTGAGCGAGGCCCATTTTACTTTATTTTCCTTGGGGCTTTTATACCCTGAGTTGTACGTGCAGCAAGGTGAAAAATGCAGAGTCAACTCAACATTCCATCAGTAATAACTTTTATCGATATCAGGTTCCTTCTTGTAAGAGTCTTATTTTTTGTACATCATCTTCTGTCCCGGAGGCCTCTTGATATTCCATGACCTCTTTTTGATAAATGTTGGTCAGCCAGAACAATAATCTTCCCTTAAAAAAGTGTTTCTTCTTAAATTCTTAGCCTGTGTCACCCTTAAAGTACAGAGTTACATTTTTATAGCAAAGATTCAGCAGGTTACAGCAAAGAAAGAACTTATTAACTCAAAGTCTAATGTTGCTAATGTTAAAGCTGCTGCTTAATATTTCTATATCTTAACTATATGCACTCCCAGGAACACAATGGATAAAGGATGTGAGAACTTGGCAGCAAGCATAGGCTCAACAATGTTGCAAGAGTCTGGATAAACCTGCCAAGTAAGCTAGAACGCTAACAGAGGGTTTGAAACACTCCTTTCATGCCCAGGAGATTTATCAACTAGAGTCCTAAGTTAACTCTTTTGGTCAGGGACAGCCCTCTGCTAATGTCAGAAGAGCTGGTGAAAGACATAAAATAATAAGACAGACAGATTCTGGTTTGGGGGTAGATGCTCGAGCAGGTCCAGGGGGTCCATTGAGTCCTGAGGACTTATCAGGACTCTTCCACATGACCTTGTCATGGGTCGGATGGCCCAAGGAGTCCCTCGAGTCCTGCATGATCTTGTCATGGGTGGGATCTCCCATGCTGGCTCCCGGCAATAAAGAGCCATGTCTAATTCTGAGGACAGTGAGATGCCATTAAGTGTTTTTCACTGATGAGTTCCTTTCTTGGATTTGGGCTTTCCAAAAAGCATACTGCCTGTGGTGTGGAAGATGCAATAGAGCAGTGTTCTCAGAAAACCAAAATAAAAACACCGTTAGCAATCCAATTGCATATTAGAATCACCCGGGGAGCTTTGAACACTACCATTGCTCAGTCCTCACACTGGGCAATTAAAGAGCATCTCTAGGCCGAACTTCTCAAAGTGTGGTCCTTGGACTAGCAGCAGCAGCACCGAGGACCCTGTCAGAACTGCAAATTCCCAGGCTCCATCCTAGACTTACAGAATCAGAAACTCTGATGGTGGGCCCAGCAGTCTGAGTTTTAACAAGCCCGCTGCCCCAGGTGATTCTGAGGCAGCTAATGTTTGAGAACCATCAGATTTAGAAAAGCAGGAAAGAAAGCAGGAAAGGGAAGGTGACAGAAGACATCTCCTTTTCCAATTAGGAAGCAGAGAGATGATGGTGCTGTTGATCCCCACATCAATTTTATTAACTTTGTTGAGCAATGGAGAGCATCACCTTGACAGAGTCCCAGTAGGGCCTTAAGGCAGGGAGGTTAGGATGGTGGTTAGTCATGGGGTAGATACTGGGTGGATATTTGTAAGTGACATTTGGACAGATTTGTCCAAGTTACAAACTAGGTAAGCTTCTGTGTTGTGAACTGAATTGTGTCCCCCCCTCCCAAATCTACAAGCTGAATCCTCAGCTCCCAATGTGATGGTATTTGGAGATGGGGCTTTGGGAAGTAATTCAGTTCAGATGAGGTCATGAGGGTGGGGCCCTCATAATAGTATTAGCACACTTGTAAGAAAAACAAATTAAGAAGCAGACATTACTTTGTCAACAAAGGTCCATCTAGTCAAGGCTATGGTTTTTCCAGTAGTCATGTATGGATGTGAGAGTTGGACTACAAAGAAAGCTGAGCACCGAAGAATTGATGCTTTTGAACTGTGGTGTTGGAGAAGACTCTTGAGAGTCCCTTGGACTGCAAGGAGATCCAACTAGTCCATCCTAAAGGAAATCAGTTCTGAATTTTCTTTGGAAGGACTGATGCTGAAGCTGAAACTCCAATACTTTGGCCACCTGATGTGAATAACTGACTCCTTGTAAAAGACCCTGATGCTGGGAAAGATTGAAGGTGAGAGGAGAAGGAGATGACAGAGGATGCGATGGCTGGATGGCATCACGGACTTGAAGGTCATGAGTTTGTGTAGGCTCCAGGAGTTGGTGATGGACAGGGAGGCCTGGAGTGCTGCAGTCCATGGGGTCCGAAAGAGTCAGACATGACTGAGCAACTGAACTGAACTGAAGAAAAGATGCCAGGGAGCTCACGTGCTCTCTCTCTTTTCCCACTACATATGTAGACATAGTGAGAAGGCAGTTGTCTATAAGCCAGAAGGGAGCTCTCACCAGAAACTAACCATGTTGGCACCTTCGCCTTGGATTTCCCAGTGTTCAGAATGGTAAATTAAACATATTTCTGTTTTTCAAGCCACCTAGTCTATAGAATTTTGCTATGGCAGCTGGTGCTAAGACACTTTGGAACAGTAAGTAGTCTTGTTGGAACACTGTAGTTCTTGTAGAGTTACTGTTAAAACACTTTGTGCTCTTATCTCTGAACATGTGGGTCTGAACAAGTTTTTGCTGTAACTGAGCCTTGATAGCTTGTATTGCAAGTTATCAGTTTTGCAATTGTGGCTTCTGTTTCACTTTTTAATATTCTAAAATAAGGTAGTGGTATGAGTCATTGAAATGGAACTAAGATTAATATAGGACGCTCAATTATATTTGAAATTCAGATAAACAGCAAATAATTTTTTACTATAAGTATGTTCAAAACAGTGTATGGGTTATATTAACATATTATTCATTCAGTTCAGTTCAGTCGCTCAGTCATATCCGACTCTTTGCAACCCCGTGAATCGCAGCACGCCAGGCCTCCCTGTCTATCACCAACTCCCGGAGTTCACTCAGATTCACGTCCATCGAGTCCGTGATGCCATCCAGCCATCTCCATCCTCTGTCGTCCCCTTCTCCTCCTGCCCCCAATCCCTCCCAGCACCAGAGTCTTTTCCAATGAGTCAACTCTTGGCATGAGGTGGCCAAAGTATTGGAGTTTCAGCTTTAGCATCATTCCTTCCAAAGAAATCCCAGGGCTGATCTCCTTCAGAATGGACTGGTTGGATCTCCTTGCAGTCCAAGCGACTCTCAAGAGTCTTCTCCAACACCACAGTTCAAAAGCATCAGTTCTTTGGCACTCAGCTTTCTTCACAGTCCAACTCTCACATCCATACATGACCACTGGAAAAACCATAGCCTTGACTAGATGGACCTTTGTTGGCAAAGTAATCTCTGCTTTTCAACATGCTATCTAGGTTGGTCATAACTTTTCTTCCAAGGAGTAAGCGTCTTTTAATTTCATGGCTGAAATCACCATCTGCAGTGATTGCTTATCTAAAATTAAAATTTAATTAATGTCCTATATTTTTGTTTGCTAAACTGGAAACTCTAACCTATATAGAATTAATATAGATAGATGAATATGTATCAGATAGATGATGTGGTTGATCAGATGTATCAAGTGAGAGGCACAATGAGTCAATGATGCCTTACAGGTGTCTGGTTTGGAAATTGGGTAAGTCTTGTGACTACAGGAAAATAAGGGGCAGTGGAGGAAAAGCTGATTGAAGAGGAACAGCAAAGGGGTAAATTACATTTTGCATATGTTGAAATTAATAAAGTCTTTCTGGAATGTATCAGTTCAGTTCAGCTGCTCAGTCATGTCCGAATCTTTGCAACCCATGGACTTCAGCATGCCAGGCTTCCCTTTCCATCACCAACTCCTAGAGCTTGCTTAGACGCATGTCCATCAAGTCCATGATGCCATCCAACCACCTCATTCTCTGTTGTCCCCTTCTCCTCCCACCTTCAATCTTTCCCAGTATCAGGGTCTTTTCTAATGAGTCAGTTCTTCGCATCAGGTGGCCAAAATATTGGAGTTTCAGCTTCAGCATCAGTCCTTTCAGTGAAAATTCAGGACTGATTTCCTTTAGGATGGACTGGTTTGATCTCCTTGCTGTCCAAGGGACTCTCAAGAGTCTTCTCCAACACCACAGTTTGAAAGCATCAATTCATCGGTGCTCAGCCTTCTTTATATGGTGTAACTCTCTCAACCGTACATGACTACTGGAAAAACCATAGCTTTGACTAGATGGACCTTTGTTGGCAAAGTAATGTCTCTGCTTTTTAATATGCTGTCTAGGTTGGTCATAGCTTTTCTTCCAAGCATCTTTTAAGTTCATGGCTGCAGTCATCATCTGCAGTGATTTTGGAGCCCCTCAAATAAAGTCTCTTACTGTTTACATTTTTCCCCATCTATTTGCCATGAAGTGATTGAATTAGATGCCATGATTTTCGTTTTCTGAATGTTGAGTTTTAAGCCAACTTTTTCACTCTCCTCATTCATTTTTATTAAGATTCTGAATGAGATGGGAATACCAGACCACTTTACCTGCCTCCTGAGAAATCTGTATGCAGGTCAGGAAGCAACAAGTTAGAACTGGACATGGAACAACAAACTGGTTCCAACACGTGAAAGACATACATCAAGGCTGTATGTTGTCACCCTGTTATTTAACTTCTATGCAGAATACATCATGTGAAATGCCGGGCTGGGGGAAGCACAAGCTGGAATCAAGATTGCCGGGAGAAATATCAATAACCTCAGATATGCAGATGACACCAGCCTTATGGCAGAAAGCAAAGAAGAACTGAAGAGCCTCTTGATGAAAGTGAAAGAGGAGAGTGAAAATGTTGGCTTAAAACTCAATATTAAGAAAACTAAGATCATGGCATCTAGTCCGATCACTTCATGGCAAATAGATGGGTAAACAATGGAAACAGTGAGAGACTTTATTTTGGGGGGCCCCAAAATCACTGCAGATGGTGACTACCTTCCTTAGCTGCATAGCTTTTCTTCCAAGGAGCAAGCGTCTTTTAATTTCATGGCTGTAGCTTGAAGGAATTGCAACATTTGAATGGCCAGAGAGCTGAGAGGGAAACCAGGAGTAAGGTTTTACAGAAGCTGAGGAAGGCAGATTCCAAAAGGGGAGGGAAGGGTCTTTGGTGACAAATATTACAAAAGAAAGGAACGCTAGAGTCAGCAAGAAGGTCACTGGTCAACTTAATGAAAAATTCAGTGAGGTGTGTGAGACAATAAGTACTTTGGAGGTGAGCAAGTGAAGGCAGGTAGCATGGACTCCAGGCAAGCCATGGAGAGTTGGGCAGAGGATGACATGGGCCTAAGGTGACTGTGTTGTTAACAAGAGTCAGTAGAATAGGTTTAAATGCCCAAGGGAAGAGGTAGAATAGAGAAGGATGTTAAAAACAAAAGAGGAGACAGACTGAGGTTCCTAAGTGTTGGGAGACTAGATGTGGAGTCCAGGAGAGGGCCTCTTTGGACCAAGAGGAGAAGCCCATCTCTCTTTAGATAGGGAGGGACTGCCGTGCATGTGGGTGAATAGGTGGGCTGCATTGGAGGATGTAGAGTGTGGCAGGAGCCCTGTGCACAGACTGTCTGCCAAAGGCTGTCTTCCCTCTGCGACCTGTTCATGTCAGTTGTACTCACTGAACTGGATGATATGAAGTGATGGAGGGAGGTTAAAATTGTTCTTTTTATGAAAGCTAGGCTTTGGGAAAAATATTAAAATGTGTTTCTCTTTTCTATTTTTTTTTTCTATTAAAGTAGGTGTGGGTAAGGCAACTTTAAATATTTGGACCAAAAAAAAAAAAAAACTAGTAGGAATTTTCCACTCAGATTGCTTCACCTAAACAAATCCAAATTGGACAACACAAATGGTAAATCATAGGCATGGTTTCTGCAGAACTCCAGGTAATGGACACCATCAAAAATTCCTTGATCCTGACTCAGGGTATTAATGAATAGAAGCACACTTTTTAGGTTAAAGCAAAATGTTTGTTATACATGTAGCATTCTAAACATGATTTTCTATTTGTTTTTTTCTTAGTGTTTACAATAATTCTTTCTAGTTTTCCTGAAATGATTGATGAAAACTGTATATATTTAAAGTATACAATGTAATATTTTGATTTAGGTGTACATTGTGAAATAGATGGAGTAAAACTTTATTTGGCCCGTCTGGTCACAAACTTATACAGTGTCAGCCTGAGGCTCATCCAGTAGCTTATTCTCTCTCTGGCTTCTTTCTCTAGCCCCATCTCATTTTTTCCCTATCCCTCTCTTCTCCTCTTAGATCCATCCTGAATGTGCCCCTCAGGCTCAGGGCTGGGAAAGGACTCTTCCTGGCTCATTGTGTTGGGTGAGCGTGGTTCCATTCGGTGGGTCACTCCTTACAGTAATACAACATTCTCTACCACCCCTCAACATGTTCCATTCTTCAATCTGAAGTATTAATAAGACCAAACCCAAACAACCTTTTTGTGGTTGTTCATGTTGAACACCTTTCCAATATGTGTATGAACTTCCCACTCAAGGTGAGGATAGACGAGGTAGATGGAGGTGGGTGAAGAGAAATAAGAACCCTAGGCTGCCTCACTGAGCTCACGAGTGGGAGACCATGAATTTATGCAGACCAAAGATTTTCTTAAGTGGTATTTGGTAGCCCCAGTGTAGACGTGGGGTCAACAGAGAGCTGAATTGATCCAGGGCTGGGGAACATTGGTTGAGGGCATGGACCACCGATTAAGAGTAGGTGAAATGATAACATTGAGGACTAGTCCAGATTTGGAAGGAAGTAAAGACTTGGTGTGTTTTGAGGATGAGGGGAGGATGTGGGAGGGGTAAAGATAAATAAAGAAGAACAAGAGGAATCAAAGGAGTGTTGGTTTTAATGAAGATAACAGGAAGGGTAATTTTTTTTTTTCCTACCCACTTTTAACATAAAAGGGGAAATGATCTCTCTAGAGCAGTGGTCCACAACTTGGGAGAAAGAGGAGGGATTTTGTGCTCCTTCCTCCAAAGGACAATTGGCAACATCTAGAGACATCTTTTGGTTATCACTGTAGGGGTTGCTGGGCTTCCCAGGTGGCACTAGTGGCAAAGAACCTGCCTGCCAATGCAGGAGACGTAAGAGGCTTGGGTTCGATCTCTGGCTGGGGAAGATCCCTTAGAGGAGGAAATGGCAACCCATTCCAGTATTCTTATCTGGAGAACCCCAAGGACAGAGGAGAGTCTGGCGGGCTATAGTCCATGGGGTCACAAAGAGTTGGACATGATTGAAGTGACTTAGAACTCACACATAGGGGTTGCTATTGGTATCTAGTGGGTATAGGCCAGAGATGCTACCGAGCACCCTACACCCTTCCACAGCAAAAAATAGCCCCCCTCCTAAAATGTCAGTAGTGATAAGATACTGAAACTCTACCCTAGAGAGAATGTCAAACTATGAAGTGTCTTTCCTAGATGGAAACACTACCCAGGATTTTTTTTTAATGCCTGGTTAGAGAACTCAGGTTTTCAGCCCCATTCGCACTACTTTGAGGGTGAATGTGAAGGTCTATGAAAGGGGGTTAGATTTTAGAAACCCCTCAGAAGGTTGTGGCTGTGACTAGAGCCTTTAAGCTACCTACCCTGGCCCAGGTACCAGATGTAGACAGCCTCCCTCAGAGGCTCAGTCACTGAGTCTGCCCCGGGGGTGGGATGTCCCTTTCATCTCTAGAGCAAAGATGTCCTCTTATTTATAAGACTTGGAGGCAGCCTCTGCTATTTAAAATGTCCTCTTTCTATTTATACAAGTTTAGATTGTTTTCATAGCTGGAGAATAGCTACACTATTTTCTTCTCGGGCTAGCTTAGATAATTAGTCAATTTCATAGCTATACTATACTCTTATCCTGTAATTTTTCCCTTTGATTTGTTATTTATAAACTAATCATCAAAATGTAAGAATAAGAGAATGGATCTTTTATAGCTGGTTTGTTTTCCTGAAAATGCTAGCAAATCTTTTTGTGCTCTAAAAATACAGAGACAAGCTCTATACTCCTTTTGCTACAGAGAGTGGGTCATTTCTGATTGCTCATTAGATGTTATATTTGGAAAACAGCCTCTGTATTTTGCTCAAATGTGGGAAAATTCCATGATTATCAAGATCACACAGAATGAGATGCCTCAAATAGTCTAGGTTGTCGTTCAGTTGCTCAGTCGTGTACGACTCTTTTGGGAGCCCATGGACTGCAGCCCACCAAACTCTGTCTGAGGGATTTCTCAGGCAAGAATACTGGAGTCGGTTGCCATTTTCTTCTCCTGGGGATATTCCCAAGCCAGGGATCAAATCCATGTCTCCTGCATTGGCAGGCAGATTCTTTACCACGGTGCCTCCTGGGAAACACGAGTCTAGGTAAGATAGATCAAACCAATAGCACATGTGAAATAGAGTAATAATTCTTGACCCTTAGCATGTATCAGAATCATCTAGAAAGTCCGGTAGAGCACAGATTGCCTGGCCTCATTCCTAAATCAGTTTCTAAACTGGCAGGCCTGGGGGCAGGCCCGTGAGTTTGCATTCTGACAAGCTCCCACGTAATGCTGATGTTCAGTTCAGTTCATTTCAGTTCAGTTCAGTCGCTCAGTCGTGTCCGACTCTTTGCCACCCCATGAATCGCAGCACGCCAGCCTCCCTGTCCATCACCAACTCCCGGAGTTCACTCAGATTCACATCCATCGAGTCAGTGATGCCATCCAGCCATCTCAGCCTTTGTCGTTCCCTTCTTCTCCTCCTGCCCCCAAGCCCTCCCAACATCAAAGTCTTTTCCAATGAGTCAACTCTTCGCATGAGGTGACCAAAGTACTGGAGTTTCAGCTTTAGCATCATTCCTTCCAAAGAAATCCCAGGGCTGATCTCCTTCAAAATGGACTGGTTGGATCTCCTTGCAGTCCAAGGGACTCTCAAGAGTCTTCTCCAACACCACAGTTCAAAAGCATCAATTCTTTGGCACTCAGCTTTCTCCACAGTCCACCTCTCACCTCCATACATGACCACTGGAAAAAAACCATAGTCTTGATCCCTGTCTCCTGTACAATGTCATGAACCTCAGTCCATAGTTCTATTTCTCACTTCCATGCTGATGTTGCTGCTGCTGCTAAGTCGCTTCAGTCGTGTCCGACTCTGCGATCCCATAGACAGCAGCCCCCAGCCCCCAGGCTCCCCCATCCCTGGGATTCTCCAAGCAAGAATACTGGACTGGGTTGCCATTTCCTTCTCCAATGCATGAAAGTGAAAAGTGAAAGTAAAGTCGCTCAGTTGTGTCCGACTCTTAGCGACCCCATGGACTGCAGCCCACCAGGCTCCTCCATCCATGGGATTTTCCAGGCAAGAGTACTGGAGTGGGGTGCCATTGCCTTCTCTGATGCTGATGTTACTTATTACCAAATATTTAGAACTCCATTGTGGAGTTTTTATGTTTAATGAATTCTATTTCCATGTTAAATAATGTTTTAAAAAAGTCAGTTCTTTATAAGGTTTTGCACCATATAGTATGTTTCTCTGTTAGAAAAAAGGCTGGATTTAGTTCTTTTAACAGATATTCCTGTGCATACACATATCCGAAAGTGAAAAACATTAAGCCTTAAGATATTTTGCAAACCTGCATTTTCACAGCAACTGCTGCTATGATTTTTAAGGGCCTATTTGTTTTCTATAATCCTTGATAAGGTCCAACTTAATACATTTAATAAAATCACCAGAACTGTATCTATGTGAACACACAAAAATCTAGAATTAAAATAACTCTAAAAACCTAGTTAAAATAACTCTAAAAACTCTAATAACACATAAAAACCTAGAGTCAGACTCTAGGTAGGGGCTTGAATGGCCATGTTTCTCATTTGTTACAAAATATCAGGTAGATATCTTATTAACAATGATATCACCCCTTTTATTTATTTGTTCAATCTTTTTTATCATTTTGGTTTATGACAATCACTAAAAGTAGGACAGTATTTTAAAACATTTTCCCCCTCCCATTTTTGAAATTTTCATTCCTGGTTTGAGATATGATACTCTTTCTTAAAAATTCTTGGTTGCTTGGTCATTAAAAATTAAATAGAAGGCGATCAAGATGGCAGAGTAGGAGGAACCAAAGCTCACCTTCCCCCCACAAACGCTTCAAAACTACATCTACATGTGGAGCAAATCTCACTGAAAACAAATGGGAGACTGGCAGAAAGACCCTTCTACAACCAAGACTGTGACAATGATGCACATGGAGTGGAATAGGAAGGGAAGAGAAGCAATCACATTAGGAACTTGTGTCCTTAGGAGGGGACACAAAAGAGTAGGAGGGTCATGCAGGCTCAGAGATCCTCCCTGGGGAGCGAGCAGTTCAAACCTCTTTGTTGCGCATTCAGCCCTGGGGTCCAACACTGGGAGGATGCATCTCGTTAGGTGGTTTGAAAACCAGTGGAACTGACTGAGGCTCTAAGAAACCTAGAGTTCATCCATGAAGAGCGCACATACTCTGGCTTACTCCCAAAACAAGGCAGAGGAAGCAGATTGGAAGTTTCCTGTGACTACCCAACCCCTGCCCCAGCCCCAGCCAAGCACCCATTCTGGCCCCCTTGTGCTCCATGGCATTGCTCAACACTAGGGTGAAGGCAGCTAGGCCGAAGCAGAGTGCACAGCTGTGGAGGATGACGCTAGCTCAGGCCTGGCACAGAATCTGAACCGGGTGAGGGCAGTCAATCCTGGCACATGTGGAGGCAGCAGGTTAGGAGCAATTTGGAACTGGTGTGCCCGCTCCAGCCTCCCTTGCTCCAGCACTGCTACCCTCGAGGGGAAAGGTGCCAGTGGTGAGAGGGGAAAGACCACACACTCAGAAAGGAGACAACCAGCTCGGACTTGATCTTCAGGACTTCTCCAGAAACTTGGGACCCAGCTTGCCCTTAATGCGATGGTACTGGTCATTAATCAGAAAAGAAGCCCTGGCTCTTGCCCTAGCCCCTTCATCTCCAGCCCCACCATCTTCCAAGGTGATTGCCACCAGCACACCCTGGGGGAAGACGTGGCTCATACTCACTTCAGATCCAGCTCTTCACCAAAGTCACTGCGCTGACACAGACTATGTAGGGACACTCCCACACAAAGATACCCCTTCAAGACCAGGATAGGTAACTGTTTTCCCTAATTTCACAGAATAAGAGAAAGCTAAGCAAAATGAAAAGACAGAGGAATTGGTAAAATGAAAGAACAAGGAAAAAACTGAAATTAATGAATCAAAAATAATTTCAGAGTTTAAAGCATTAGTAATAAAAATGCTAGCTGAACTAGGGAAAAGAGATGAGCACAGTGAATTTTAATGAGGAACTAGAAAAAGAAAACAACTGAAGAATATAATATCTGAAATGGAAAACACAGTAGAAGGAATTAAAAGCAGACTAGGTGATACAGAAGAACACAAGTGATCTGGAAGATAGAATAATGGAAATCACCCAGTGGGAACAGCAAAAAAAAAAGAAAACCATAAATTTTTAAAACAGGATATTTTATTTTATTTTTTGATATAGAAGAATTTTATTTATTTATTTTTTGGCTGAGTTATACTTTTATTTTATTTTTAAAATTAATTAATTTATTTTAATTGGAGGCTAATTACTTTACAATATTATAGTGGTTTTTGTCATACATTGACATGAATCAGCCATGGGTGTACGTGTGTTCCCCCTCCTGAACTCCCCTCCCACCACCCTCCCCATCCCATCCCTCAGGGTCATCCCAGTGCACCAGCCCTGAGCACCCTGTCTCATGCACTGAACCTGGACTGGTGATCTATTTCACATATGATAATACACATGTTTCAATGCTATTCTTTCAAATCCCACCCTCACCTTCTCCCACGGAGTCCAAAAGTCTGTTCTTTACATCTGTGTCTCTTTTGCTGTCTCATATACAGGGTCATCATTACCATCTTTCTAAATTCCATATATATGCATTAATATACAGTATTGGTGTTTTTCTTTCTGATGTACTTCACTCTGTATAATAGGCTCCAGTGTCATCCACCTCATTAGAACTGATTCAAATGCATTCTTTTTAATAGCTGAGTAATATTCCGTTGTGTATATGTACCACAGCTTTCTTATCCATTCATCTGCTGATGGACATCTAGGTTGCTTCCATGTCCTGGCTATTGTAAACAGTGCTGCGATGAACATTGGGGTACATGTGTCTCTTTCAGTTCTGGTTTCCTTGGTGTGTATGCCCAGCTGTGGGATTGCTGGGTCATAAGGCAGTTCTATTTGCAGTTTTTTAAGGAATCTCCACACTGTTCTCCATAGTGACTGTACTAGTTTGCATTCCCACCAACAGTGTAAGAGGGTTCCTTTTTCTCTGCACCCTCTCCAACATTTATTGCTTGTAGACTTTTGGATAGCAGCCATTCTGACTGGCATGAGATGGTATCTCATTGTGGTTTTGATTTGCATTTCTCTGATAATGAGCAATATTGAGCATCTTTTCATGTGTTTGTTTGTTAGCCATCTGTATGCCTTCTTTGGAGAAATGTCTTTTTAGTTCTTTGGCCCATTTTTTGATTGGGTTGTAAAAACAGAACATTTTAAGGGACCTCTGTGACAACATAAAGGATACCAATATTCACATTATAGGGGTCCCAGAAGAAGAAGAGAGAAAGGGGTCAAAATGTATTTGATGAAATTATGGGTGAAAACTTCTAAACCTGTGGAAGGAAACAGATACACAGGTATAGGAAGCACAGAAAGCACAAAGGATCCCAAATAATATGAACACAAGCAGACCCACACCAAGACACATAATAACTAAAATTGTAAAAGTTAAAGAGAATTCTAGGACCAGCAAGAGAAAAAACAAACTTGTACGCGAAGAAATGCCCATAAAGCTATCAGCTTACTTTTCTGCAGAAATTTTGCAGGCCAGAAGGGAGTTGTATGATATATTTAAAGTCCTAAACAGGAGAAATCTACAACCTAGGATACTCTACCTGTTAAGATTTTCATTCAGAACTGAAGAAGAGATTTAAAAAAACTCAGATAAGCAAAAACTAAGAGTCCATCAACACTAAATGTATCCTAAAAGGAATGGTAAAGGATCTTCTCTAAGTGGAAAAGAAAAAACTATAAGAAGTAAGACTCTATAGGAAAGGGAAATCCCAGGAATAAAGGCAAACATGTAGCAAAGACCGTGGGTCAACCACTTAAATCAGCTAGTAAAAAGATTAAAAGACAAAAAAATTAAAAGAAAAAATTGTAAAATCAACTATAAATACAATAAACAGTGAAGGGATAAACAGGAAGATGTAAAATACAACATCAAAAACACAAAACATGGCGGGGGGAGTGAAAAATGTAGATCCTTTAGAATGTGTTTGAGCTGAAATGACTACCGGTTTAAAACAGGTAAATATATCTATGAATCCCTTGGTATCACAAATCAAAAACTAGAAAGAAAGGATATCACTAAAGAAAATTATTAAGCCACAAGAAAGAAACAAAAAGAACAGAAAATGACCAAACCCACCAGAAAACACGTATAAAGTAACAAATGACAATAAGTACATATTTATCAATAATTGCTTTAAATGGCAACGGACTAAATGCTTCAATCAAAAGACATAAAGTGGGTGACTCAATAAAAAGGCAAAACCATCTGTATGGTTCTTCTTTGTCCCATTTCTTCCTATGTAATTGTGTAAGTTAGCTCCTCATATTTGCTAGATAATGATTGGTAAATATAATTTCCTTACTACCTATTTCAAGAAATTTCCTAAAGGTTTCAAAGTTCATGTCCCTATGGTCTTTAAAATTTGTAATATATTTCTTTTCCAATAGATTGGATATATCCTTCAGCAACTGAGATGTAAATAGGCACCAAAAACATAGACAACAAAAGTTAAAATAGATAAAGGAAATTGCATCAACTTAAAACATTCAGGGCCTCAAAAGAAACAATTAACAGTGACATGGCAACCTACAGAATGAGAGGAAATACTTACAAATCATGTACCTGGTAAAGGGTTAGTATCTAAAATATAAAGAATTCCTACAACTCTCAATAGCAAAAAATATCCTGATTGAAAAGTGAGCAACAGACTTGACATTTCTTCAAAGCAGATTTACAAATGGCTGACAAGCATATAAAAAGATGCACAATATCACAAATAATTAAAGAAATGCAAATCAAAACCACAGCGATAAATCAACTAAACTCTAATAATTAAAAAAAAAAAACCCAAGGAGCTATCATCTCACATCCATTAGGATGAGTACTACAAGAAAAACGAAACAAAATAACAAGTGTTATTTGGACGTGGAGAAATCAGAACTCTGTATTGCTGGTAGGAATGTAAACTAGTACAGCCACTACAGAAAACAGCCCAGCGTTTCTTCAAAAAACTAAACATAGAACTACCACACATAATCCAGCTATCCCACTTCTGAGTATATAGCCAAAAGAATTAAAAGCAGGATCTAGAAGAGATATTTGTACACCCATGTTCATAAAAGCATTATTCATGATAGCCAAGCTGCTGCTGCTGCTAAGTCGCTTCAGTCGTGTCCAACTCTGTGCAACCCGTAGACAGCAGCCCACCAGGCTCCCCCGTCCCTGGGATTCTCCAGGCAAGAGCACTGGAGTGAGTTGTCATTTCCTTCTCCAATGCAAAAGTGAAAAGTGAAAGTGAAGTTGCTCAGTTGTGCCCGACTCTTAGCGACCCCATGGACTGCAGCCTACCAGGCTCTCCATCCATGGGATTTTACAGGCAAGAGAGAGAAGCAAATATTTACTGATGGATAAACAAAGAAAAGCATGGTATATACATATAATGGAATATTATTCAGCCTTAAAAATAAAATTCTGGCATATGCTACAACATAGTTGAAACTTGGAGACAATAAGGTGAGTGAAATAAGCCAGTCAAAAAATAAATACTGTATGACTCCACTTACATGAGACATTCCAGGTGGTGCTAAAAGTGAAAGAGTTAGTTACTCAGTCCCTTCTGACTCTTTGTGACCCCATGGACTGCCGCCCACCAGACTCCTCTGTGGAATGGTAAAGAATCCACCTGCCAAAGTAGGAGACACAAAAGACGTGTATTTGACCCCTGAGTTGGGAAGATCCCCTGGAGAAGGAAATGGCAACTCACTCTAATATTCTTGCCTGGAAAATTCCACAGGCAGAGGAGCATGGTGGGCTATATAGTCCATGGGGTCCCAAAAGAGTCAGACACTACGGAGCGACTGAATACACACACCACTTAAATGAGACATTTAAAGCAGTCAAACTTACAGAAACAGAGAGTAGACTAGTGGTTGTCAGAGGCTGAGAGCAGGAGGAAGTAAGGAGTTGTTTAATGGGTATAGAGTTTCAGTCTTGCACAGTGAAAAAGTTCTAGAGGTTTATTGGATAACAACATGAATATAGTTAATCCTGTTGAACTGTACACTTAAAAATGGTTAAGACAATACATTTGGATGTATGTTTTGTAATATGAAAGATATTTTTTAAAAAAGGAAAAGAAAAATAGTGGTGCATTAAGGAGGGGGTTGGGAGAAGGTAGAAACACCCTGAGAGTCCTACAGCAATTCAAAGGGTTTACCGAAATGCAGGGATAAGAGCACCAGTCTGGGCAGATCAGGTCTAGATCCAACTCCACAGCTTATGAGCAGAGCGACATTGTTAAGTTATTTAACTCTGAGACTCAGTTTCCTCATGTATAAAATGGGGCAATACCAGCATTTATCTTCAGGGTTGTTAGGCAGCTTAAATTCACATACATAAAAGGATTAGGAACTGTGCCTGCCATTGTAAGAATTTAATAGAGTTTAGATTTTATTCTTATTCCTTCAGATTGTCAACAATTTAAGGGAAGGCAAGCTGTAGCACTGGACAGATGGTTGTTCCAAGAATAAGTGTCTTCTATATATAACAAAAGTGTGGAAGAATGCTAAACATGTCAACACCATTCCTGAAAGACTCAGTTGTAGCATAAGTGTAATTAACTCAAGTGATCTATTTGTAGTCTGATAAATTTAAAAGTTTATTAAGGAAGAAGTGTTGAGATCAGAAAAGACAACTGTTGACATGATTTTATAAATTTATAAAACATAGAAATACATATTTATTTTTAAAACTTTTCAGAAAAAAGGAATGAGAAAGTGTTGAGGGAGGAAAAACTTCCTTCTGCTCAGTTAGGTTCTGTGATGGGCCTGAGGATTCAATTGACAAAAGACACGTTAACAAAAGAAAAGCATTCAGATTTAATTTTGTGTATGTACATGAGAGTCTTCAGCTGGAAAATGAAAACCCAAAGAAGCTCTTAGGCCCAAAAGCTTATATCCATTTTTACACAAAGAAGGATCGATTGTGGGGACGTGACAAGACACAGGAGCTCGGGCTGGGGGCGGTATATCATGGGATAGTGACTAGGAACTAAATGGAGGGAGCTAATGAAAGATTGGGGTAATGTTTTAAAATGTCTTTTCTCTTTATAGATAGCACTTTAAGTTTAACCTATGTTTTGCCTGCCAACTGGAACTGGACCTCTTTTTTGTGCTGCCTCTGGTCTTCATTGTGGCCCACAGGCTTCTCTCTAGTTGTGGCGGGCAGGCTCCAGAGTGTGTGGGCTGTGTAGTCCCAGCAGGGGTTTAGTTGCCCTGTGGCATGTGGGAATCTTAGCTCCCTGACCAGGCTTCACATCTGGAACCTGTATCCCCAACTCTGTAAGGCAGAATCTTTTTTCTTGTTTGGCTGCGCTTGGTCTTGCCTGTGGTCTGTGTGAGCTTCTCAT
Source organism: Oryx dammah (assembly GCF_014754425.2). Taxonomy (NCBI): domain Eukaryota; kingdom Metazoa; phylum Chordata; class Mammalia; order Artiodactyla; family Bovidae; genus Oryx; species Oryx dammah. Next base: position 36,300,248 of record NW_024070213.1, on the reverse strand, counting down.
TGTGGCGGCTTCTCTTGTTAAGGAGAATGGGCTCTAGAGTACAGGCTCAGTAATTAACGGCGTTCTGGCTTACTTGCACCGCCGCATATGGAATCTCCCCAGACCAGGGACTGAACTCATGTCTCCTGCATTGGCAGGCAGATTCGTAACCTCTGGACCACCAGGGAAGGCCCTGGGATTATATTAGATGGTCTATTTGGACAGGAAATTTCAGCATCAATTTCCAATCTCTGGTAATAATGTCTTTTCTTCCCTTCACAGGGATGGCACCGTTCTTTGGGGAAATTTCGTGTTCTGCTTTTAGGTAGAATCAGTCACAGAGCCCTTCCTGTATCTGCTGTTTCTCAAGTGCCTTCAACTTAAAATAACCTGCCAAAGCAGCATGTTTTGGAAAGTCATGTTCTGAACCTTTCAGAAGAAAAGTGGGTGATACACTATCAGTATCAAACTCTATAACATTAAATGGAACAGTTTGGTACTGCCGGAAGAATAGACAGATTAACTCAGTAGTAGGGAAGTCTCTTCCCTCCCGCCTCCCCACCACCACCACCGCTTTCCCAAGCAGGTTCCCGAATAGTATACAGTATAAGAACTTAAAAGATGGTAAAGGTAACTTTTCAAAACAGGAGGGAAAGGGACTAGTCACTGAATGATTATGGAGCAAGTGGGTAATATTTTGGAAAGAATACACAAACTTCTGTATGATTATCAGCTAAAATAAACTTCAGCTGGATTGAAGACTTTAGGGTGAAATTATGAAAGCACATGACACCTAGAAGGGCTGCTTATATGATCTTGGAAGGGAAGTTTTCTTTCTTTTTTATTTTTAATTAGAAAATAAATACTTTACAATATTGTGATGGTTTCTGCCATATATAACATGAATCAGCCATAGGTAATACATACGCCCCATCCCTCTTGAACCTCCCACCCACCTCCCTCCCCATCCCACCCCTCTAGGTTATCACAAGCCCTGGCTTTGGGTTCCCGGCATCATACAGTGAAAGTTTTCTTTCTGAGAAAGCAAAATTTTTTTAAAAAAATCAACATATTTAGTCTGGGTAAAAATTAACTCTGGAAGGAACACTGTATACACACATAATGGAAACTGGGCGATTTTGATCTGTAATTAAATTTCAAAAAATTCATTCTAAACAAAATAATAAATGTATTTGTGTAGAAGGATGTTAACTGACATAGTACCCACATTAGTAAAACTTGCCAAACATCCTAAATGTTCCATAATAGGGGAATATTTTAAATAAATTGTTGGTTCCCTGTTCTATACCCATCCTGGACAAATCAAGAAGTGGCAATAAAACTACATTTAGATATATAACCATAAAAAACAACAATGAAAAAAGTTTAAGTGATTGTTCTGGACAGTAAGAATTAGCAATAAGCGAGCTATTTTTTGGTAATTTTATGCCTTTCAATACTGACTTTTAACTGATATACATCTCTTCAGTTCAGTTCAGTCGCTCAGTCGTGTCCAACTCTTTGCAACCCCATGAACTGCAGCACTCCAGGCTTTCCTATCCATCACCAACTCCTGGAGTTTACCCAAACTCATGTCCATTGAGTCGGTGAGGCCATCCAACCATTTCATCCTCTGTCATCCCCTTCTCCGCCTGCCTTCAATCTTCCCCAACATCAAGGTCTTTTCAAATGAGTCAGCTCTTCACATCAGATGGCCAAAATATTGGAGTTTCAGCTTCAACATCAGTCCTTCCAATGGACACCCAGGACAGATTTCCTTTAGGATGGACTGGTTGGATCTGCCTGCAGTCCAAGGGACTCTCAAGAGTCTTCTCCAACACCACAGTTCAAAAGCATCAATTCTTCGGCGCTCAGCTTTCTTTATAGTCCAAATCTCACATCCATATATGACCACTGGAAAAACCATAGCCTGGACTAGACAGACCTTTGTTGACAAGCAACGTCTCTGCTTTTTAATATGCTGTCTAGTTGGTCATGACTTTCCTTCCAAAGAGAAAGCGTCTTTCAATTTCATGGCTGCCATCACCATCTGCAGTGATTCCGGAGCCCCCAAAAATAAAGTCTGACACTGTTTCCACTGTTTCCCCATCTATTTGTCATGAGGTGATGGGACCAGATGCCATGATCTTCATTTTCTGAATGTTGAGCTTTAAGCCAACTTTTTCACTCCCCTCTTTCACTTTCATTTTTGGAATATTAAATAATAATATTTATTTACATTATCATTATTAGAATTATATATTAACATTAACAACCAATATATTAAGTACTATAAAGAATTATAAACAATTGATATTAATAGAATTAATATTAATAATCATTTATTTAATGATATTAAGTAAATATTTGGATATTTATTACCATTTTGAAGTTCTCATCAGGTAAGTCTTTTACTTCCTTTCTCAGGTTTATTCCTAAGTATTTTATTTTATTTTATTGGATGTCATTTTATGAGTTTGGAAATTAAGCCTTTGCTATTTGCATCATTTACAAGTAATTTCTCCCATTCTGTAGGTTGTCTTTTCATTTTGTGTATGGTTTCCTTGCTATGCAAAAGCTTATAAGTTTGACTAGGTCCCATTTGTTTATTTTTGGTTTTATTTCAATTGCCTTGGGAGACTGATCTAAGAAAACATTGGTATGATTTCTTTAACATTCTCATTGTAAGAGATTGACTTGCCTGTGTTCTTTTCTAGGAGTTTTAGGGTGTCATGTGTCTTTAAGCCATTTTGAGCTTACTTTTCTGTGCAGTGTAAGGGTGTGTTCTAACTTCATTGATTTGCATGCAATCAAATGTCCAACTTTCCCAACACCACTTGCTCAAGAGACTATCTTTGCTCCACTGTATACTCTTGTGTCCTCTGTTGAAGATTAATTGACCATAGGGGTGTGGGGTTTATATCTCAGCTCTTTATTCAGTTCCACTGAGCCACATGTCTGTCTTCATGCCAGTACTACACTTTTCTGAATACTGTAGCTTTGTAGTATTGTCTGAAGTCTTGGAGGGTTAGGCCTCCTGCTTTGTTCCTTTTCTTCAGGATTGCTTTAGCAATTCTGGGTCTTTTATATTTTTATATATTTATAAAATATATAAATCTGGGGATTATTTGTTCTAGTTCCATGAAAAAATGTTATGGATAATTTGATAGGAATCACATTAAATCTTCATACTGCTTTGGGTAATATTGCCATTTTAACAATATTAATTCTTCCAATCTAAGAGCATTGTTATCTTTCCATTTCTTTGAATCATCTTCAATTTCCTTTATTACCACTTAAAGTTTTCAGCATATAAGTCTTTTACCTCCTTGTTCAGTTTTATTCCTAAGTATTTTTTTTAAGATGTGATTTTATAAGGAATTATTTTTTAGCTTCCCTTTTTGACATTTCATTGTTAGTGTAAAGAAATGAAACTGGTTTCTGTATGTTAATCTTATATCTTGCTATTTTGCTGAAATCATTGATCAGTTCTAGTAGCTTTTGTGTGGAGTCTTTAGGATTTTCTATATACAGTATTATGTCATCTGTGTTAATAACAATTTAACCTCTTCCCTTCCAATTTGGATACATTTTGTTTCTTTTTGTTTGATTGATGTAGGTAGGACTTCCAGTACTATGTTGAATAGAAGTGATGAGAGTGGGCAGCTTTGTCTTGTTCCAGATTTCAGTAAGACTTTCAGCTTTTCACTGTTGAGTTTTATATTGGCTGTGGGTTTGTCATAAGTAGCTTTTATTATGTTGAGATATGTTCCCTCTATACCCACTTTGGTAAGAGTTTTTAGCATGAATGGATGTTGAATTTTGTCAAATACTCTTTCTGCATCTATTAAGATCATCATGTGGTTTTGGTCTTTTCTCCTGTTGATGTGGCGTATCACATTGATCTGTGTATGTTGAACCATCCTTGTGACCCTGAAGTGAATTCAACTTGGTCACGGTATATGATTTTTTACATATTTTTAAATTCAGTTTGCTAATATTTTGTTAAGAACTTTCATATCCATATTCATGAAAGATATTGGCCTGTAATTTTCTCTTTTGGTAGTGTCTCTGCCTGGTTTTGGTATCAGGGTGATGGTGGCTTCATAGAATGCCTTTGGGAATGTTCCCTCCTTTTCAATCTTTTGGAAGAGTTTGATAAGGATCAGTAAAAGTTCCTCTTTGTATGTTTGGTAGAACTTGGTTGTGAAGCCATCTGGCCCTGGACTTTTGTTTGTAGAGAGTTTTAGAATTACAGATTTTGTTTTACTGCTAGTGTTTCGTCTGTTCAGATTATCTATTTCTTCTTGATTCAGTTTTGGTGGGTGGTATATTTCTAGGAACTTGACTATTTCTCATAGATTGTTGAGTTTGTTGGCATATAATTCTTCATAGTATTCTCTTATGGTTTCTAAAATCTCTGTGGCATCAGTTGTTATTTCTTTTTCACTTTTTATATTGTTTATTTAGGTTCTCTCTCTTTTCTTCTTAGTTAGTCTGGCCAGAGATTTGTCAATTTTTTTTACCCTTTCAAAGAACCAACTTTTGGTTTAATTGATTTTTTCTACTTTTTAATCTCTATTTTATTTATTTCCTCTCTGATTGTTATTGTTCCCTTCCTTTTTTGGACTTTTGGTTTTGTTTGTTCTTTCTCTAATTCTTTTAGGTGGTAGATCAGGTTGTTCATCTGAAATTTCTTGGTTTGTGAGGAAGGCCTGTGTCATTATGAGCCTCCCTCTAAGAACTGCCTTTGCTGCCTCCTACAGATTTTGTATGGTTGTGTTTTTATTGTCATTTGTCTCAAGGTATTTTTTAATTTCCTCTTTGATTTCATCAACCTATCAGTTTTTTAGTAAGATGCCATTCATTTTCCATGTAATCCTTTTTTTTCTCATTTTTCTGTGATTGGTTTCCAGTTTTATGCTGGAATCTGACACTGTCTTTTGATTGGTACATTTAGTCCATTGACACTTAAGGTAATTTTTGGTAGATATGTATTTATTACCAGTTTAAACCTTTTTTCCAGTGGATTCTTTCCTTCTTCTTTGTTCCTTTCTGTTTTTCCTTTTGTGGTTTAATGATTTCCTTTTCTGTTATGCTTATGTTCTCTTCTTTTCGGTTTTTGTGAATCTGTTGTATGTTTTTGATTTTCACTTTTCAAGTATTGTTAACCCCTTCCTATATCTACTTGCTATGGACTGAAATTCATATATGTTCAAACACATTATAGAAGAAAGAAATCTACATTTTCTTACTCTCCTCCACATTTTATGATTTTTGATGTCCTCTTTTACATCTTCATGTTTATCCTTTTGCTGTTTGTTATGGTTATCATTGTCTCAAAAAATGTTTTTTTGATTTTTAAAAATATGTACAATGGCTTACTAAGTGATTCACTTCCTAATTGTGATTTTCTGTTTCCTATAGAATCTTATTTCTCTTCACTTAAAGAAGACCTTTCAATATTTCTTTTAGGATATGTTTAGTATTGCTGTATTCTTTCAGATTTTGCATGTCTGAGAAACTCTTTTTCTCTCCTTCTATTCTAAATTGTAATCTTGCTGAGTGGAGTAAGCTAGGTTGCAGATTTTCCCCTTTCAAGACTTTGAATACATCTTTACATTCCCTTCCAGACTACAATATTTCTGTAAAGAAATCAGTGATAGCCTTATGGGGATTCCCTTGTAATTAAGTCTTTGTTTTTCTCTTGCTGCCCTAAGATTTTTAATTATTTATTTTTGTCTGTGCTGAGTCTTCGTTGCTGCATATAAGCTTTCTCTGGTTGTGGCGAATGGGGGCTACTCTCTTTGAGTGTGCAGGTTTCTCACTGCAGTGGCATCTCCTGTTGTGGAGCACAGGCTCTAGGGCATCATGTGGGCTCAGTAGTTGTAGCTCATGGCCTCAAGACCACAGGCTCAGCAGTTGTGGCACACAGGCTTAGTTGCCCCATGGCATATGGAATCCTCCCAGACCAGGAATCAAATCTGTGTCTCCTGCATTGGTAGGCAGATTCTTAACCACTGGACCACCAAGGGAGTTTGAAAATCTTCTCTTTACTTTTGCCATTTTAATTATATGTTTTGGTGTTAGTTCAGTTTGGGTTCATTTTATTTGGGACTCTCTGTGCTTCCTTTATATGGATATATTTCCTTCTTTAGGAGTAGGATGTTTTCAGCTATAATTTCTTCAGATACATTTTTGGTCTCCTTTTCTCTTTCTTCTCCTTCCAGAATTCCTATTATGCATAGTTTGGCATGCTTTATGGTATCCCATATGTCTCTTTTATTGCTGTCATTTTTTTTTTTTTGGCTTTTTGTCTGCTGTTCTAAGTGGGTGATTTCTATTATTTTGTCTTCCAGGTCACATATTCATTCTTCCACATTAATCAATCTGCTATTCATTGCCTATAGCTCACCTTTTGTCTCAGCAAGTGAGTTTTCTAATTTTTCTTGGCTCATCTTTATAGCTTCTAGTGCCTTTTTACAATAATCTGCATTTCTATTGATATTCTTAATTTCTTCAATATTTTTATTAGCTCCTTTTTGAACTCAGAGTCTGTCAGAGTAAAGAAGTCTGTTTCATTTTTGTCCTTTCAGGAGAGTTCTCTTGATCTTTTAACTGGAAGTAGTTCCTATGCTTCTTCATTTTACTCATATTTCTCTTGCTCTGTGAGTTAAGGAGAAATAATTATTTACTATAGTCTTGGAGGGCTATTTTTATATGGGAGGATCCAATTTTACCCTGCATGGGTTTAGTATTTTTGATATGAGGGCTGTTTTAGTATGCATGCCTGTCATCTCTTTCCTCAGTGTGTCCTGGCCATTATCCCCTAATAAGAGGGACTGACTGGTGTTGGGTGACCAGCAACTACTGGTCCTCTTTTTTGCTCAGTGGTGTCACAGCCCCGTCACAGGTAGGGTCTGCTCCCTAGCTGTTGCAGTTGAAGACTCCAAATCCATTTCTGAGCTGTGTTTCTGAGCTGAGGTTCCAGGTAAGTGGGATTGGAGCCTGCCACCCATTGTGTAGGCTCACGAAGTACTCTGTTGTGGGTACTGCCCTTGGCCCCACCTCAATTGTGAGAATGATGACAATCAGTTTTCGTTTCCCTCAGGCATTGTTTCCACCAGAACTTATCCACTGAAGTCAGGTCCCAGGATGGCCATGCTCATGCATCTAGACACCCCAGGGGAGCTAAGGAGGAAGTGCAGACCTTGGCCCAGCCAGCCCCCAGTGGATGTGCCCACAAAGTTCACAGTTGCTAAGGCCAGACCTATCCCAGCTGCAGAAGCACCCATGTCCACTTGGATGTCCCACAGGCTCTGAGTTTACAAAGCTCGCAGCAGAGACCATAAATCTATGGTTTGTGACAGGGAGACATTTCAGCCCTGCGCACTAAGTCATGCAGGCCCCGGGGTTTGCTATGATTTCAGCCCCACTTCTGTGTGTGGTCAACCCACTGGTACCTGTTCCTAGAGCCCCCGAGGTGGTGGCTGGCACAGGATCCCTCAGAGGTGGCAGCAGGTGCATGGGGAAAGAGGCTGTGGTAGTGGTTCCTGCCTCCTTTGTGTTCCCATTAGGAATGGGGGCTTCTCTGGTGTCTCAGATGGTAAAGAATCTGCCTGCAATGCAGGAGACCTAGGTGCAACCCCTGGGTTGGGAAGACCCCCTGGAGGAGGGAATGGCAACCCATTCCATTTCCTTTTTTTCTCTTTCATCCTACTCAGTTACATGGAGATCTCTCTTATCTGTTCAGGTGTCAGAGGCTTTCTCACAGTGAGCAGTTGGCATTCTGTGAGAACTGTTCTGTATGTAGATGTATTTTTAATGTATTTGTGGTAGGGGGTGAGCTCCACATCCCTGTACTCCACCTCCTTGATTGCAGACCCCCCCTTTTTTTTGTATTTCTGAATTTTCAATAAGGAATATAAAGTTCCTTTATAATCATAAAACTAATTGATTGGTTGGTACGAGTTAATTGTGGTTTCAGACTGTGAATTTCAAATCATTGTAACTAGGCTCAAACACATCTTTATTAGTAAAAATAAGAACCATTACACAATCAACACATTTTTGCCAATGAGAAATAAGTTTTTTATTTCGGTAGTGTAAAAATCCATGCCTCGGGATTTGACAAACGCTTAGAAAACATTTTCTGTCTCCTGCTGGTTGTGGAAAGGTTTTCCATGCAAGAAGTTGTTGAGATGCTTGAAGAAGTAGTTGGTGAGAGGTCAGGTGAATACGGTGGACGAGGCCCAATTCATTCAACTTTTGAAGTGTTGGCCGTGCGACATGTGGTCAGGCATTGTTGTGGAGAAGAACTGGGCCCTCTCTGTTGACCGCTGCAGGTGCTGCAGTTTTCGGGGCATCTCATTGGTTTGCTGAGCATACTTCTCAGATGTAATTGTTTCGTTGGGATTCAGAAGTAGTGGGTCAGACTGGCAGCAGACCACCAAACAGTGACCATGACCTTTTGTGGTGCAAGTTTGGCCTTGGGAAGTGCTTTGGAGCTTCTTCTTGGTCCAGCCTCTGAGCTGGTCATCGCTGGTTGTTGTGTAAATCCACTTTTCATTGCATGTCACAATCCAATTGAGAAAAGGTTTGTTGTACAGAATAAGAGACGACAACTCTTTAAAACAATGATTTTTTTTATTTTCAGTCAACTCATGAGGCACCCACTTATGGAGGTCTTTCACCTTTCCAATTTGCTTCAAACGTTGAATGACTGTAGAACGGTCGATGTTGAGCTCTTTAGCAACTTCTCGTGTAGTTTAAGAGGATAAGCTTCAGTGATGGCTCTCAATTGGTCGTTGTCAGCTTCTGATGCCCAGCCACTAGGCTCAACTTCAAGGCTCTCATCTCCTTTGTAAAATCTCTTGAAGCACCACTGCACTATATGTTGGTTAGCAGTTTCTGGGTCAAAAGTGTTGTTGATGTTGTGAGTTGTCTCTGCTGCTTTACCACCCATTTTGAACTTGAATAAAAAATCTCTTGAGTTTGCTTTTTGTCTAACATCATTTTTATAGTATAAAATAAATATAGACAGCAAGTAGTAAGTCATTACCAAAACAAAAAATAAAGTGAGAAATGTGCATTAAAATGTATAACATAACCAGATTTATTTAAGAATATATTTCAATATCAAATGGCAAATTTCAACAATGCAAAACTGCAATTCCTTTTGCACCAATCTAACAAAAACAAAACATGCTAATAATGTTATTATAAAGAAACAGAATAGCATTTTTTCTATGTAAATATTATGAACTTTATTATCTTACATATAATCTGATATGTATCCATCCATTTTCTTGCCTCCCCAAGAAGATATTTCAGGCACTGTAACTATGTCTTTCTTGATCTTTGTTAAATAGAATACTATAGATTCCCACAAATAACTAAACAATCAAGTAATCATATGCTATTGGTCTAGATGTCAGTTCTGATAGGAAGTTTTTTGGGTTACTGCTCACTCAACCAAGTAGTAAATGAGATTTCCAAGAGTTCACTTAAATTATAAGTTTACATAATCTAGGCTTCTTATTTATGTTTTTTAAAAATATTCTATCACAAAAATTATTTTGATGTATTTACACTCAAGATAATATGCAACAGATTTCTTCCTTAATAGGAGTGTGTGTGTGTGTGTGTGTGTGTGTGTGTGTGTGTGTGTGTCACTCAGTCATGTCTGACTCTGTGATCCCATGGACTGTAGCCCATCAGGCTCCTCTGTCCATGGAATTCTCCAGGCAAGAATACTGGAGTTGATTGCCATGTCCTCCTCCAGGGGAACTTCCTGACTCAGGGATTGAACCCAGGTCTCCTACATTGAAGGAAGGTTCTTTACCATCTGAGCCACCAGGGAAGACATATGGGAAAGACTGTTTAACAGCCAGGCGCTAGGACTGCCCACGTTTCAATTCAATGCCAGAAACACATAGGTGGACAAGGATTTAACAACTTTTTATGGTCTGTCTCAACACACACTTACTTAAGCTATGGTCAGTTCAGTTCAGTTGCTCAGTCGTGTCTGACTCTTAGTGACCCCATGGACTGCAGCACGCCAGGCTTCCCTGTCCATTGCCAACACCCAGAGTTTACTCAACTCATGTCCATTAAGTTGGTGATGCCATCCAATCATCTCATCCTCTGTCATCCCCTTCTCCTCCCGCCTTCAATCTTTCCCAGAATCAGGGTCTTTTCCAAGGAGTCATTTCTTCGCATCACATGGCCAAAGTATTGGAGTTTCAGCTTCAGCATCAGTCCTTCCAATGAATATTCAGTACTGATTTCCTTTAGGATTGATGGGTTGTATCTCCTTGCAGTCCAAGGGGCTCTCAAGAGTCTTCTCCAACACCACAGTTCAAAAGCATCAATTCTTTGGTGCTCAGCTTTCTTTATAGTCCAACTCTCACATCCATACATGACTACTGAAAAAAACCATAGCCTTGACTAGATGGACCATCTCTGCTTTTTAATATGCTGTCTAGGTTGATCATAGCTTTTCTTCCAAGGAGTAAGCATCTTTTAATTTCATGGCTGCAGTCATCATCTGCAATGATTTTGGAGCCCCCAGAAATAAAGTCTGTCACTGTTTCCATTGTTTCCCCATCTATTTGCCATGAAGTGATGGGGCCAGATGCCACAATCTTAGTTTTCTGAATGTTTAGTTTTAAGCCAACTTTTTACTCCCCTCTTTCACTTTCATCAAGGGGCTCTTTAGTTCTTCTTCACTTTCTGCCATAAGGGTGGTGTCATCTGCATATCTGAGGTGATTGATATTTCTCCCGGCAATTTTGATTCCAGTTTGTGCTTCTTCCAGTCCAGCATTTCTCATGATGTACTCTGCATATAAGTTAAATAAGCAGAATGACAATATACAGCCTTGACGTAGTCCTTTCCCTATTTGGAACCAGTCTGTTGTTCCATGTCCAGTTCTAACTGTTGCTTCTTGACCTGCATACAGATTTCTTAGGAGGCAGATCAGGTGGTCTGATATTTCCATCTCTTTAAGAATTTTCCACAGTTATTTGTGATCCACACAGTCAAAGGCTTTGGCATAGTCAATAAAGCATAAGTAGATGTTTTTCTGGAACTCTCTCACTTTTTTGGTGATCCAACGGGTGTTAGCAATTTGATCGCTGGTTCCTCTGCCTTTTCTAAGTCCAGCTTGAACATCTGGAAGTTCACAGTTCACATACTCTTGAAGCCTGGCTTGGAGAATTTTTGCATTACTTTGCTAGCCTGTGAGATGAGTGCAACTGTGTGGTAGTTTAAGCATTCTTTGGCATTGCCTTTCTTTGGGATTGGAATAAAAACCGACCTTTTCCAGTCCTGTGGCCACTGCTGAGTTTTCCAAATTTGCTGGCATATTGAATGCAGCACTTTCATAGCATCGTCTTTTAGGATTTGAAACAGCTCAACTGGAATTGCATCACCTCCACTAGTTTTGTTTGAAGCTATGGTCAGAGCCCTCCAAATTGACTAGTGGCTGGGTATTAAATAAAAGAGGCAGCCAAGGCTTACAAACATATGATATAACCTGTGATGCAGGTTTGATCCCTTAATCAACAAGATCCTCTGGAGTTGGAAATGGCAACTGACTCCAGTGTTTTTCCCTGGAAAATCCCATGGACAGAGGAGCCTGGTGGGCTACAGTCTATGGGATTGCAAAGAGTTGGACACTACTGCATGACTGAGTAGGCACACACGCTACCCCCACCCTCAAAAAAAGAAAAAAACAAACCAACAAAACCAAACAATCTGAAAATACTTGAGGCTCGCATAACCTAAACTCACAATTCTAGGAAATCATCAACTCTCCAGAATTACGAGTTTTCCATTGTTCCTTCTGCCTACATCCCTATTCCTTCCTGGACCTGGGCAGTTGGGTCGGGCAGTTGGCTATTTTTGACATGATTTCCCTTTCAAGGATGCCTTTTAACTTAGGTTTGGTCATGGGACCAAAGCCTGGCCATCTGTATATTCATTCCAGCCCACTGACCACAGAAGAGAGTCCATGTGAACCAAGCTGAAACAGAGGCCTGATCAATGGAGATTTTTCTGGGAGTTACTAGGAAACAGAGAAACTCTCTTTTGATTGTTAATTGCCAGGTACAAGAGCAATATGTGCTTGGAGGTTTTGAGCATCAGTATGGGGAAGAAGGTCCATTAGAGGATAAAACCCACTTAGAGAAAAACGGAGCTGAGAGATGGAAAGAGGGAGAGGCAAAGAACAGCGACAAATAGAGTCAGAGAGACTGACAGTGTTGATGACGTTGGATGTGATATGAGCAGAAGGAAACCTTTACCAGGTTAAGCCACTGATATTTTAGAGTTGCTATAGCAGTTAGCACACCCTGATGAACACACCCTAAAATGTGTAAAGTAGTATGTATCTCCCTTCCCAGTGGTTTTATTTATTTGGCTGAGCCAGGTCTTAGTTGTAGCATGCAGGATCTTCTAGCTTTGTTGCAGCACATGGGATCTTTAGTTGCAGCATGCGAACTCTTAGCTGTGGCATGTGGGTTCTAGTTGCCTGACCCAGGATTGAACCCAGGCCCCTGCATTTGGAGTGTGGAATCTCAGCCACTGGATTGCCACAGAAGTACCCTCCAGTGGTTTTAGAACACTGGATCTTCTACCCACTCTTTCCAATTTAGAAAGTAATTAAGGGCATATGTTTTTAGAGGAAGTTTAACATGTTAAATAAAAACCCCAAACTAGTAGTTACTACAAAATATAGTTTAATTTCACTCTTCATTATTTCCCACAAAATTTAAAAAATACCAACATACAGACAAGAGCAAGTGAAACAGAAAAGACCTTAAAAGTTGTATAAAAGACAGACCTAAACTCAATATTGTATGAGCAGTGACACACACACACACCAAATACTCTGAAATGAATTCAGAAAGCATGTCCCCAGTTGGATGAGTTTCACATCTGGAATGATCCTAAACAAAAATTCTTATTTTATGTGGAAAGGATCTTCCCAGACTTCTCTTAAGAAAGCATTCCTTATTAAACAGAGGCAGACTTATTCTAGGCACAAAAGTCCTAAATGCCTCTCCTAGGCCTCACGGAACTTAGAAAAATCAATGAAAACAAAGCCCTATAGGGATGAGAAAGTGACACCTAGTGGCCACCCAGCAGGTTTTCTTTATGGCTTCTGATAATTCTACCAATGAGATGTCAGCCCTGCTCGTGCCCACAATATTATGTTCGGCAAACCTGAGTCTCTAATTCCAGAGCCCAGCAATGACCTACCTGAATGACAGATTCCTCTTTAGAACAGGATCTGAAACTGGACCCATTAAACATGGGCTGATACCTAGAGACTGGCTATTTTATATACTTGTGCCCTAGACTCTATGGAGATTTCTCATTATGACATCCAATGAACACAGCCTCTTCCCATTGTGACACTGTAATTACAACTTCCCTTTATTTCTGTTTAGTTACCAAAGTCTGTTCTGTATCTTCCTGTTTGTCTTTGTGTTTATCAGTGATTTCCAAATTTAGTGACTACTACAGTGTATACCTCAAGTTTTATTTGATTTCAGGTTAACGAATGTTTAATACTTCTAAGTTTACTAATTTCAAAAAAGTTTTAAATTTGATACATTGATAAAGGTTCACAGTTATTTACATTGAACCGAGGATCAATAAATGTTCTTTATAGCAGTTAGAGGTAAACACCATACTTAATAGTATAAATTTTGATCTATTTAAATAATATCCATTTAATAAAATGTCTAAGAGCAGGGGTGAATAATGAAAATATAATGTGTATCACATGTGTAATTTAAAACTTTCTAGTAGTCACATTAGAAAAGTAAGAAAATAAAATTAATTTTAATGTTTAATTTGGTATATCCAAAATATTATTTGAACATGTAATCAATATAAAGTTGTTATGTGATATTTTATATTCCTTTTTTTTTAATACTAAGTCTTTGAAATCTGATATATGGCACCCCACTCCAGTACTCTTGCCTGGAAAATCCCATGGACGGAGGAGCCTGGTAGGCTGCAGTCCATGGGGTCGTGAAGAGTTGGACATGACTGAACGACTTCACTTTGACTTTTCACTTTCATGCATTGGAGAAAGCAATGGCAAGGTATTCTTGCCTAGAGAATCCCAGGGATGGGGGAGCCTGGTGGGCTTTCATTGATGGGGTCGCACAGAGTCGGACACGACTGAAGTGACTTAGCAGCAGCAGCAGCAGCGCACATTTTATATTCACAGCACATTTCAGTACATACGAGTCATGTTTCCAGTTTTCAGTAGCCACATGTGGCCAGTGGCTATCATACTGAACTGAATATTTCTAGCATCTGATTATGGGTTTGAGTCCTATGGGTGAGAATCATTACTCCACAGGAAGTAAATGGAGAGATCAAACCTCTTTTTACAAATAAGGAAACTGAGGTACAGAGAGTTAAAATGGCTTTCTTGAGGTCACACAGAGAAATTTAGTTGCCAGGCTCTCCCGATCCAGGCATGTAGGTAATTCTTAGAATTACCCATGTAGGTAATTCTTAGAATTAAAAAAATAAATAAATAAGATAGTATTCTTTTTAGGATATTTGATTAAATTGGTAGATATTTTCACCAACATGTAAGAAATTAATTGGTTCGAGTAAATAAAACAGCATAATGTAAAGCATAAAAAATATGTCACTCTTAACAGCAATCAAATGTAAATAGAATGCTTGAAGAAAGCACTGAACTTAGAGCTACAGTATCATACAATGCTTGGAGTGAATTCTGGGGGCAGAGCAAGAAGATAAACATCAGAGTGGGTTACTAAAGGATCAAAGCATTCAATTCAAAGCAATTCAATTACTATCCACGCATAAGTCTATGGAATAACCTCTCCTCTTACAAACAGAGAGAACTGCTACTGTGCAAGCAGGAACGACCAGCTTCGAGAAAGTCTGCCTCTCAGATCCCTGGATCATGAGGATTGCCCCCACCTCCTTGGGAGGTCAAGGGGTCACAGTCACCTATCCTGCTACACTGGCTTAGGCTGACTCTGGAGATTTAGCACAATCTGCAGTAGTCCAGACTCCTGAAATGTTACCTCTGTAGGCAGACCTCTCTATCTGACTTAGAGAACAGGTGTATCTGTCACGCTTCTTCAGACTTATCATGCTTGTGTGCATGTGTGCGTGTGTGTGCTCAGTAGTGTCCAACTCAGACTGTAGCCCACCAGGCTCCTCGGTCCATGGAGATTCTCCAGGCAAGAATACTGGAGTGGGTTGCCATTTCCTCCTCCAGGGAATCTTCCCGACCCAGGGATCAAACCCAAGTCTCTTATCTCTTCTGTATTGGCAGGCAGATTCTTTACCAATGAGCCACTTGGGAAGCCCCAAATATCCTGCACAGGCTGCTACAAACCAATACCCCCATCTTGTAGGATTTTTTGGCTTTGGCTTATTCTACACTTGAATGTCCCCCAAGTTCTCAAATGCCAGAACCAGGGGTGGTGCTGAACCTCTGACATTACTGGAACATTGCATTGGCTCAAGACAACAGGTCAATACCTGCTTTTGCCCAAGTGGCCTCTGCAAATGTCACATGAGAAGGAACATGTCATTTTGGTTGTGATGTTACTATGTTGTCCATTAACGTGTCTGAAAGTTTAATCTGTTGCAGCCTAAGGATGTCTATGTAAGGTAAAAAGGGTGCCTTGTTTGGTGAGAGGCTCTCAGGAAAATCTGCTGCAGAGGGACAGCAGGACACAGAAAACTGGAGTTGATCCCCAGGGATTTCTCCATTAGTTTCCTAGCCTATCTTACTTTTACTTGCAAGGCACAAAAGAGAATATATGGGAATACACTTGGTAAACTAGAAAGAGCTATTAAAACCATAGGTATTATGGAACCATTATAATATTACAGTATTATGATCTTCAAACATGTAGATATACATACAGTATTTTAAATATCCTTAATTCTTACACTCAATTTGAGCCACTTCTAGATTACTGGTTTTAAAACCACTTTCAATTTTTAATTATAGCTGGAAAATTGGTTTTAAATTCTTTCTCACTGCCTCATGGTTTTAAAAATGTACTTGTCATTTATGTAATTAGCTTTGGTTACAAGCAATAGTAACTGTAATTTCCTAATAATTTAGAGTCAACAACCAGTTCCTAGGTCACTTAACTAATCATTTAACTAATGAGACTATTGTTTTCCCAAATGTGTATAAAGAAACTGGTTTACACACATTAAACATTAAAAGACATATGAACTTAACTGTGACATTATGCAAGACATTGAATCTGCCTGGACCCACTTCTTCCACTAAGACTAATCTGTTGCTAAATACCTTTTCAGCATCAGAAACCTGTTCTATCTGTAATAAAAATTTTGAGTGGTTCTATTAAGAGTAAATCTTAATACTCTTGAGTATTAAGGCAAAGGCTAATCACCCAGCTATAGGGCCTAAAATCTTTCCTTTTCTGTAAGCAAAGATGAAACTTTCTCAGCTTTTCCTTTTGAATTTTAAATAAGAAATCATCTCACTTAAAATCTATCTCAAAGTGCACAATTGAGCATAACTATTGTGGTTCTGTACTTGCCCAAGTCCACAAAGACTACTACAGTATTCATTGTGATCACAATTACAAATTGCACTATCCCTTTAAATGTTCAAGTACTCACTATTTTCTTAAAGTGGATAAGCCCTGACCTCAGTGAAGGAAATATATGAGGAAAGGAAATGTTCCAAATTACACAAATCTTCTAAGTCAATTATAAATGAATCTCAGACACAAGGAAAATGTCCACACATTAAACTCCCCAAACTCAAAACAACTGCACCATAAAATAAAAACAAAACCAAAACAGATACATGTGGCATTCTTGGTTAAAAAGACTTTAGCAAAAATATAGATAGCAACTAGTGGGTTTGAAGCCATGTCAATGACTAAAACAGTCTATAGAAAATTCTGTGACTCTGAAGGGAAACATCACATTTCCCCAAATCCCTATTAAAGTCAGGAGCAAATCTATAAAAACTGGCAGACCATTAATAGGAATAAAAGATAAAAGCAGTATACAAAGGATACAAAGACTATATAGTCTTTTGTAAATGAAATGCTTCGAGACTTTTCTCATGTTTAGAGTTAAAAATCAAATGCTAGAGTGTCCAGTGGATGTCACTGAAGTCCCCGGGGTCTCCCAGGCCCCCCTCTGCTTCTAAGTAATTCATGAAGGCAGCCATGGCTGTGTCATCATTGTCACAGAGGGCTTCAAAGTCCAGCTGGACTCCTTCTCCTATCGAATTGAAATACAGGCTTGTGTAAGTACATTTGGAGGTTAAAAAATGAGTTATCATCAAAAATGGCAAAGCAAGGTTAGGATACCATACAATGTATTATTGAAGGCAAAGCATACGTTTTACAGATGCCAGATATATTTTTTAATGGGTTGCCTATTTTTATAACAATCTGCTGTCAGATAAATTGCACTTCACTCATTTGATGCACATAGGGGAGTTAGTCTATGAGTTTTCTAATAGAAAATAAAAGCACTAAGAGGTACAGAGTCTGAGATAGTTGGACGGTAAGGGCTGGGGTTTATTCCTGTGTATGTATAGAGCCTGGAAAGAGAAATTTAACTTTAATCTGCCTTGTGAAAATGCTTGTTTAACTCCAAAATGATAAGGCTGAGACAAAAGCATCACTTTCCAAAAATTTGAAAGACTCTAATAAAAGGAAGGAGTCCTCAGATTTTTGATTGAAAAAGGAAATAAAGAGGACCATGGAAATGTGTTTTAAATTAGATACTAAAGAGGTTCTAGAAATCCATGTTAAAACACAGTGAGAGATTAATCAAAGTTTTCTAAGTATCTTCCAAAGTACAATAGAATTTAAGATGATTAATATGTGGTTTTTGGAGAAGGAAATGGCAACCCAGTCCAGTATTCTTGCCTGGAGAATCCCATGGGCAGAGGGGTCTGGCAGGCTACAATCAATGGGACTGCAAAGAGTCAGACGTGACTTAGTAAGTGAGCATGCAATATGTGGTTCTGTGTGAACCTGAATGTCCACGTTCCTTCAAGGCTTTTGATTCTCAGGGCTTTCCCAGTGGCTCAGACAGTAAAGAATCTGCCTGCAGCGCAGGAAACCTGGGTTTGATCACTAAGTCGGAAAGATTCTCTGGAGAAAGAAATAGCTACCCACTCCAGTATTCTTACCTGGGGAATTCTAGGGACAGAGGAGTCTGAAGGGCTACAGTCCACGGGGTCCCAAAGAATCATACGACTGAGCAATTAACACTTTCACTTTCTTTTTTTCCCTCTGATTCTCTTTAACATTTATTTTCAGGAGATCAGAGGCAGTTATGGGGAGCATAAAATTGTATCCCTTCAAGTTTCTTTATTCAGATTTTGCATAGGTATAGTTAAAATGAATAATTATATCTTAAACTTTTTATGATTGGTATCTTTTAAAAATCTTTTTCTGGAGAATGGAATTTTTCCCTAAACATGAGAGCTTTAGTTTTATTTAAATTGTGTTTTAATAATACTCATAACAACTCAGTTGATAATCAGACTTTCAGTGACAGGTCCATTAAGTAGAATGTGCTGTGTGTGCTCAGATGCTTAAGTTGTGTCCAACTCTTTGTGACTCTATGGACTGTAGCTGACCAAGCTCCTCTGTCCGTGGGATTCTCCAGGCAAGAATACTGGAGTGTGTTGCCATGCCCTCTTCCAGCGGATCTTCCCGACCCAGGGAACAAACCTGCATTTCTCATGTCTCTTGCACTGACAGGCAGGTTCATTACCACTAGTACCACCTAAGTCACATACACTGAAAAATTAAGACCCTGAATGAAAAATCTTAGTTTTTTTTTAAGTAGTTGATTTTATAATGTGTTAGTTTTTGGTGTACAGCAAAGTGATTCATATATATATATTCTTTTTCAGATTCTTCTCCATTATAGTTTGTGATACTATATTGAATAGAGTTCCCTGAGCTATATAGTAGGACCTTGTTGTTAACCTATTTTATATATAGTAGTTTGTATCTGATAACCCCAAACTCCTAATTTATCCCTCCCCCTGCCTTTGTCCTTTGATAACCAGATTTGTTTTCTGTTTGTAAGTCTACTTCTGTCTTGTAAATAAGTTCATTAGTGTCTTTTTTTCAGATTCCACATGTGTGATACTATGTGATATTTGTCTCTCTCTGTCTGATCTACTTAATATGATAATCTCTAGGTGCATCCATGTTGCTACAAATGGCATTATTCCATTTTTTATGGCTGAGTAATATTCCATTGTGTGTATATATACCACATCTTCTTTATCCATTCATCTGTTGATGGGCATTTAGGTTGCTTCCATGTCTTGGCTATTGTAAATAAAGCTGCTACAAACATTGGGGTGCATGTATCTTTTCGAATTAGTTTTCTCCAGATATATGCCTATGAGTGGGACTGCTAGATCATATGGTAGCTCTATGTTTAGTTTAAGGAACCTCCATATGTTCTTCACAGTCATTGTACCAATATATGCTCCCACCAACAGGGTTAAAGGGTTCTCTTTTCTCCATGCCTTCTCCTACATATATTATTTGCAGAGATTTTGATGATGGTCATCCTGACCAGTGTGAGGTGATATCTCATTGTAGTTTGGGGGAAAACCTTCATTTTAAAGCTGTTCTTCTAATATGTTTGCATATGTAGAAATTTCCTAAACCTGAAACTATAGTGACTAAAAAAGCAGTTTTTGGAAAACCAAAATAGTGGTCAGTTGTGAAAGAAACCTTACCGAGGAGTGGTTCATGACTGAGGGGAGCAATAGCACTTTGGTTTTGCTTTGTAGCCTCTCGTTCCCCTATTTCAGATGGACTTAGGGTAATCAACTCCTTATCTGACATCTGTAACGACAAAATAAAAGACAGTACGTTTCCTATTTGAATGAAATAAAGATTTCTTAGCAGGTTTAACATGTGGGTGTGCCTTCATGAACAACATGGCAGTTTGCACTTACTGAGTGTCCTGTACTTAGTACTCCACAAATAAAATTTTCTTTCATGTTACAAATATTGTGAGGTCAAGAATCTGAGGCCTAAAGAGTCTAATATCTTGTCTAAAGTGTTGAAGCCATGATTCTAACCCAAGTCCTTCTGACTCCAAACCTCCCACATTATTCATAATCATAACTAAAGTACACAATTACACATATAAGGGAAAGTTTTAGATTAAGAAGGAAAAACATTTCAGTATTTTAAAAATGATGGTAAAACTATATCTCATCCAAAGCTACAGTGGGAAATACTGCTTTGCAACAGGGAATGTATTAAACCAGAGACTTTTACCAAAAAGTTGTCATAGTGTTACACAGACACAGGCCAAACAATCTGATGTTCAACATAGCTCATCAAAAGAAATCATTTACTTATATTGTCTGATTCAGTTGATAAACTTTATCATAATGCCTACATAGCATACATACTCAGAGATTCTTTTGTGCTACAAGGACTTAAATCCCTGTTTCTGGTATATAGTCTGGCACAAAATACATATCCAATAAACAGGTGTCAAATGTATGAGTAAAACTTGAAAATACCAGAACAAAAGTCTATGTTAATATAAAAAGATATTTTCAGGTTCCCTTTTGTCCCTGGTCAGATTTAATTTCTCTTCTCTCCTATATTCTCATGTGCTCTGTGCTATGTCACTTCAGTTGTGTCTGACTCTTTTTGACCCCATGGACCATAGCCCACCAGGCTCCTCTGTCCATGGGATTCCCCAGGCAAGAATCCTGGAATGGGTTGCCATTTCCTACTCCAGGGGATCTTCCTGACCCAGGGATGACATCCGAGTCTCTTACATCTCCTACATTGACAGGTGGACTCTTAACCACCAGCGCCACCTGGGAAGTATACCTACTTTAGAGCATTTTGTTGTCTGGGATACATCACAATTACATTATATGAGCTGCTGCTGCTACTGCTAAGTCGCTTCAGTCGTGTCCAACTCTGTGCGACCCCATAGACGGCAGCTCACCAGGCTCCGCCATCCCTGGGATTCTCCAGGCAAGAACACTGGAGTGGGTTGCCATTTCCTTCTCCAGTGCATGAAAGTGAAAAGTGAAAGTGAAGTCGCTCAGTCGTGTCTGACTCTTCTCGACCCCATGGACTGCAGCCTACCAGGCTCCTCCGTCAATGGGATTTTCCAGGCAAGAGTACTAGAGTGGGGTGCCATTGCCTTCTACACATTATATGAGGGTCTTCCATATATTCAGTGCTATGTTCAGTACACACATTTTGTATTTCAAATTGCCAATATTTGTTCAATTGAATTAAATAGTAGGTAATACTGCAGCCATGAAATTAAAAGACGCTTACTCCTTGGAAGAAAAGTTATGACCAACCTAGATAGCATATTCAAAAGCAGAGACATTACTTTGCCGACTAAGGCCTGTCTAGTCAAGGCTATTGTTTTTCCTGTGGTCATGTATGGATGTGAGAGTTGGACTGTGAAGAAGGCAGAGTGCCGAAGAATTGATGCTTTTGAATTGTGGTGTTGGAGAAGACTCTTGAGAGTCCCTTGGACTGCAAGATCCAACCAGTCCATTCTGAAGGAGATCAACCCTGGGATTTCTTTGGAAGGAATGATGCTAAAGCTGAAACTCCAGTACTTTGGACATCTCATGCGAAGAGTTGACTCATTGGAAAAGACTCTGATGCTGGGAGGGATTGGGGGCAGGAGGAGAAGGGGACGACAGAGGATGAGATGGCTGGATGGCATCACGGACTCGATGGACGTGAGTCTGAGTGAACTCCGGGAGTTGGTGACGGACAGGGAGGCCTGGTGTGCTGCGATTCATGGGGTTGCAAAGAGTTGGACACGACTGAGCGACTGAACTGAACTGAACTGAACTGAACTGAATACTTGTTTTGTAGCTTATATTAAGCTTTCTTCCAGACCATAAGGAGTACTTTTAATCCATAGACTTGGAGTTTGTTAAAATAACAATAATAACTATTATTTATTGAGCACATACTATGTCCCAGGAACTGTGAGGTTTTTTATTTCTTTGTGTATTAAATAATTTAATTGACACACTAATGAGGAAGCTGAGGTGCAGAGTTTAAAAAACACACAGGAGGTTATCCCAGCAGTAAGTGAATCAAAACTTGGACCCAGACATTATGGTCTCAGCAACTTCACTATTAACCACTATTCTACACTGCCTCTTAAAAACTCTGGAAAGAAATTTTTTTTTTTATAGGATGGCCTCTTTTCTCAAAAGAAATAATCAACAAGGACCAATTTTATCATTCATTTATTTCATGAATATTATCATTTATGAAAATACTTACATTCCTGCAGTTTAGAGTGTGTGTATCTTTCAGTAAATCTGTTGGACTTGAATCAAGGGATGAAGATGACTGTAACCTTCAAAAATGACACATAAAACATGTTATATGTCTATTTATATATATTTTAGAGAAATTTCTCTTCTGAATACAGTCTGATAAAAATGCAGGGAGGAACATAAAGACTGAATATCACAACAGTTTTCATCATTAGACTGACTTGTTCAGAGACAGACATATATTTGACTACAGAGTGCTGAAAACACTAGAGTGAATAGAAACATCAAACCCCAAGGTGAAAGCTCTTAAGTAAATCATGTTACCTGTCTTAATACAACACATTGCATAGTAATGGAACAATTACACAGTTCAAAATAGGCACTGACATCAAGAATCAGTTCTTATTAGGACAATAAAAAGCAGAACTAGAGTAAAGAAAGATTTCCTAATATTCTGCAACCTTTTCTTTAAGTCGAAAATACGTCATGTTTTTACTATAATAGGTCAAAATCAATGAAACACATGAAGACAAAAACATAATCATAGGCTTTGAAGAGATAACAAATCTCTTCAAAACTTAATATGTAAAACTTACGATGTTATATATTACTAAATGCTCAATTATGTGATACATAATGGCATAAACATAACTTTATGGCCTTGTGTATTCCCAAGGATGCAGCTGACAAGAAATTATAGAGGGAGAAATCAAAACAGAAAAATGAAATGAATTAGGTAGGAAACACAGATGAAAAGATTAGTGACATGTCTTGGAGATTTTTTCACAATGTAATGTATATAGCTTGGCTGAATTCCCATTCTGTGGTTCAAGGTTTAAAAACATCAACCACTCAATTAGCCCTTGTTTAGTTGGATCATCAAAAAAGCAAGAGAGTTCCAGAAAAACATCTATTTCTGCTTTATTGACTATGCCAAAGCCTTTGACTGTGTGGATCACAATAAACTGTGGAAAATTCTGAAAGAGATGGGAATACCAGACCACCTAACCTGCCTCTTGAGAAACCTATATGCAGGTCAGGAAGCAACAGTTAGAACTGGACATGGAACAACAGACTGGTTCCAAATAGGAAAAGGAGTACATCAAGGCTGTATATTGTCACCCTGCTTATTTAACTTCTATGCAGAGTACATCATGAGAAACACTGGACTGGAACAAATACAAGCTGGAATCAAGATTGCCGGGAGGAATATCAATCACCTCAGATATGCAGATGACACCACCCTTATGGCAGAAAGTGAAGAGGAACTAAAAAGCCTCTTGATGAGAGTGAAAGAGGAGAGTGAAAAAGTTGGCTTAAAGCTCAACATTCAGAAAACGAAGATCATGACATCTGGCCCCATCACTTCATGGCAAACAGATGGGGAAACAGTGTCAGACTTTATTTTGGGGGGCTCCAAAATCACTGCAGATGGTGATTGCAGCCACTAAATTAAAAGACGCTTACTCCTTGGAAGAAAAGTTATGAGCAACCTAGATAGTATATTCAAAAGCAGAGACATTACTTTGCCAACAAAGGTCCATCTAGTCAAGGCTATGGTTTTTCCTGTGGTCATGTATGGATGTGAGAGTTGGACTGTGAAGAAAGCTGAGCTCCAAAGAATTGATGCTTTTGAACTGTGGTGTTGGAGAAGACTCTTGAGAGTCCCTTGGACTGCCAGGCAATCTAACCAGTCCATTCTAAAGGAGATCAGCCCTGGGATTTCTTTAGAAGGAATGATGCTAAAGCTGAAACTCCAGTACTTTGGCCACCTCATGCGAAGAGTTGACCCATTGGAAAAGACTCTGATGCTGGGAGGGATTGAGGGCAGGAGGAGAAGGAGACGACAGAGGATGAGATGGCTGGATGACATCACCGACTTGATGGACGTGAGTTTGAGTGAACTCTGGGAGTTGGTGATGGACAGGGAGGCCTGGCGTGCTGCAATTCATGACTGAGCAAATGAACTGAACTGAACTGAAGGATGAAAATAGCTAACTTCCCCTAACCATGCATGTCACTACCAGATTCTGAAATATTCCTTAGTTTACTTGGCAAAAACCTGCTATTTAACTTCATCTCAGTCCCTTTTAACTGAGTTAAAACTCCATTGCTCAGTAGCCTGATCTCTTCCTCAGTGAATCTCCTTGTCGTTTGCTGAAACCAGCATGCTTTCTCCTACTCAACACCATACACTGGCCAAGGTGCCTCCATACGTAAAACTCCATACACCGCACCCTCCACATTCTAATGGTTCCCAGCTAGCAACACCTGGCTCAAATTTTGCTTTCCTTATGTTGCCCTTCCAGCATATACACTCAAATGATTTTCAACAAGGGTGCCAGGACCATTCAATGGGAGAAGGAAGTCTTTTCAGCAAATTATGTGAGAAAATTGGATATCCACATGCAGACAAAGGGAGTTGGACTATACCCCTACTCAGAGTAATTTTCTTGGTTGAACTTTGTGCTATTTAGTACAAATGTTTATAATTCACTTCAGAAATACATTTTAGAGCTATTATGGAAAACTCCAAAGAGATATAAAAGCAGATAATATAATGAAATAAACAGCTTCAGTAATTGTCCTTTCCTCACCTAATAACAATGTACGAGATATAAAATTTTAAATGTTTTTGTGTAGGATGTAAAATTAATATAAATATAAATGTATTATATGTAAATTATTAATAACATCATTCAAGATGCTTCTATTATTTTTTCTGCATTTGATAAGATATTCTCAGAGAAATGTTAATATGTCTCACCATGATTATATTTTTTCTTTATGATTATATATCTTTTATAATTTATTTTTTATTGAAGGATAATTGCTTTACAGAATTTTGCTGTGTTCTGTAAACCTCAACATGAATCAGCCATAGGTATACATATATTCCCTCTCTTTTGAACTTCCCTCTCTTTTCCCTCCCCATCCCATCCCTCTAAGTTGATACAAAGCCCCTGTTTGAGTTTCCTGAGCCATACAACAAATTCCTGTCAGCTATCTATTTTACATTAGGTAATGTAAGTTTCCATGTTACTCTTTCCATACATCTCACCTTTTCCTTCCCTCTCCCCATGTCCATAAGTCTATTCTCTATGTCTGTTTCTCCACTGCCACCCTGTAAATAAAATTTTCAGTACCATTTTTCTAGATTCCATACATATGCATTAGAATATGATACTTATCTTTCTCCTGACTTACTTCACTCTGTATAATAAGTTCTAGGTTCATCCACCTCCTTAGAACTGACTCAAAAGCATTCCTTTTATGGCTGAGTAATATTCCATTGTGTATATGTGCCACAACTTCTTTATCCATTCATCTGTCAATGGACATCTAGGTTGCTTCCATGTTCTAGCTATTGGAAATAGTGCTGCAATGAACAATGGGATACATGTGTCTTTTTCAATTTTGGTTTCCTCAGGGTATATGCCTAGGAGTGGGATTGCTTGGTCATATGATGATTTTATTACTAGTTTTTTTAAGGAATCTCCATACCAGCTTCCATAGTGGCTGTATCGATTTATATTCCCACCAACAGTGCAAGAGCATTCCCTTTTCTCCACACCCTCTCCAGCATTTATTGTTTTTAGACATTTTCATGATTATCATTCTGATGGGTGTGAGGTGCTATCTCATTGTAGTTTTGATTTGCATTTCTCTAATAATGAGTGATGTTGAGCATCTTTTCATGTGTTTGTTAGCCATCTGTATGTCTCCTTTGGAGAAATGTTTGTTTAGGTCTTTTTCCCACTTTTGGATTGGGTTGTTTGTTTTTCTGGTATTGAGTTATATGAGCTGCTTTGCATATTTTGGAAATTAATCCTTTGTGTGTTGTTTCATTTCCTATTATTTTCTCCCATTCTGAGGGTTGTCTTTTTACCTTGCTTATGGTTTCCTTGGCTGTGCAAAAGCTTTTAAGTTTAACCAGGCCCCACCTGTTTACTTTTGTTTTTATTTCCATTACTCTAGGAGGTGGGTCATAGAGGATCTTGCTTTATGTTATCGAGTGTTCTGCCTATGTTTTCCTCTAAGAGTTTTATAGTTTCTCTTCTTACATTTAGATCTTTAACCCATTTTGAGTTTATCTTTGTGTCTGGTGTTAGGAAGTGTTCTAATTTCATTTGTTTACATGTAGCTCTCCAGTTTCCCCAGCACCATTGATTGAAGAGGGTGACTTTGCCCCATTGTATATTCTTGCCTCCTTTATTGAAAGTAAGGTACCCATAGGTGCATGGGTTTATTTCTGGGCTTTCTGTCTTGTTCCATTGGTCTATATTTCTGTTTTTGTGCCAGTATCATACTGTTTTGATGACTGTAGCTTTACAGTATAATCTGAAGTCAGGAAGGTTGATTCCTCCAGCTCCATTCTTCTTTCTCAAGACTGCTTTGGCTATCTGGAGTCTTTTGTATTTTCATATGAATTGTGAAATTTTTTATTCTAGTTCTGTGAAAAATGCCATTGGTAATTTGATAGGGATCACACTGAATCTGTAGATTGTATTTGGTAGTGCAGTCATTTTCACAATATTGATTCTTCCTACCCAAGAACATGGAATATCTCTCCATCTGTTTATGTCATCTTTGATTTCTTTCATCACTGTCTTATAATTTTCTATGTACAGTTCTTTTGTCTTCCTAGGTAAGTTTATTCCTAGATATTTAATTCTTTGTTTGCAGTGGTGAATGGGATTTGTTCCTTAATTTCTTTTTCTGATTTTTCATTGTTAGTATATAGAAATGCAAGTGATATCTGTGTATTGATTTTGTATCCTGCAACTTTTCTAAAGTCACTGATTAACTCTAGTAATTTTCTGATACTATCTTTAGGGTTTTCTATGTACAGTTTCATGTCAACTGCAGACAGTGAGAGCTTTATTTCTTTTCCCATCTGAATTTGTTTATTTCTTTTTCTTCTCTGATTGCTGTAGCTAGTACTTCCAGAACAAAGTTGAATAATAGTGGTGAAAGTGGACACCCTTGTCTTGTTCCTGATTTTAGGGGGAATGCTTTCAGTTTTTCGCCATTGAGAATAATGTTTGCTGTAGGTTTATCATATATGGCCTTTACTGTGTTGAGGCAGGTTCCTTCTATGCCCATTTTTGGGGGAGAGTTTTAATCATAAATAGGTGCTGAATTTTGTCAGAGGCCTTTTCTACATCTATTGAGATTATCATATGGTTTTTATCTTTCAATTTGTTAATATAGTATATCACATTGATTGATTTGCATATTTTGAAGAATCCTTGCATCCCTGGAATAAACCCAACTTGATTATGGTGTATGAGCTTTTTGATGATGTGTTGCAGAATTCTGTTTGCTAAAATTTTGTTAAGGATATAGGTGCATAGATATTTACAATTGTTATGTTTTCCTCTTGGATTGATACCTTGATGATTATGTAGTGTCCTTCCTTATCTCTTGTAATCTTCTTTATTTTAAGGTCTATTTTATCTGATATGAGGGTTGCTACTCCAGCTTTCTCTTGATTCCCATTTGCATGGAATATATTTTTCCATCTTCTCATTTTCAGTCTATATATGTCTTTAGGTCTGAAGTGGGTTTCTTGTAGACAGCATATATATGGGTTTTGTTTTTGTATCCATTCAGCCAATCTGTGTCTTTTGGTTGGAGCATTTAATCCACTTACATTTAAAATAATTATTGATATATATGTTCCTATTGCCATTTTCTTAATTGTTTGGGGTTTGTTTCTGTAGATCTTTCTCTTCTCTTGTATTTCTTGATTATATAAGTCTGTCTAACATTTGTTGTAAAGCTGGTTTGGTGGTACTGAATTTTCTTAACTTTTGCTTGTCTGAAAAGCTTTTGATTTCTCCATCAATTTTGAATGAGGTCCTTGATGGGTACAGTAATCTTGGTTGTAGATTTTTTCCCTTTCAGTACTTTAAATATATCCTGCCATTCCCTTCTGGCCTGCAGTTTCTGCTGAAAGATCAGCTGTTAAGCATATGGAATTTCCCTTGTATGTTACTTGTTGCTTTTCCCTTGCTGCTTTTAATATTCTTTCTTTGTGTGTTTAGCCTTTGTCTGTTTTAGTATGTGTTGTGGTGTATTTCTTCTTGGGTTTATCCTATATGGGACTCTTTGTGTCTCTTGGACTTGACTGACTATTTTCTTTTCCATGTTAGGGAAATTTTCAACTATAATCTCTTCAAACATTTTCTCATACCCCTTCTTTTTCTCTTCTTCTTCTGGGACCCCTATTATTCTAATGTTGGTGTGTTTGATATTGTCCCAGACGTTTCTGAGACTATCCTCAATTCTTCAGATATTCTGCTATTGGTCCATTCTAGAGTATTTTTCATTTCAGTAATTGTTTGTCTCTGTATGTTTATTCTTTAATTCTTCTAGGTCTTTGTTAATTGATTCTTGCATTTTTTCCATTTTATTTTCAAGGTTTTTGATCATCTTTACTATCATTATTCTGAATTCTTTTTCAGGTGGCCCAGGCACCAGAAGGAGGCAGCCACAGCAGCCCAGCCTCAAATCCCACAGACTTGAGATGCAGGCCCATTGGCTGTTCCCTCCAGAGGCACCAAGTCCAGAGCACTCACAACCATGAATCAGGGAAGCTACATGGGTGGCTGTGGCTGCTGATTATATATCTTTTTCTTCTGATTTTTGCTTTAAGTTCTTTGTTTCTTTGTTGTTAGATGTCTAATAGTTTATGATGTCTATTTCCTTTGTGTATTGTACCTTTTGTCATTAAAAATATTCATCCTTGTTTCATTTAAAAATAAATTAAAAAAAACTGTCCTTTCCTAATCTTGTTAAATGTATTTAACCCAAACTCATACTTCCCCTTTCCTCCTAGACACTTCACCACTTAATCTGTAAATACTTCTCACTGGAGAAATATTGATTTAATTTTTATGGGGTACTACCCATGATATAACTGTTTTCTGGTATGACTTAAATCAAATCCCTTATGATTATACAGTGGAAATGAGAAATAGATTTAAGGGCCTAGATCTGATAGATAGAGTGCCTGATGAACTATGGAATGAGGTTTGTGACATTGTACAGGAGACAGGGATCAAGACCATCCCCATGGAAAAGAAATGCAAAAAAGCAAAATGGCTGTCCGGGGAGGCCTTACAAATAGCTGTGAAAAGAAGAGAGGAGAAAAGGAAAGATATAAGCATCTGAAGGCAGAGTTCCAAAGAATAGCAAGAAGAGATAAGAAAGCCTTCTTCAGCGATCAATGCAAAGAAATAGAGGAAAACAACAGAATGGGAAAGGCTAGAGATCTCTTCAAGAAAATTAGAGATACCAAGAGAACATTTCATGCAAAGATGGGCTTGATAAAGGACAGAAATGGTCTGGACCTAACAGAAGCAGAAGATATTAAGAAGAGGTGGCAAGAATACACGGAAGAACTGTACAAAAAAGATCTTCACGACCCAGATAATCATGATGATGTGATCACTAATCTAGAGCCAGACATCTTGGAATATGAAGTCAAATGGGCCTTAGAAAGCATCACTATGAACAAAGCTAGTGGAGGTGATGGAATTCCAGTAGAGCTGTTTCAAATCCTGAAAGATGATGCTGTGAAAGTGCTGCACTCAATATGCCAGCAAATTTGGAAAACTCAGCAGTGGCCACAGGACTGGAAAAGGTCAGTTTTCATTCCAATCCCAAAGAAAGGCAATGCCAAAGAATGCTCAAACTACCGCACAATTGCACTCATCTCACATGCTAGTAAAGTAATGCTCAAAATTCTCCAAGCCAGGCTTCAGCAATATGTGAACCGTGAACTCCCTGATGTTCAAGCTGGTTTTAGAAAAGGCAGAGGAACCAGAGATCAAATTGCCAACATCCGCTGGATCATGGATAAAGCAAGAGAGTTCCAGAAAAACATCTATTTCTGCTTTATTGACTATGCGAAAGCCTTTGACTGTGTGGATCACAATAAACTGTGGAACATTCTGAAAGAGATGGGCATACCAGACCACCTAACCTGCCTCTTGAGAAACCTATATGCAGGTCAGGAAGCAACAGTTAGAACTGGACATGGAACAACAGACTGGTTCCAAATAGGAAAAGGAGTCCGTCAAGGCTGTATATTGTCACCCTGCTTATTTAACTTCTATGCAGAGTACATCATGAGAAACACTGGATTGGAACAAACACAAGCTGGAATCAAGATTGCCGGGAGAAATATCAATCACCTCAGATATGCAGATGACACCACTCATGGCAAAAAGTGAAGAGGAGCTAAAAAGCCTCCTGATGAAAGAGAAAGAGGAGAGTGAAAAAGTTGGCTTAAAGCTCAACATTCAGAAAACAAAGATCATGGCATCTGGTCCCATCACTTCATGGGAAATAGATGGGGA